>NC_037682.1:116761980-117120759 GCF_003255815.1 Theropithecus gelada | reverse complement strand
CCTTCCCCCCTCTCTCTTCTCCTCTCCTCTCCTCTCTTTGTTTTCCCATTTCCTTTTTTGGTTGGATAGTTTCAAATGTTCTCTTGTCAGGCTCACCAATCCTTTTTTTTGAGATAAAATCTCACTGTGCCTCCCAGGTTCAAGTGCAGTGGTGTGATCTTGGCTCACTGCAACCTCCGCTTCCTGAGTTCAAGCCATTCTCCCACCTCAGCGTTCCAAATAGCTGAGACTACGGGCTCCCGCCACCATGCCCAGCTAATTTTTGTATTTTTAGTTAGCATTACCCAACCAGACAAAGACACATCAAAAGCAGAAAACTCCTGGGCAACATTTCTGTTGAATAATGATGGAAAAATCTCCAACAAAATACTAGCAAACTGAATTCACCAACACATTAGAAATATCACTGATCATAACCAAGTGAGATTTATCCCTGGGATGCAAGGATAATTCAACATACATAAATCAATCAGTGTGGTACATCACATCAACAGTATGAAGGACAAAAACCAGATGATATTTCAATTGATGCTGAAAACGCGTTTGATAAAATTCAACATCCTTTCATGACAAAACCCTAAAAAAACTAGGTGTCTAAGGAACACACCTCAACATAATAAAAGCTGTGTATGACAGACCCATAGCTAATATCATATTGAACGGGAAAAACTGAAAGCCTTTCCTCTAAGTACAGAAACATGACAAAGATGCTCACTTTCACCACCATAATTCAACATAGTACTGGAAGTCCTAACTAGAGCAATCAGACAAGAGAAAGAAATAAAGGACATCCAAACTGGAAAGGAAGAAGTCAAATTATCTTTGTAGATGATACAATCCTATATTTGGAAAACCTAAAGACTCCATCAAAAACCTGTTAGGACTGATAAAAAAATTCTGTGAAGTTACAGGATAAAAAAATCAACACACAATAATCAGTAGCATTGCTATATGCCAACAATGAACAATCTGAAAAAGAAACCAAGAAAGAAATCATATTCACAATAGTCACAGAAAAAATTAAATACCTAGGAATTAGCAAAAGAAGTGAAAGATTGCTACAATAAAAGCTATAAAACACCAATGAAAGAAATTGAAGAAGACACCAAAAACCAGAAATATATTTCATGTTCATGGATTGCAGGAATCAATATTTTTAAAATGTCCATACTACCAAAACAATCTAAAGATTCAACGCAATTTGTATCAAAATATCAACGATGTTCTTCATGGAAATAAAAAAAAAATCCTAAAATTTATACAGAGCGACAAAAGATCCAGAATATCCAAAGCTATCATGAACAAAAAGAACAAAACTGGAGCAATCACATTAACTGACTTCAAATTATACTATAGAGCTATAGTCACCAAAACAGCAAGGTACTGGTATAAAAACAGACACATAGACCAATGGAACAGAACAGAGAACTCAGAAACAAATCCACACACCTACAGCAACCTCATTATTAATAAAGGTGTCAAGAACCATACACTGGGGAAAAGACAGTCTTTCAATACATGGTCTTGTGGAAACTGGATATCCATATGCAGAAAAATGAAAGTAGACCCCCATCTCTTGCCATATACAAAAATCAAATCAAAATTGATTACAGACTTAAATCAAATACCTGAAACTGTAAAACTGCTACAAGAAAACATTGGGGAAACTCTCCAGGACATCGTATTGAGGGAATATTTCTGAGTAATACCCCACAAGCATAGGCAATCCAAACAAACAAACAAACAAAAAGAATGGAGAAATGGGATTATATCAAGTTAAAAATCTTCTGCACAGCAAAGGACACAATCAGCAAAGTGAAGAGACAATCCACAGAATGGGAGAAAATATTTGCAAACTACCCGTCTGACAAGGGATTAATAACCAGAATATACAAAGAGGTCAAACGACTTTAAAGGAAAAACACAATAATATAAAAATGGATAAAACATCTGAATAGCCATTTCTCAAAAATAAGACATGCAAATGGGAAACAGACATATGAAAGGTGCACAACATCATTGATCACCAGAAAAATACAAATCAAAACTACAATGAGATATCATCCCATTCTGTTGAAACAACTTTTACCCAAAAGTTAGACAATATCAAATGCTGGTGAGGATATTAGGAAAAGGGAACCCTTGTACACTGTTCGTGGGAATGTACAACCACTATGGAGTTTGGTGGTTCCTCAAAAAACTAAAAGTAGAGCTACTATATGATCCATTTTACCCTCATACCTATGTTCATCAATTGTTGATTATTCTCAACTAATCATAAAGACATCAGAACATTATATTTATTATTCAGCACATAGGAATAATAGGAACTGCCTTAAGTCTTCCAATCCAAGCAGAACTGGGTCGACTCCTAGGAATATATCCAAAAGAAAGGAAATCAGTATATTGAATAGATATCTGCACTCTCGAGTTTATTGAAGCACCATTCACAATAGCCAAGATTTGGAAGCTACCTAAGTGTCCATCGACAGATGAACGGGTAAAGAAAATGTGATGCCTATACACAATGGAGTACTATTCAGTCATACAAAGAATGAGATCCTGTCACTTGCAACAACATGGGTGGAAGTGGAGGTCATTATGTTAAGTGAAATAAGCCACGGGCATGGAAAGACAAACTTCACATATTCTCATTTGTTTGTGGAAACTAAAAATTAAAACAATCGAACTCATGGAGACAGAGAGTAGAAGGATGGTTACTAGAGGCTGGGAAGGGTGGTGGGGCAGGAGGTGGGTGTGGAGGAAGTGAAGATAGTTAATGGTACAAAAAATAGAAGGAATAAGACCCACTATTTGATAGCATATCAGGATGAATATAGAAAAAAATAATGTGGCTGGGTGTGGTGGCTCATGCCTGTAATCCCAGCACTTTGGGAGGCCAAGGTGGGTGGATCACGTGAGGTCAGGAGTTCGAGACCAGCCTGGCCAACGTGGTGAAACCCTGTCTCTACTAAAAGTATGAAAAAAAAAAAAAAAAAAAAAAAAAACGGCCAGGCATGGTGGTGGAAACTTGAAATCCCAGCTACTCGGGAGGCTGAGGGAGGAGAATTACTTGAACAGAGAGGCGGAGGCTGCAGTGAGCTGAGATTGCGCCACTGCACTCCATCCTGGGTGACAGAACGAGACTCCATCTAAAAAAAATTAATTTTATGTTTAAAAATAGCCAAAACAGTGTAATTGGATTGTTTGCAACACAAAGGGTAACTGCTTAAGGTGATGGATATTACATTTAACCTGATGTGATTATTGTAAATTGCATATCTGCATCAAAATGTCTCAGGTACCCCATAAATATATACACCTACTATGTACTCCCCAAAATAAAAATAACAAGAAAATGAAGTAAGTGAAATTGAACGGGTGCATAGAGTGCAAAACAGGAAACATGAGGCAGAACCTACACTTACAGTTTGGTGAGATTAAAAAGCATGTGATGAAGGGAAAATTTTAGTTGCTTTCAGAGACAAGGAATAGGCATTTAAATAGAAACACAAATCAGATTCAATTCAGAATTCTCAACAGCAACACTGGATACAAAAATACTACAATATAATTTTTCAGCATAATGAAGGAAAATAACTTTGAAAATACACAAATCCTAAGGAAAGGTGACTTTTTTCAATGATTCTAGAAAAGAAAAAGAAATTGTGTTCTGATTAAATAATTTGCAGATGATATAGCATTTATATGGGATAATAAGGGGAATCCATATAGAAAGGTTGCTGGTTGTGATGGTTAATACTGAGTATCAACTTGATTGGATTGAAGGATGCAAAGTATTGATCCTGGTTGTGTCTGGGGGTGTTGCCAAAAGAGATTAACATTTGAGTCAGTGGATTGGGAAAGGCAGACCCACCCTTAATCTGGGAAGGCACCATCTAATCAGCTGCCAGCACAGCTAGAATGTAAACCAGGCAGAAAAATGTGAAAAGAGTAGACTGGGTTAGCCTCCCAGCCTCCATCTTTCTCCTGTGCTGGATGCTTCCTGCCCTCACACATCAGACTCCAAGTTCTTCAGTTTTGGGACTCAGACTGGCTCTCCTTGCTCCTCAGCTTGCAGACAGCCTATTGTGGGACTTTGTGATCCTGTGAGTTAATACTTAAAAAACTCCCATATAGATATCTACACACACACACACACACACACACACATATATATGGGAGTTTTTAAAGTATATATATATATATATATATATATATATATATATAGTTCTGTCCCTCTGGAGAACCCTGACAAATACATTGGGTATAAAATCAGCTTACAATATTTTTTGAAATTTTATTTTATTTTTATTTTAAATGCTGGGATACATGTGCAGGACGTGCAAGTGTTTTACACAGGTAAACACCTGCCATGGTGGTTTGCTGCACCTACCAACCCATCACCTAGGCTTAAGCCCAGCATGCATTAGGCATTTTTCCTAATGATCTCCCTCCCCCAGTCCCCCAACCCCTGACAGGCACCAGTGTGTATTCCCCTGGGTAAATAATGAAATTAAGGCAGAAATCAAGAAGTTCTTTGAAACTAATGAGAAAAAAGACACAATGTACCAGAACCTCTGGGACACAGCTAAAGCAGTGTTATGGGGGGAATTTATAGCACTAAATGCTGACATCAAAAAGATAGAAAGATCTCAAATCAATATCTTAACATAACAACTAAAAAAACTAGAGGACCAAGAGCAAACAAACCCCAAAGCTAGCAGAAGACAAGAAATAACCAAGCTTAGAGTAGAATTTAAGAAGAGACACAAAAAATTTCAAAAGTAAATGAGTCCAGGAGTTGGTTTTGCAAAAAAAATAAGAATGATAAAATAGACCAATCGCTAGACTAATAAGAAAAGACAGAACAATCAAATAGACACAATAAAAAATATTAAAGGGAATATCACCACTGACCCCACAGAAATATAAAGAACCATTAGAGAATACTATAAACACCTCTATGCAAAAAACACTAGAAAATCGAGAAGAAATGCATGAATTCCTGGATACATACACTCTCCCAAGACTTGAACCAGGAAGAAGCTGAATCCCTGAACAGACGAACAACAAGTTCTGAAATTGAGGCAGTAATTAATAGACTGCCAACCAAAAAAAAGCCCAGGACCAGATAGATTTAGAGCTGAATTCTACCAGAAGTAAAAAGAGGATCTGATACCACTTCTTCTGAAACTATTCCAAACAATTAAAAAGGAGCCAGTCCTCCTTAACTCATTTTATGAGGCCAGCACCATCCTGATACCAAAACTTGGCAGAGATACAACAAAAAAAGAAAACTTTAGGCCAATATCCTTGGTAAACGTTGATACAAAAATCCTCAAATACTGGCAAACTTAATCCAGCAGCACATCAAAAAGCTTATCCACAATGATCAAGTAGGTTTTATCCCCGGGATGCAATGCTGGTTCAACATACACAAATAAATAAAAGTAATTCACATAAACAGAACTAAAGACAAAAACCACGTGATTATCTCAGTAGATGCAGAAAAGGCCTTCAATAAAACTCAACATCTCTTCGTGTTAAAAAATCTCAATAAACTAGGTATTGAAGGAACATACCTCAAAATAATAAAATCCATTTATGACAAACTCACAGCCAATATCATACTGAATGGGCAAAAGCTGGAAGCATTCCCCTTGAAAACTGGCAAAAAAACAAGGATGCCCTCTCTCACCACTCGTATTCAACATAGTATTGGAAGTTCTGGCCAGGGCAATCAGGCAAGAGAAGTAAAGAGTATTCAAATAGGAAGAGAGGAAGTCAAATTGCCTTTGTTTGCAGATGACATGATTCCATATCTAGAAAACTCCATTGTTTCAACCTAAAAGCTTCTTAAGCTGAAAGCAATTTCCACAGTCTTAGGATACAAAATCAATGTTCTATTATGTTAGCTGGCAGTCTCCTGCAGTTGTTTGCTGCTGCCACTACCAGAGCCGCAGGCTGGTTTCGAATTTCCTGCAATTCAGAGAAGAGCAGTAATGGGCAGGAATGGAACTGAGAGCCAACAGACAAAGAAATGGCACAATGAGGGAACTTTCCCTACCAGATTTAAAGACATTTTACAAAACTATAGAAAAAAAAATAGCACAGTATTCATTCAAAAACAAATTGTCTTAGTGTGTTTGGGCTGCTATCACAAAAATACCATATACTCGGTAATTTATAAACAATACAAATTTATTGCTTATAATTCTAGGGGCTGGAAAACCTGAGATTAAGATACAAACAAATTACATGTTTGGTGAGGGCTCACCCTCTGCTTTCCAGATGATGCCTTCTTGCTGTGTCCTCACATGGTGGCAGGGGCAAACAAGCTCTCTCTGGCCTCTTTCATAAGGACAGCAATCCTATTCATTAGGTCCCCATCCTTATGACATAATCACCTCTGAAGGGCCCTACCTCTTAATGCTATTGCATTGGTTATTAGGTTTCTGCATATGAATTTTGGTGGGACACAAACGTTCAGACCATAGCATGAATAGAGAACGGAATAGAATGGAAAGTTTTTTTTTTTTCTTGAGACGGAGTCTTGCTCTGTTGCCCAGGCTGGAGTGCAGTGGCGTGATCTTGGCTCACTGCAAGCTCCGCTTCCCGGGTTCACGCCATTCCCCTGCCTCAGCCTCCTGAGTAGATGGAACTACAGGCGCCTGCCACCACACCCGGCTAAGTTTTTGTATTTTTAGCAGAGGCAGGGTTTCACCGTGTTAGCCAGGATGGTCTCGATCTCCTGACCTCATGATCCGCCTGCCTCGGCCTCCCAAAGTGCTGGTATTACAGGCGTGAGCCAATGTGCCCAGCCTAGAATGGAAAATTTTATATACACGCACACACATGGCCACACACACACATATTTGTATGTATATGATACTGTGATATAATAAATACAGAATTGATACTGGAACAACACAGGGTTGAACTCTGAGAGTCTCCTTAGATGTGGATTCTTCTGCCTCTGCTACCCCTGAGATGGCAAGACCAACCCCTCCTCTTCCACTTCCTCCTCAGCCTATTCAATGTAAAGACAATGAGGATGAAGACCTCTATGAAGGTGATTTCCACTTAACGAATAGTAAGTGTACTTCCTGGTTCTTACGATTTTCTTAATATTTTCTGTAGATTTCTCTAGAATATTGTAAGAATATAGTATATAGTACTTATAGTGTACAAAATAAGTATTAATTGGCTGTTTGCAAAGTTTTTGAGTAGTCAAAAGTTATATGTGGATTTTAGACTGTGCAGGGGTTAGCACTCCTAACCCACATATCGTTCAAGGGTAAACTGTACATTTTGGTCTTTTTGTTCATGTCCTGGCATAGAGCTCCTAAAACGCTTGTAATTTTCTAAGTGATAAGAGCAATAGGAGCAACTTGTATTGTAATATTTGGTTTTTTGTCCTTGGTTCATGAAGCATTTGCATGTCTTACAACAAATCCTTCAACCATGCCTGAGTTTATATTAGTGAGGTGATTTTTGCAAAGCCTTTAAATAACCACAGAATAAGGGCTGGTTGCCAAGGGAATCAACCATGTGATTAGAGGGTTAGAACTTTCAGCCCTGCCTCTCGACCTCTGGGGAAGGGAGGACTGGAGGCTGAATTAATCACCAGTGGCCAATCATTTATTAATAATCAATCATGTCTATGCAATGAATCCGCCATTAAAAATTACTAATTAAAAGGGTTTTTGGAGCTACTGCGTGGTGAACAAGAACACATCTGTGTGCTGGGAGGGTGGTGCGTTCCAAACTCCACAAGGACAGAAACTCCTGTGCTCAGGACCCTTGCAGAGCTTGCCCTATGTACCCCTTCATCTGGCTGTGCATCTGTGTCCTTTAATATATCCTTTGCAATAAATCCGTAATCGTAAGCAAATTATCTCCTCAGTTTTGTGAGCTGTTCTAGCAAATTATTGAACTTGAGGAGGGGAATGTGGGAATTTCCAATTTGGACCTAAGTTGTGCATAATCTGAGGACCCACAATTTGTGATTGGCATCTGCAGTTGGGGGGCAGTCTTATGGGACTAAGCCCTTTGTCTGTGGGATCTGAACTAACTCTAGACAATTAGTGTCAGAATTGAGTTAAATTTTAGAGCAGTCAGTGTGCACTGGGGAATTGGATAATTTGTTGGTGTGGAAAACCCCACATATTTCGTGTCAGAAGTGTTGTGTGTGAGACAGTATAGTAGAAAAAACAGTGATTTTTTTCCTTTATAATTAATGATAAAAATTGTACAACAAGTGAATGGAGAAAGGATAGACTTTGTAGTCAATGGTGTTAAAAAATCTGACTCATTCTATGGAGAAAAATAATACTGGATCTTTACTTAAGGCAATATTACAAAGGTGGCTTCACATAGGTTAAAGATCTGAATATAAAAACAATAACAAATCAAAACAATGTCCCCAGAGATCCTCACTGAGGATACTTCAGAGAGGTAGGAGAACTACAAATGTACAGTCACAGGAGCTAAAAGAGGAGAGTTTTAAGAAGGAGACTGATGTGGTTTGGCTGTGTCCCCACCCACATTTCATCTTGAATTCCCACGTGTTGTGGGAGGGACTGGTGGGAGGTAACTGAATCATGGAGGCAGGTTTTTCCTGTGCTGTTCTCGTGATAGGAAGTCTCACGAGATCTGATGGTTATTATAAGGGAGAGTTTTCCTGCACAAGCTCTCTTCTCTTGTCTGTCACCATGTGAGAAGTGCCTTTCACCTTCTGCCATGATTGTGAGGCTTCTCCAGCCACGTGGAATTGTAAGTCCAATAAACCCCTTTCTTTCGTAAATTGCCCAGTCTTGGGTATATCCTTACCAGCAGTGTGAAAACAGACTAATACAGGGGCATTACCTGTTAAAAGAATTTTAGTGAGTACACGAGCTAATGAGGAACTGACAAATTGAGCTATTAGGACATCACGTTTGACTGCTTCAGAACATAGCGAGGCACCGTTTACCACAGATATACCTAAAGGATTATCTGCAGCATGTCGTGAAGTTTAAAATCCATAAATTGATCTCCACATTCATTCATAGCACTTGCTCTGTAATCCTGTCTTCCTGCAGGTCAGCGCAGGCCCTGAGTGGTGGATGCTGTTGTCACCTAGACTGACCCCTGGGTACTCAGGCTTAACAATGATTTGAATTCCTAGAAGTTTATTTGGATTGTATTAGTTTCCCATTGCTGCTATAATAAATTATTGCAAACTTAGTGTTTTAAAACAATACACACTTAGTGGCTGAAAACAACACCCCCTTAAAGTTCTGGAGGCCAGACATCCAAAATGAGTCTTATAGGGCTTAAATCAAGGTGTCGGCAGGGCTGGTTTCTGAAGGCTCTGAGGGGAGAACCTATTTCCTTGACGTTGTCAGCTTCTAATGGCCTCCTAGTTTTTTGCTTATGGCCTGCTCCTCCATCTTCAAAGCACATGACTCCAATCTCTGCTTCCATCATCACATCATCTTTTCCTCGGCTGCATCATATCTCCCTTTACTTGCATCATACAAGGACATTTTGATTGCACTTAGGGCCCCCCAGATAATGCAAGGTAACCTCCCCTTCTCAAGATCCTTAATCACATTTTCAAAGTCCCTTTTGCCATATAAGGTAACATTCACAGGTTCCAGAGATTAGGATGTAGAAATATTTGGGGGTCCATTATTTAGCCTACCACAGGAATAGAAATCAGAAACCAGGAGAAGACAAAAGAGTAAGCATAGCTCATGGAGGATTTTGCTTCAATGTTCATGGTTTTAGGGATCTAGTGGTGGAGGTTGGGTGTGGGGAGCCCCTTCATTGCAGCGAGGACACAGCCCCTGGGGCGCTCTCTGGGATCTTAGGCCAATGTGGAATTTGGTGTGGGAAATAACAGAGTTCATGCTGGTTGGTCTTGATTCTGGATCTTGATCAGATGATACTCCGCAAGTTCCTAAGCTCCATTAGAAGATGTTACAGAAGTTTCTGTCACAGCACAGTGTCACTCTCAACAGGCCTCTTTTGGAGTACTTCTCTTCCTTGCACTTATACTTACACATATGTGTTGAGTACATATGTTTGTTTCCTAAAAATGAAGAAGCCTGTTATAAATGCTGGAGGAGATTGCCTTAATAGTGATGTACTAAAACTCACCACCAAGAGGAATAGCACTTAACACTGGGTCTCCTTCCTTGACTGCTGGGTTCATGTTCCCAATCGCCACTGTGACTGGCTCTGAATACCAAACCCTACACAGTGCGAAGTTGAAAATTATCCCTTCTTGCCCCCTCTTTTATTCCTTGCCTTACCTCCTAGCAGGACTAAATGATATTGAGTTCTTTATTCCAGGCACTAGCAAGAGTGATGGTTCTTTGCAGGCATTTTTGGAGTCTTCATGAGCCCCACTTACCCCTGAAATAGGCTGTTGTTGAACATGACTCATTTTCTTTTGCAATGCAAGTGCCTCGGCCTGCCATACACTTCCATCCTTCTGTGTATATGCAGGTATTACACTTCAGACCCATAACTGCAGGGTGGAGAGAATAGAATATTCAGGCTGGATCATGGGACAATGGGAAAGTGAGTTTTCAGCGTCAGTGAGAGGTTGCATATTGACTATACTGTCCATTCACTCCATTAGCTGGTATTTGTGGAATTCCTGATTAATTTAGCTTTGTAAGTTAAGCTAGGAGGTGGATAAAAAAGATAAGACACAGTCTCTGTGACCTGAATAGGGTCCATTTATATTTGAAGGCAAGATAAACATGTGAAATAATAAAAGAACAGCAAGGATAATATATAGTCAACCAGATAAATCCTGTGGTGCAGATTAAGAGTATAGCAACAGGTAGATTACTGTGGGCTGGAAAAATAGGGGAATACTTTAGCTAAAGACTTGAGCGGGCTCTTGAGATGTAGGTTAAACTTGGGTAGGTGGGGGCAGGGGATGGGCAGAGAAGGTGTTCCAGGTAGGTAGTCATAATGAGGGAGAACACAGAGATAGGAATGAAAATGGCATGTTTAGAGTGGACTGACTGAGATTACACCCTCTGATAGCTCCATCTGGCTTGGTCTGGCCTTTCTCTTTTTTTCAGGGAATAACCGCAACCAGGCAGAGAGAGAGCTGATCTGGGAGTCCCTGTGACCAGGAAGTAAGAGGAGAGGAGATGCAGGGTAGGGAGATGACATTGGAACCTATGGGTAATTTAGATTTAAGAACTAAGTGATAGTGATGATGGGGAAAGAAAGTAGAGTATTTCAATCTTCATCTCAGACGTTCCAAGGTTATAGAATCAGAACTTATACGGAGCCCAGGAGAACTTGAGTGCTATTGATTTATGTCCAATTTTGGGAATGGTCTTGTGGCATCTCTTCATTCTGAATTCCATTCTCACTATTCCATCAAGACTGTCTTTTTGCTAACAACCTCTTAATGATAAATCCAATTGCCTCTGCGTAACCCTAAAGTTTATTCATTTTCCCTTCACTCAACAATATTGAATTAAAGTGGTAAGTGTGAACATCCTTCTCTTTTCCTCTTATTTGGAGGGAAAGGATGATGTTAGTTGCTGATTTTTGAGCACTTTCCACATTTTGGACATTTTTTAGGTGCTGGTAATGCAAAGATAAACAAGTGTTTACATACATGCTGGAGACACAGGCATTAAACAATCCCTCCAAATAAGTACAATTGTATTGTAATATCAAGAAATAGTTAAACATGCAATGAGAGCATTTAAGAGGGAAGAACTAACATGTTTTAGAGAGCCAAGAAAGGTTTCTGTGGGGAGTGGGCTGTAAGGTGAGGCCTGATGATAAGTAAGAGTCAGCCATGTAAGCGGGTGGTGTGGTGTGGGCAGAGTGAAGAACATTTCAGGCAGAGGGAATAGCAATGAAAAGAAGCTTGTCTGCTGAGGAACAAAAATGCTAAGGTAACTGGGGCACAGAATGGAGTGGGTTGTGCTATGAGACACGGCTGGGCAGGTGAGCAGAGATTCAACTTCCTGAGCCCTCCTAGGCCAAAGACATGAGTATGGTTTTTGATCCATGAGCAATGGGAATTTATTGAAAATTTTAAGCAAGGAAGTAATCTGATCCTATTTACATTTATCTAGCAGGTCAATATGGGACTTAAAAGGGGCAAACAGAAAACAATTTTATTCTTCTGCCCACTACCCATTTGAGTATTCTTTCTAAAGCTAGTTCTCCTAGTCCTGCAGGTAATTTCAGGCAAGGCTGCTAACTTGTCTATGTACTTTTAGAAAAAAAAAAAGTCTTGCCATCACATTTGGGCATAAGAATAATTTGGGTTCAGTAATTTATGCATCGAGTCCCATGCAATAATAATAAAATGGCTCTATTTCATTAAAAGCCCACGTTTCTCACCAGCAACCCACTCTCCCTGCATGCATGCCCATGCACACCCACCCACAAGCACACACATATGCACAGACACATAGCTCAGGCTTGCTTAGGTGTTTGTAATGGGCAGGAGAGGGTGGCTTTGACTTTTTCTCTATTTCTCTTCTTGGTTTTCTCCTACTCACCTCTGGCTTCTGAGTGATAGCTTCTGACCCATTTCAGGTGGTGAGAGGGAGGGGGACAGGTAAAGGACAGGAAAGATTTCATCGGACTGGCTCTGGTGCCATCGTCTTTTGTCCATGGTAGTTACTTAAAACCCAGTCTCTTGGACTTTGTGTTTAATAAAAGCTGACTCATTTTCTTGAGCCAGGAGAACTCATTTTCTTGAGTTCCTTGAGTCAGGGAAACATTTGTGGGTTCTTCAGGATTTCCCCAACAAAAATATTCAAGTCCACTGCTGTATCGTGGGTGGTATATTTCCTGCAGCTGGTGGTTATATTTTCTCTCAGCTGTAAGAAGCTAGTGGCCCACACCTTGCTAGAATACCTTGTTCCTCCAGACAGTCCTCTTGGATAGAACTTTAAACAGCTCAAGACTCTGAGTTGCTTGATATGGCATGGCCCAGATCAGATCCAGGGGAATGTGTGCATATCCTCCCTGCTTGTATGTAATGCAGCTCAGCTGTCTCTCAGTTCCACCATTTCAGGGCTGTAGCCTCAGGCTCCCTCTCACCTTTAGGTTCCTCAAGCCCACTGTACCTTCCAAACACCAGAGGACACTATCAATTTCTCCCTGAAGCAACTTTCATGAGGCTTCTCTCTCTCACTGGAGTTGGAGCAGGCTGCGCAGTACACTGATAATGCCCTTCGAATAATTGTCTCTTTGATCTTTAATCTCTGAGTATTTCCAACTTCAACATTTTAAAAATACATTATTTAGAAATAGATAATACGTTGATATGACTAAATAGTAAGTAATAGAAAAAGAATGTTATGTAAAGTTGATCTCCCACTCTTGCCAGCTAGTTATCCAGTTTTCATCTGCCAAATAAAGGAAACTAGTTTTATTCATTTCTTTTATATCTTTTAGATTGATTTTCAGTCTATTCAAGCAAATATAAATATGCACGTGTATCTTTTTAACCCCTTTTCATAATTGGCAGTATACTATACATACTCTGCACTTCGATTTTTTGAATAATGTGTACTGAATGTGCAGTGTTCCACTGTAGTGTCCCATGCTTTAATTAACCAGTCTCTTAAGAGAATTTAAGTTATTTGCACTTTTTGATATTATTTGCTGCAATAAATAATGCTGAAAATATTTCATTTGTGTTGGAGTATATCTGTAACGTAATTTCATACCAGCAGAATTGCTGGATTAAAAAGTAAACACTTTCGTAATTTTGATAGGTATTGCCGAATTGCCTGCCAGAGGAGATGTAACTATTTATTCGCTTGCTATCAATGCTTGGAAAATTCTTGTCTCACCACAACTTTAATACTGAAGTATTTTACCAAACTCCTGGATGTTGCCAATCTGATAGGTCTAAAATGGTATTTCAGTGTTCTTTTAATTTGCATTTTTCTTAGTATGAGTGAGATTGAGCACTTTTTATATGTTTAATAACCATTTAAATTTTCTTTTGTGTGAACTATCTACATACTTTGCCCGTGTTTCTATTAGGTTGTTGGCCTTTTCCTTTTTGATTTTTTTAAAGGAGGCATTACATGTCAGGGATATGAGCCATTTGTTTGTGATGTGAGTTACATTTTTTATTTTTGCCATGAGGAATATTTTGATTTTCATGTGTCAAATTTGTCAGTTTCTCTTTTAAAAGCTCTGGATTTTGAGTCATAGTTAGAAAGGCCTTTCTCATTTCTAAGCTTGTAACTAAACAGATTATGTCACATTTTCTTATACTTTTATGGTTTATTCTTTCTTACTAAGTGTCAAAAGGTAGCAAAATAGAAATATAAGGTAGAAATATAATCATATTTGAATCACATTTGATAGGTAGAAAGCGTAGGAATCATTCACTAATTTTTAGTGAGTGTTAAGGGAGAGGGAGATTTCAAGAGTGACTTCCAAGTGTAAGAGGTGTTTATTGATGAAAGACTAAAGCTCAGAATAGAAATCTGGCTAGGATATAAAACTGGGCATTTTCAGCATGTAGATTGTAACTGAAGCCGTGGAAGTGGATAAGTTGATATAGATGAGGGTCTGACTGGATAGCATAAAGCCTTGAGGTATCCCAGTGTTTAGTGATCGGTTAGAATAAAGAATCCTACGAAATATACTGAGAAGTAGCCAGAGGAAAGGAAAACTAGGAGAGTATAGGAGAGAATAAAGGAGAAAAGTGTATTAAGAAAGTAAGGGACCAAAATGAGATAAGTGTGGATGAAAAGTCAATTAATATGGAGTCAGAAATTTGCTGTCCTGTTTCCCTGCAATCAGTACATTTTCTTCTGGATTAGTATGTTGTATATGATCTCTCTGACATCCTGAAACTCAGGTTGTACTGAGTCTTCAGGTCTGAGCTGGAGCATGTGAGTGAGACTTGGAGAGTAGAGGTTTAGAGAACAGCACCCCTAAGTTGCCTCCCTCCACCCCCATTGTTCAAACTTACCCTCTTTGAGGTAGAGAAAAGATAAGCTCACGAGGAGCAGTGTGTTCATTTTCCTCATTGGATGCTTGTTCGGGCGACAGAAGGTGTGCTGAGTGAGGTATTGGAAAAGACAGCCACTAGCTTGCTTTATAAAGCTTAGATGTTTGATCACAGCCAGTAAATAGAAAGGAGGGAGGAGTCCCTGATAAAGGCATGAGGCAGAACTGTCCTTTCCCCACTCCTTTCTCTTAGGGAGCCGTAAGTCTGTATAATGTGGAAAGTTCAGGCTGGTGAGCAGTGTCAGGGAATGCTTCTGGCTAAAGTTGAATTAGATTTCCACCCCGACTCTTCATCCTCCCACTGCCTTCCGTGCCCCGTATCTGTCTTTTCCCCACTTTTTTTTTAAGAGACAGGGTCTCACTCTGTTAGCCAAGCTGGAGTGCAGGGGCTCATTGCAGCCTCAAACTTTTGGGGTTAAGCAATCCTCCTGCTTCAACCTCCAGTGTAGCTGGGACTACAGTCTCTACTCACTCTTTTTTCTCTGTGTGTCTGCATGTGTGTGTGAGTGTGATTGATATGGTTTGAATGTTTGTCCCCTCCAAATCTCATGCTGAAATGTAATCCATAATGTTGGAGGTGGGGCACAATGGGAGCTGTTTGGGTCATGGGGGCAGATCCCTCATGAATTGCTTGGTGCCATCCTCATTGTAATGAGTGAGTTCTTGCTCTTGTAGTTCAAGTGAGAGCTGGTTGTTTAAAAAAGTGTGGAACCTCCCCTGCCCTTCTCTCTCTTGTTCCTTTCTCTCTCTTGCTCCCATTCTTGCCATGTAATACACCAACTCCTTTTTTGCCTTTCACCATGATTGCAAACTCCCTGAGGCCCTCACCGGGAGCAGATGCCAGCACCATGCCTCCTGTTCAGCCTGCAGAACTGTGAGCCAATGAAATCTCTCTTCTTTACTAATTACCTAGTAATTAGTCTCTTCTATTTCTTTATAGCAATGCAAAAATTCACTAACAGAAAATCTATACAAGTGGGGTGTTGCTATAAAGATACCTGAAAATGTTGAAGAAGCTTGGGAACTGGGTAATGGTCAGAGGTTGGAAGAGTTTGGAGGGTTTAGAAGACAGGAAAATGGGGGAATGTTGGAATTTCTTAGAGACTTGTTACATGGTTGTGACCAAAATACTGATAGACATATGGATAGTAAAGGTCAGGCTGAGGAGTCTCAGATAAAAATGAGGAAGCTATTTGGAACTGGAGCAAAGGTCACCTTTGCTATGCCTTAGCAAAGAACTTGGCTGCATTGTGTCCAAGCCCTGGGAATTTGTGGAAGATTGAACTTAAGAATGGTGACCTAGGTTATCTGGCAGAAGAAATTTCTAAGCAGTAAAGGGTTCAGGATGTGATATGGCTGCTTCTAACAGCCCATAATTACGTATGGGAGGAAAGAAATAACTTAAAGTTGGAACTTACATTTAAAAGATAAGTAGAGGCTGGGTGCAGTGGCTCAAGCCTGTAATCCCTGCACTTTGGAGGCCAAGGAGGGCGGATCACAAGGTCAAGAGATTGAGACCATTCTGGTCAATATGGTGAAACCCCGTCTCTACTAAAAATACAAAAATTAGCTGGGTGTGGTGGTGCATGCCTGTAGTCCCAGCTCCTCGGGAGGCTGAACCAGGAGAATCGCTTGAACCCAGGAGGCGGAGGTTGCAGTGAGCTGAGATCACACCACTGCACTCCAGCCTGGTGACAGAGCGAAACTCAGTCAAAAAAAAAAAAAAAAAGTAGAGCATAAAAATTTGGAAAATTCACATGTGGCAAAGAAGGAATGAATGTTTTCAGGAGAGGAACTGAAGTGGCCTATGGAGGAACTACTCACTAGATATATTTGCATGACTAAAAGGGAGCCAAGAGCTATTATCCAATAATACATTATTACATAATAATACCTTTTATTGGATAATAGCTCTTGGCTAATAAAATCTAAGACAATGGGGAAAAGGCCATGAAGGCATTTTAGAAATCTTCAAGGCAGCTCCTCCTATCACAAGCTCAAAGGCCTAGGAGGAAAGAATGTTTTCAGGGGCCAGGCCCAGAGCCCTTCTGCCCTGTGCAGCCTTGGGACACTGCTCTCGCACCCTGGCCACTCCAGCTCCAGCTTCAGCTCAAAGGGGCTCAGGTACAGCTTGGACCATTGCTCTGAAGGGTGCAAGCCATAAGCTTTGGCAGCTTCCACATGGTGCTAAGCCTGCAGGTGTGCAAAATGCAAGATTGAAGGAGGCTTGGCAGCTTTCACCTCAATTTCAGAGGATGTATGGAAAAGCCTGGGTACTCAGGAAGAAGCCTGCTTCAAGGGTACAGCCCCCACAGAGAGGCTCTACTAGGACAGTGCCAAGAGAAAATGTGGTATTGAAGCCCCCACAAGAGTCTCGACTGGGGAGCAGCCTAGTGGAGCTGTGGAAAGGGGCCACCACCCTCCAGATCCCGGAATGGTAGAGCCACTGGCAGCTTGCATCTTGAGCCTGGAAAAGCCACAGCTACTCAACTCCAATCTGTGAGAATAGCCACAGAGGCTGCACCCTGCACAACCATAGAGGCAGAGCTTCCCAAAGCCTTGGAAACCCACCTCTCACACCAGCATGCCCAGGATGTGGGACATGGATCCAAGGGAGATTATTCTGGAACTTTAAGATTTAATGACTGCCTTGCTGGATTTCAGACTTGGATGGGCCTCTTGTCCTTTTCTTTTGGCTGATTTTTCCCTTTCGGAATGGGAATGTTTACTCAATGCCTCTACTACCATTGTATCTTGGAAGTAAATAGCTTGTGTTTGATTTTATAAACTCATAGGTTGAAGGAAATTGCTTAGAGAATCAGATGAGACTTTGGACTTTAGATTTTTGAGTGATGCTGGAACAAATTAACACTTTGGGAAACTGTTGGGAATAGATGATTGTATTTTACAATGTGAGAAGGACATGATATTTGAGGGACCAGGGACAGAATGATATGGTTTGGATGTTTGTCCCTTACAAATCTCATGTTGAAGTGTGATTCCTGATGTCAGAGGTGAGGCCTGATAGGAGGCGTTGGGTCATGGGAGAGGATCCCTCATGAATGGCTTGATGTTGACCTTGTGGTAATAAGTGAATTCTTACTCTATGAGTTCATGTGAGGCCCGGTTGTTTAAGAGAGCCTGGAACCTCCCCTCCCTTTCTCCAGCTCCCTCTCTTGCCCTGTGATGTGCTGGCTCCCCCTTTGCCTTCTTCCATGATGATAAGTTTTCTGAGGCTTCTCCAGAAGTGGATGCTGGCACTGTGTTTCATTACAGCCTGCAGAACCATGAGCCAAAATAAAAGCTCTTTTCTTTATAAATTAACTAGCCTCAGGTATTTATTTATGGCAATGCAAAATGGCCTAATACAGCAATACTATCAGATTTCTGGTTCCCTAGAAATTTCTTATGCATACTAAGTGAAAGAGTGTCTATTCGTCATTAGGACAATGACTTATAAAATGGGATGACATATGAATCTCAGAATTCAAAGATTTCTAGAGAGTTTTATGTAATATGTAGGTATACTGATACAGCTTACTCCAATACTGAAAAATTTTTCCCCGGTTTAAGGCTTGGGCAAGGGTTGTTTTTTCTTTTTCTTTTTCTTTGAGACAGAGTTTCGCTCTTTTCGCCCAGGCTGGAGTGAAGTGGTGCGATCTTGACTCACTGCAACTTCCACCCACTGGGTTCAAGCGATTTTCCTGCCTCAGCCTCCTCAGTAACTGGGATTATAGGTGCCTGCCACCACACCCAGCTAATTTTTGTATTGTTAGTACAGACGGGGTTTCATCATGTTGGCCAGGCCTGTCTCGAACACCTGACCTCAGGTGATCCACCCGCTTTGGCCTCCCAAAGTGCTAGGATTACAGGCATGAGCCACCATGCCCAGCCAAGGGTTGTTTTTTCTCCTAGGCTTCTAACGTCCAGCATTGTCATCTTCACTCCTTGGAAACCTTGAATATTTCCTATGCCTGGGTGCTGGGAATATCTAAATAGGCTCTTGGAGGTTCCCAGCAAATCTCTTGGAGATTAGAAGTTTAGGGATGCAGGAAGAGATGCAAGAAGGGATTCTCCAGAGATGTTTTGGGTGAGGTCCTTCTTGGGATCTCCACGCATTTTCCGGATATTTTCTTAACGTTAGCTCCTTTTTTTTTTTTTTTGAGACGGAGTCTCACTCTGTCGCCCAGGCTGGAGTGCAGTGGCCGGATCTCAGCTCACTGCAAGCTCTGCCTCCCGGGTTCACGCCATTCTCCTGCCTCAGGCTCCCGAGTAGCTGGGACTACAGGCGCCCGCCACCTCGCCCGGCTAGTTTTTTTTTGTATTTTTTAGTAGAGACGGGGTTTCACCATGTTAGCCAGGATGGTCTCGATCTCCTGACCTTGTGATCCACCTGTCTCGGCCTTCCAAAGTGCTGGGATTACAGGCTTGAGCCACCGCGCCCGGCCAACGTTAGCTCTTTTAGTATTAGAGCTAGAACTATGTCTCAACTATTCTCAGATATGTCTCAAATAATGTCCTTGCTGTTTACTCTTTAGGGAAACAGTCCATTTCTAACCTCATCCCATATCCTTCAATTTTATTTAGAAAAAACCTTCTGGAATAAGATTTCTTTATTTTTGCCCCTTAAACATCTCAGTCTTCTTGGTAAAATGTAATCCTTTCAACTGCTGTCTCCAAGGTCACTCCTACCCGCTCCTCATTCCAGTTGTGGCCATTATCTCATTGTTCTCCTTGCCCAGGTGCCCTTGTCTGTGTGTGGCACCAGCTGGATGAAGCCTTTGACATCTACCCTAGCTAACAGATCTGGATTTCATTTCAAAATAACCATCATTAAGATCTTCCCTGTTTCCACCTCAGCCATGTCCTTCTTCTTGGGTATTTGGTACTTGGCACTTTCTAGGATCTTAATATGAATTACCTACCTTTCCTCCTTTCATATCCTTTGTTTTACAGAAACCCCATGAGATATGTACAATTGTCTCATTTTTGCAGATGAGATAATAAGCTCAGAATGGTTCAGTAACTTACTCAAGGCCACACAGCTAGCAGGTAGCAGAGGGTTTGAACCCATGACAGTGTATAGCAAACTTATATTTGAGATAAAAGGAGATATCCTTTCTAGAAGTCATCACTGAGGCAGATGAGTGTGCTTTTTGCTATATTTCCCAACCTTTGGAGTCCTTTGTTACTGATTTCCTGTAACTGCACCATATAGTAAATGAGAAATTCAATTCTGTAATATTTGGCTTAAGTGCTATGTATTAGTTTGCTATTGCTACTATAAATAAATCAGACATTTAGTGGTTTAAAACAACACAAATTTATTCTCCTGAAGTATTGGAGGCCAGAAGTCTGATGGGGCTAAAAACAAAGTATCAACAGAGTTGGTTCTTTCTGTAGGCTCTGAATGGAGAATCTGTTTCCTTGACTTTTTCAGCTTCTAGTGGCCTCCTGTATTCCTTGGCTTATTGCCTGTTCCTCCATCTTCAAAGCATATCACGCCAATCTCTGCTTTCATCATCACATTGCCTATTTTTCTTCCATAATCAAATTCTCTACTTCCTTCTTATAAGGACATTTGTGATTGCATTTAGGGCCACTGAGATAATGCAAGATAACTTCCCCAACTCAAGATTCTTAAATTAATCAGAACTTCAGAGCCCTTTTTGTATATAAGGTAACATTCACAGGTTTCAGAAATTAAGATGTAAAAATTCTTGGGGGTCATTATTTAGCCTAATACATATTCTCAGAGGCGCAATCATTGCACCATCCCCTTCAGCCCTTCTGTTACCCATCAGCAATCACTTCCAGTAAGATATGTCTTTCTTTGCCTGGCTTTCTTGTCCATCTATATTCCTATTATCCCTTTATTTGGGCCATAGCAAACATCTTCTCTTCTAACAGTCTGTTGGGTTGTTTGACAAATCTATGCTTTGATATTTTGTGTTCTCTTGGCACCCTCCCCAACTCCCTTCTTCATTTAGCTAACTCTTCACTAGCTTTCAAAGTCCTGCTCTTCCACTCCCTCTTCAAGGAAGCCTTACCTGATCAGGTAGTTTAATTTGAAGGCCTGTCGTTTAAGCCTCTATGGCCAGCTGTGGTTGATGTATGTGTGGTCTTTTAAACTAGATTCCAAGTTCTGTGAGGTCATCAATTAGTGTCTTAGACTAATGGAGAGTCTAGCACTTAGTATGTGATCAATGATGGTTCCTTGAATAACAAAGTTGATAAATTAATAAGTGGAAATTATAGGGACAGAGACTTCAGCTCAACTTTGGGGAGAATTTTATAATAAATTGAACAAAATATACAATGGAGGCCTTTGGGTAATAAGTTTTTAGTAGCTGGAGGATTAGAGTAAGCATTGTCCTGGGAATGCTGTGGGGAACTCAGGTAGGGTGGCTTGGTTTTGGGGATTGTAAGTGGCTATGGGATTTTATGATTCTGTGATATTAGGTAAATAGCCCAAGAATGATCATATGGGGAGAACAGCCAGCACCTTCCACAGGGAGCTGCACATGACAAAGCTCTCAGGATGTTTGTTTTGCACCTCTGTGCCTACTGGGCATGGTTGCTCAGGTCTGTCCAGTTATAGATAACTTCTGGAAATAGAGTGGGGCAGAGTGGTTGACTGAGAGATCAAATGATACTGGGGGAGAGGATGCTTATCGATGTACTTGAAAACATAGCAATGGAAACTATTCAAAATGAAACAAAGAAAAAACTGGGAAAAAATGAACGGCACATTGGTGAACTGCAGAACAATTTCAAAAGGAATAATACACATGTAATTAGAAAAAAGGAAAGGGAAGAACAGAAAAAATATTTGAAGAGATAATGGCCCAAGTTCTTCCAAATTTGAGGAAAACAATAAGCCCACAGATTTAAGAAGTTTAAAAACCCCAAACACAAGATACATGAAGAAAACCACACCAAGGCACATCATAACTTAGTTACTTGAAACAGTGATAAAAAGAAAAATCTGAATATCATCCAGAGGGAAAGGCACATTACATACAGTGGAATGAAGATGACAACAAATTTCTTGTTGAAACAATGCTAGTCAGAAGACAGAAAAGCAACGTCTTCAAAGTATTGGGGGAAAAAAAGACCCGTAAGCCTAGAATTCTTTACCCAGAGAAAATATCTTTTTAAAAATGAGGGTAAAATAAAGACTTTTTCTAATATGAAATCCAAAGGAAATTCATCATCAGTAGACCTGTTCTATAAGAAATGTTAATGGATGTCTTTCAAGAAGAAAGAAAATGATATCAGACTGAAATCTGGATCTATGCAAAAGCATGAGTAGCATCAGAAACAGTAACTACATGGATAAGTATAACAACTATTTCTTAGTTTTAAATCTCTTTGACAAAATGTTAAGTTTTCAAAACAAAAAATAATGAGGAATTATAAAATTTCTTAATATGTTTAAGTAAAATATGACAACAATAGCACAAGGGCCAGGAGAAGAGAAATGGAAGTTGAACGTTGTAATGTTCTTTTACCATATTTGTGATGATTAATATAACTTGAAGCTTACTTAAAAAATACCTAGAATTTGTTTTACTTAGATATGGTAAGGCATGCAGATATAAAAATTACTATCATGAAGAAAGATTTTGCTCATAGTTACCAAGAAGCAAGAGGCACAGAACACTATGCAGGGGGTGCACATAGAGGGGCACATAGAGAAGCACCAGGACTGGTCAGGAGACGAAGTGAGGGGAAAACATAGACAGGAGCCTTTATTGTTGTTTCTGTGGGAAAGGCAATTCAGGGCAGGAAAGTAGGCTTGGGATTGGCTAGTTTGCATCATTTTAGCAGGTTCTGAAGTGTAAGGGCTGTCTCTAGCTGTCTGGTACCTGGCCCTTCAGTGATTAGGGCAGGGAAATGGTGAATCAGAGTATAAGAGGTTGATAAAGGAGGTGGTTGGGGTTATGAGCTTTGGATTGGTTGGTTTTTGTATGAAAGGTGTAACTCATAGACAAGTTGTTTACTATCTCTAGACATTGGTTTGCTCTGACACGACAATCTGTCTAGGATCAGTTAGGCCCAGAGGTCAAAACATCAATAAACACAGAAAATAAAAACATAATTAATACGAAGGCAGGCTGTGGTAAGTTAAACCCTATGTTTTATGAAACTTAAAGCAACCACTAAAATATAACAACAAAGAGTTATACTTAATAATCCAGTGAAGGAAATAAAATGGAATAATTAGATAATCAATACAAAAGAAAATATTAGAAGAAAAAGGGAACAAAAACAAAAGTACAAATAGAAAATGAACAGTTAGATGATAGATTTAAATCCAACAATAGCAATAATCACATTAAATATAAATAGTCTAAATATTCCAATTAAAAGGCAGAGTTTTTCTGATTGGATAAAAACACAAGAACCAACAATATAGTACTTGTGAGAAACACACTTTAAATATAAACAGATGGATTCAAGAGTATTTACTACAATGATGAATAAAAAAGAAGGGTTAAATATTTATTAAACATCCATCACTCAAACTTCAAGTCTTAGAATAAAGGAAGGCATACAAACCAGACATTGGTATTCTAATATTTATTGTTAATCAATTTAAAACTTTGCTTAACCCAAAAGATTTATCTGGGATATGCCACATATAATTTCTGTGGAAAAATTATAGCAACTCTTTCTTTTAAGAATCAGTTACATTTTACCGAAAGGTTAAAAAATACTTCATCTAACTCTCTGTGTAGCAATGTAGCATAGTTGTTAAGTATCTTAACTTTAGGAACAGACAGGCTTGATTAAAGTCCTAATTTATCACTGAATATTGCTTTTCAGCCTTAAACAAATCTTTCTCTTTTTTTTTCAAAACAAAAAATAGACCTTTTAATATAAAAAATTTCAAACATACGAAGGAGTAAAGAGATACGATGAACCGCAATATACCCATTACCAAGATTCAACAATTATCAAGAGTTGGGCATATATGCTCTGATTTCCTTCCTTTTCTTTCCTTCCTTTCCCTTCTCATCTTTTCATTTTCCCTTCTTTTCTTCTAAAGTTTTTAAAAGCAAAGCCTCAGACATCATTTGATTTTACTCCTACATACTTCAGAATACATCTCAAAAAAATTAGATGTTTCTTACATCACCACAATGCTAACATTATCCCTTACAAATTAGCAATAATTCCACTTAATATTCATTCTGTTATGGACTGAATTGTGTCCCTCCAAAATTCATGTGCTGAAGCCCTTTCCCCCAACATGACTGTACTTGGAGGCAGGGCCTTTAAGCAGATAATCAAGGTCAAATGATGTCATAAGGGTGGGGCCCTAATCGGATAGGGTTCTTCTTTTTATTTTTTATTATTATTTTTTATTTTTTACTTTAAGTTCTGGGATACATATGCAGAATGTGCAGGTTTGTTACATAGGTATACATGTGCCATGGTGGTTTGCTGCACCCATCAACCCGTCATCTAGGTTTTAAGCCATTAGGACAAATACTTAATGCTCTCCCTCCCCTTGTGCCCCACCCCATGACAGGCCCCAGTGTGTGATGTTCCCCTCACTGTGCCCATGCGTTCTTATTGTTCTACTCCCACTTATGAGTGAGAACATGTGGTGTTTGGTTTTCTGTTCCTGTGTTAGTTTGCTGAGAATGATGGTTTCCAGCTTCATCCATATCTCTGCAAAGGACATGAACTCATTCTTTTTTATAGCTTCATAGTATTCCATGGTGTATATGTGCCACATTTTCATTATCCAGTCTATCATTGATGGGCATTTGGGTTGGTTCCAAGTCTTTGCTATTGTAAATAGTGCAGCAGTAAACATAAATATGCATGTGTCTTTACAGTAGAATGATTTATAATCCTTTGGGTGTATACCCAGTAATGGGATTGCTGGGTCAAGTGGTATTTCTGTATTAGATCCTTGAGGAATCGCCACACTGTCTTCCACAATGATTGAACTAATTTACTCTCCCACCAACAGTGTAAAAGTGTCCCTATTTGTCCACAGCCTCACCAGCATCTATTATTTCCTGACTTTTAAATAATCGCCATTCTAACTGGCGTGAGATGGTATCTCATCATGGTTTTGATTTGCATTTCTCTAATGACCAGTGATGATGAGCTTTTTTTGTATGTTTGTTGGCTGCATACATGTCTTCTTTTGAGAAGTATCTGTTCATATCTTTTGCCCATTTTCTGATTTTTTTTCCTGTAAATTTGTTTAAGTTCCTTGTAGAATCTGGATATTAACACTTTGTCAGATGGATAGATTGCAAAAATTTTCTCCCATTCTGTAGGTTGCCTGTTCACTCTGATGATAGTTTCTTTTGCTGTGCAGAAGCTCTTTAGTTTAATTAGATCCAATTTGTCAATTTTGGCTTTTGTTGCAATTGCTTTTGGTGTTTTAGTCATGAAGTTTTTGCCCATGCCTATGTCCTGAATGGTATTGCCTAGGTTTTCTTCTAGAGTTTTTATGGCTTTAGGTTTTATGTTAAAGTCATTAATCCATCTTGAGTTAATTTTTGTATGAGTTGTAAGGAAGGGGTCCAGTTTCAGTTTTCTGCATATGGCTAGTCAGTTCTCCCAGCATCATTTATTAAACAGGGAATCCTTTCCGCATTGCTTGTTTTTGTCAGGTTTGTTGAAGATCAGATGATTGTAGATGTGTGGTCTTGTTTGTGAGTTCTCTGATCTTTTCCATTGGTCTGTGTGTCTGTTTTTGTACCAGTGCCATGCTGTTTTGGATACTGTAGCCTTGTAGTATAGTTTGAAGTCAGGTAGCATGATGCCTCCAGCTTTACTCTTTTTGCTTAGGACTGTCTTGGCTATACAGGCTCTTTTTTGGTTCCATAAGAAATTTAAAGTAGTTTTTTTTTTCTAATTCTGTGAAGAAAGTCAGTGGTAGCTTGATGACAATAGCATTGAATCTGTAAATTGCTTTGGGCAGTATGACCATTTTCATGATATTGATTCTTCCTATCCATGAGCATGGAATATTTTTCCATTTGTTTGTGTCCTTTCTTATTCCCTTGAGCAATGGTTTGTTGTTCTCCTTGAAGAGGTCCTTCACATCCCTTGTAAGTTGTATTCTTAGATATTTTATTCTCTTTGTAGCAATTGAGAGTGGGAGTTCACTTATGATTTGGCTGTCTGCTTGTCTATTATTGGTGTATAGGAATGCTTGTGATTTTTGCACATTGATCTTATATCCTGAGACTTTGCTGAAGTTGCTTATCAGCGTAAGGAGTTTTTGGGCTGTGACGATGGGGTTTTCTATATATACAATCATGTTATCTGCAAACAGAGACAATTTGACTTCCTGTCTTCCTATTTGAATATGCTTCATTTCTTTCTCTTGTGATTGCCCTGGCCAGAACTTCCAATACTATGTTGAATAGAAGTGGTGAGAGACGGCATCCTTGGCCTGTGCTAGTTTTCAAAGGAAATGCTTTCAGCTTTTGCCCATTCAGCATGATATTGGCTATGGGTTTTTCCTAAATAGCTTTTATTATTTTGAGATATGTTCCTCAATACCTAGTTTGAGTGTTTTTAGCATGAAGAGGTATTGAATTTTATCAAAGATCTTTTCTGCATCTATTGAGATAATCATGTGGCTTTTGTCGTTGGTTCTGTTTATGTGATGGATTACGTTTATTGATTTGCGAATGTTGAACCAGCCTTGCATCCTAGGGATGAAGCTGACTTGATCATGGTGGATAAGCTTTTTGATGTGCTGCTGGATTCGGTTTGCCAGTATTTTATTAAGGGTTTTCACATTGATGTTTATCAGGGATATTGGCCTGAAATTTTCTTTTTTTGTTGTGTCTCTGCCAGGTTTTGGTATCAGGATGATGCCAGCCTCAGAAAATGAGTTAGGGAGAAGTCTGCCTTTTTCCATTATTTGAAATAGTTTCAGAAGGAATGGTACCAGCTCCTCTTTATACCTCTGGTAGAATTCGGCTGTAAATTCGTCTGGTCCTGGGCTTTTTTTATTTGGTAGGCTATTAATTACTGCCTCAATTTCAGAACTTGTTATTGGTCTATTCAGAGATTTGACTTCTTCCTGATTTAGTCTTGGGAGGGTGTATGTGTCCAGAAATTTATCCATTTCTTCTAGATTTTCTAGTTTATTTGCCTAGAGGTTTTTATAGTATTCTCTGATGGTAGTTTGTATTTCAGTGGGATCAGTGGTGATATCCCCTTTGTCATTTTTTTATTGCATCTATTTGATTCTTCTCTCTTTTCTTCTTTATTTGTCTAGCTAGCAGTCTGTCTATTTTGTCAATCTTTTCAAAAAACCAGCTCCTGGATTCACTGGTTTTTTGAAGGATTTTTTGCGTCTGTATCTCCTTCAGTTCTGCTCTGAACATAGTTATTTCTTCTCTTCTGCTAGAGTTTGAATTTGTTTGCTCTTGCTTCTATAGTTCTTTTTATTGTGATGTTGGGTGTTGATTTAAGATCTTCAGCTTTCTGTTGTGGGCATTTAATGCTATAAATTTCCCCTTAACACTGCTTTAGCTGTGTCCCAGTGATTCTGGCATGTTGTCTCTTTGTTCTCATTGGTTTCAAGGAACTTCTTGAGTTCTGCCTTAATT
The DNA here is from genome assembly GCF_003255815.1 of Theropithecus gelada. Classification (NCBI taxonomy): domain Eukaryota; kingdom Metazoa; phylum Chordata; class Mammalia; order Primates; family Cercopithecidae; genus Theropithecus; species Theropithecus gelada. The sequence continues at coordinate 117,093,130 of NC_037682.1, read as the reverse complement.
TCGTTATTTACCCAGTAGTCATTTAGGAGCAGGTTGTTCAGTTTCCATGTAGTTGTGTGGTTTTGAGTGAGTTTCTTAATCCTGAATTCTAATTTGATTGCACTTGGTCTGAGAGACTGTTATGATTTCCATTCTTTTGCATTTACTGAGGAGTGTTTTACTTCTAATTATTTGGTCAATTTTAGAATATGTGCTATGTGGTGCTGAGAAGAATGTATATTCTGTTGATTTTGGGTGGAGAGTTCTGTAGATGTCTATTAGGTCCTCTTGGTCCAGACCTGAGTTCAAGTCCTGAATATCCTTGTTAATCTTCTGTCTCATTGATCTGTCTAATATTGACAATGGGGTGTTAAAGTCTCCCATTATTATGGTGTGGGAGTCTAAGTCTCTTTGTAGGTCTCCAAGAACTTGTTTTATGAATCTGGGTGCTCCTGTATTGGGTGCATATATATTTATGATAGATAGCTCTTCTTGCTGCATTGATCCCTTTAGCATTACGTAACGTCCTTCTTTGTTTTGATGCTTGTTGGTTTAAAGTCTGTTTTATCAGAGACTAGGATAGCAACCCCTACCTTTTTTGCTTTCCATTTGCTTGGTAAATATCCCTCAATCTCTTTATTTTGAGCCTATGTGTGTCTTTATATGTGAGATGAGTCTTCTGAATACAGCACACCGATGGGTCTTGAGTCTTTATCCAATCTGGCAATCTGTGTCTTTTAATTGGGAAATTTAGCCCATTTACATTTAAGGTTAATATTGTTATGTGTGAATTTAATCCTGTCATCATGATGCTAGCTGGTTATTTTGCACATTAGTTAATGCAGTTTTTTCATAGTGTCATTGATCTTTTTATTTTGGTGTGTTTTTGCAGTGGCTGTTACCAGTTTCTCCTTTCCATACTTAGTGCTTCCTTCAGGAGCTCTTGTAAGGCAGGCCTGGTGGTGACAAAAATCCCTCAGCATTTGCTTGTCTGGAAAGGATTTAATTTCTCCTTTATGTATGAAGCTTAGTTTGGCTAGATATGAAATTTTACATTGAAAATTCTTTCTTTAAGAGTGTTGAATATTGGCCCCCACTCTCTACTGGCTTGTAGGGTTTCTGCAGAGAGCTACTGTTAATCTGATGGGCTTCCCTTTGTAGGTAACCTGACCTTTCTCTGTGACTGCCCTTAACATTTTTTCCTTGTTTCAGCCTTGGAGAATCTGATGATTATGTGTCTTGGGGTTGTATCTTAGTGGTGTTCTCTGTATTTCCTGAATTTGAATGTTGGCCTGTCTTGCTAGGTTGGGGAAATTCTCCTGGATAATATCCTGGAATGTGGTTTCCAACTTTATTCCATTCTCCCTGTCACTTTCAGGTACACCAATCAATCATAGGTTTGGTATTTTCTCATAGTCCTATATTTCTGGGAGGCTTTGTTCGTTCCTTTTCATTCTTTTTTCTCTAATCTTGTCTACATGCATTATTTCAGTAAGTTGATTCTCAATCTCTGATACGCTTTCTTCCACTTGATTGATTTGGCTATTGATACTTGTGTATGCTTCACGAAGTTCTTATGCTATGTTTTTCAGCTCCATCAAGTCATTTATGTTCCTCTCTAAACTTGTTATTCTAGTTATCAGTTCCTGTAACCTTTTATCAAGGTTCTTAGCTTCCTTGTATTGTGTTAGAACATGCTGTTTTAGCTCAGAGGAGTTTGTTATTACCCACCTTCTGAAGCCTACTTCTCTCAATTTGTCAATCTCATTCTCTATCCAGTTTTGTGCCCTTGCTGGAGAGGAGTTGTGATCATTTGGAGGAGAAGAAGCGTTCTGGTTTTTGGAATTTTCAGCATTTTGGGGCTGTTTTTTCCTCATCTTTGTGGATTTATCTAGCTTTGATCTTTGAGGCTGATGACTTTTGGATGGGGTTTTTATGTCGGGGTCCTTTATGCTGATGTTGATGTTATTTTTTTCTGTTTGTTAGTTTTTCTTCTAACAGTCAGGTCCCTCTTCTGCAGGTCTGCTGCAGTTTGCTGGAGGTCCGCTCCACACCCTGTTTGCCTGGGTATTACCAGTGGAGGCTGCAGAACAGTAAAGATTACTGCCTGCTCCTTCCTCTGGAAGCTTTGTCCCAGAGGGGCACCAGCCTGATGCCAGCCAGAGCTCTCCTGTATGCGGTGAGTTTGACCCCTGTTGGGAGCTTTCTCCCAGTCAGGAGGCACGGGGGTCAGGGACCCACTTGAGGAGGCAGTCTGTCAGCAGCGTGTGAGTGCTGTTCTGGGAGAATCCTCCTTGTCAGGATCAGCTGCTCTCTTCAGAGCTGGCAGGTAGGAAAGTTTAAGTCCACTGAAGTTGTGCCCACCACCGCCCCTTCTCCCAGGGAAGATAGACGTTTTATCTATAAGCTCCTGACTGGGGCTGCTGCCATTTTTTCAGAGATGCCTTGCCCAGTGAGGAGGAATCTAGAGAAGCAATCTGGCTACAGCTGCTTTGCCATGCTATGGTGAATTCTGTCCAGTCCAAACCTCCTAGCCTTCTTAGTACTGTCAGAGGAAAACCGCCTAGTAAAGCCTCAGTAATGGCAGACGCCTCTCCCCCAACCAAGCTGAATCATCCCAGGTCAACTTCAGACTGCTGTGCTGGCAGTGAGAATTTCAAGTCAGTGGTTCTTAGCTTGCTGGGCTCTGTGGAAGTGGGACTCACTGAGCGAGACCACTTGGCTCCCTGGCTTTAGCCGTCTTTCCACGGAAGTGAACAGTTCTGTCTTGCTGGGGTTCCAGATACCACTGGGGTATGAAAAAGACTCCTGCGTCTAGCTTGGTGTCTGCCCAAACAGTCGCCCAGTGTTGTGTTTGAAACCCAGGGCCTTGGTGGTGTAGGCACATGAAGGAATCTCCTGATCTGTGGATTGCAAAAACCGTGGGAAAAGCGTAGTATCTGGGCTGGGTATCATAGTCCCTCGCGGCTCTCCTTGGCTAAGGGAGGAAGGTCCCCTGGCTCCTTGCACTTCCTGGGTGAAGTGATGCTCTACCCTGCTTCTGCCCACCCTCCGTGAGCTGCATCCACTGCCTAACCAGTCCCAATGAGATGAACTGGCTACCCCAGTTGAAAATGCTGAAATCACCCCCTCTTCCGTGTTGGTCTCACTGAGAGCTGCAGACCAGAGCTGTTCCTATTCGGCCATCTTGCCACATTCCCCTGTGGCTGCTTGACAAATATTTCTAAGGCTTATTTTCCTTATATGAGAAATGAGAATGATAATAGTAACTACCTCATAAGATTTTTATGAGGATGAATTGAGATAATGCATGAAATTTCTTGGCATAGAGTAACTACTCAACCAATATTTGATATTATCTAGTCATTAAATCATCAAAAATGATGCTGACATTTCTGTGAGAGCATTCTGTAAAAGAAAAAAGTTAACGATTCAAGGAATTGAAAGAAATCTTTGGAACTTCAGTGGTTGGTGTTATTATGTATACTACGTGAACACAAAATTCGGGCTGCTTTCATTTTGGAATTTTCATATAACTCAAGCTAGTAAAAATTACCAGCATGAGACTCCTTCTACTAGAGAAAAGAAGAAGGAAAAGTAAAGGGGACTTTGTCTTTCACCTTAGGTACCAGCTCAGCCACAGGTGGGTAGAGCATCAGGTGGGTTCTTGGGGTCCCTGATTCCAGGACTTGGCTCATGGATGGCATTGCTGGACCTGCCTTGGGCCAGAGGGGAGCCCAGTGCCCTAAATGGTGAGTCCCAGACCAGGGAGCATTCACCATGAGCTGACCGAAGAGCTCTTGGACCTTAAAGGAATATGGATGGTAGCTGGCAGTAATCACGGTGGGTCTGTAGTGTTGGTGGCAATGGGAAAAGGCTCCTCTGCTTTTGAAAAGGGGAGGAAAGAGTCTGAAGCACTGCATCTTGTGGTTTGAGTGACAGGTTAGCTGCAGGACAATAGAATACCAGGTAGACTTCTAAAACTTTTTGACGCTAGTCCCTGGCTCCTGGATGGCACCTCTGCACCCATGTGTGGCTTGGGGGAACTTGCCACCCTGAAGGGAACACAGGCCTGGATGGTTTTGCCACCTGCTGATTGTAGAGGCCCAGGGCCTTGAGTGAACATAGGCTGTGGCACGGAGTGGTTACAGCAGGCCTTGGACAAGACCCTGTGCTGTGCTAACTTCAGGTCTGACTCAACTCAGTCTTGTGTCAGTGGCCACAAAGGTGCTTGTGTCATTCCATCCCCAGCTCTAGGTGACTCAGAACACATAGAGAGAGACTTTGTATGTTTAGGAGAAAGTAAGGGAAGAGAACAAGAGTCTCTGCCCAGTAATAAAGAGAATTCTTCTGGATTTCATCCAAGACCATCAAGGCAGAACCTCTACGAGTCTGCAAAAACCAAAGTAGTACTGTGCTTGGGATGCCTCCTAAAGCAGATACAGCTTAGATAACAACATCCAAGTTCTTTCCAATATCTGGAAAGCTTTCACAAGAAGGACAGGTGCAAACCAGCCCAGACTGAGAAGACTACAATAAATACCTAACTCTTCAATGCCCAGACACAAATGAACATCTACAAGCATTAAGGCCATCCAGGAAAACATGACCTCATCAAATGAGCTAAGTAAGAAACTAAGGACCAATCCTGGAGAAACAGAGTTATGTGACCTTTTGTACAGAGAATTTAAAATAGCTTTTTTGAAGAAACTCAAAGAAATTCAAGACAGCACAGAGAAGAAGTTCAGAATTCTATCAGACAAATTTAACAAAGGAATTGAAATAATTAAACAGAATCAAGTGGAAATACTGGAGCTGAAAAATTCAACTGGTATACTATAGAATGTATCAGAGTCTCTTAATAGCAGAATTGATCAAGCAGAAGAAAGAATTAGTGAGCTGAAGACAGACAGGCTATTTGAAAGTACATGGTAAGAGGAGACAAAAGAAAAAAGGATGAAAAACAATGAAGCATGCCTAAGGGATCTAGAAAATAGCCTCAAAAGAGCAAATCTAAGAATTATTGGGCTTAAAGAGGAGGTACAGGAAGAGATAGGGGTAGAAAGTTTATTCAAAGGGATAATAATAGAGAATTTCCCAAACCTAGAGAAAGATGTAAATATCCAAGCCCAGGAAGACTATAGAACACCAAACAGATTTAACCCAAAGAAGACTACCTCAAGGCATTTCATAATCAAACTCCCAAAGGTTAAGGATAAAGAAAGAATCCAAAAAGCAGCAAGAAAATAAAGTAAATAACATATAATGGGGCTCCAATGCATTTGGCAGCAGACTTTACAATGGAAACCTTATAGGTCATGAGTGAGTGGCATGGCATATTTAAAGTGCTGAGGTGGGGGAAAAACCTTTTACCCTAGAATAGTATATCTGGTGAGAATATCCCTCAAACATGGTGGAGAAATAAAGATTTTCCCAAATGAACAAAAGCTGAGGGATTTTATCAATATCAGACCTGTCCTACAAGAAACGCTAAAGGGAATTCTTCAATCAGAAAGTAAAAGATGTTAATGAGCAATATGTAATCACCTGAAGGCCCAAAACTCACTGGTAACAGTAAGTACACAGAAAAACACAAAATATTATAATGTGGATTGTGGTGTATAAACTATTTTTAAGTAGAAAGACAAAAAGATGAGCAAGTCAAAAATAACAACTACAACAACTTTTCAAGACACAAGCAGTACAATAAGGTATAAATAGAAACAACAAAAAGTTAAAAAGTGGGGGTAATGAAGTTAAGATACAGAGTTTTACTTAGATTTCTTTTTGCCTGTTTATTTCTTGCTTATGCAAGCAGTGTTACATTGTTTCAGCTTAAAATAATGGGGTATAAAATAATATTTGCAAGCTGCATGGTAAGAACAAACCAAGAAACACACAATGGATACACACACACACAAAAACAAGAAACTAAGTCATATAACCAGAGAAAATCACCTTCACTAAAAGGAAGACAGGAAGAAAAGAAGAAAGAGAAGACCATAAAACAAATAAAACTGCAGGAGTAAGTCCTTACTTATCGGTAATGACATTGAATGTAAATAGACTAAATTATCCAATCAAAAGACATAGAGTGGCAGAATGGATTAAAAAAATAAGACCTGATGATCTGTTGCCCACAAGAAACACATTTCACTTGTAAAGACACACAAAGATGAAAAAGAAAGGCATGGAAAAAGCTATTCCATGCCAATGGAAACCAAAAAAGAACAGGAGTAGCTATACTTATTTCAGACAAAATAGATTTCAAGACAACAACAGCAAGAAAAGACGAAGAAGGTCACTCACTATATGATGATAAATGGGTCAATTCAGCAAGAGGATATAATGATTGTAAATATATATGCAGCCAACACTGGAACACCCAGATATATAAAGCAAATAATATTAGAGCTAAAGGGAGAGAGAGGCCCCAATACAATAGATTTCAGCACTCCACTTTCAGCATTGGAAAGATCTCCCAGACAGAAAATCAACACAGAAACATCAGACTTAATCTGCGCTATAGACCATATAGACCTAATAAATATTTAGGGAACATTTCATCCAATGGTTGCAGAATACACATTCTTTTCGTCAGCACATGGACCATTCTCAAGGATAGACTATATGTTAGGTTACAAAACAAATGTTAAACCATTTTTTAAAAAATTGAAATAGGGGGCGGAGCAAGATGGCCGAATAGGGACAGCTCCAGTCTCCAACTCCCAGCGCGAGCGACACAGAAGACCGGTGATTTCTGCATTTTCAACTGAGGTACTGGGTTCATCTCACTGGGGAGTGCCGGACGATCGGTGCTGGTCAGCTGCTGCAGCCCGACCAGCGAGAGCTGAAGCAGGGCGAGGCATTGCCTCACCTGGGAAGCGCAAGGGGGAAGGGAATCCCTTTTCCTAGCCAGGGGAACTGAGACACACAACACCTGGAAAATCGGGTAACTCCCACCCCAATACTGCGCTTTAAGCAAACAGGCACACCAGGAGATCATATCCCACACCTGGCTGGGAGGGTCCCACACCCACTGAGCCTCCCTCATTGCTAGCACAGCAGTCTGTGATGTACCGGCAAGGCAGCAGCGAGGCTGGGGGAGGGGCGCCCGCCATTGCTGAGGCTTAAGTAGGTAAACAAAGCTGCTGGCAAGCTCGAACTGGGTGGAGCTCACAGCAGCTCAGGGAAACCTGCCTGTCTCTGTAGACTCCACCTCTGGGGACAGGGCACAGTAAACAATAACAAACATAGCAGAAACCTCTGCAGACGCAAACGACTCTGTCTGACAGCTTTGAAGAGAGCAGTGGATCTCCCAACACGGAGGCTGAGATCTGAGAAGGGACAGACTCCCTGCTCAAGTGGGTCCCTGACCCCTGAGTAGCCTAACTGGGAGACATCCCCCACTAGGGGCAGTCTGACACCCCACACCTCACAGGGTGGAGTACACCCCGAGAGGAAGCTTCCAAAGCAAGAATCAGACAGGTACACTCGCTGTTCAGAAATATTCTATCTTCTGCAGCCTCTGCTGCTGATACCCAGGCAAACAGGGTCTGGAGTGGACCCCAAGCAATCTCCAGCAGACCTACAGCTGAGGGTCCTGACTGTTAGAAGGAAAACTATCAAACAGGAAGGACACCTACACCAAAACCCCATCAGTACATCACAATCATCAAAGACCAGAGGAAGATAAAACCACAAAGATGGGGAAAAAGCAGGGCAGAAAAGCTGGAAATTCAAAAAATAAGAGTGCATCTCCCCCAGCAAAGGAGCGCAGCTCATCGCCAGCAACGGATCAAAGCTGGACGGAGAATGACTTTGACGAGATGAGAGAAGAAGGCTTCAGTCCATCAAATTTCTCAGAGCTAAAGGAGGAATTACGTACCCAGCGCAAAGAAACTAAAAATCTTGAAAAAAAAAGTGGAAGAATTGATGGCTAGAGTAATTAATGCAGAGAAGGTCCTAAACGAAATGAAAGAGATGAAAACCATGACACGAGAAATACGTGACAAATGCACAAGCTTCAGTAACCGACTCGATCAACTGGAAGAAAGAGTATCAGCGATTGAGGATCAAATGAATGAAATGAAGCGAGAAGAGAAACCAAAAGAAAAAAGAAGAAAAAGAAATGAACAAAGCCTGCAAGAAGTATGGGATTATGTAAAAAGACCAAATCTACGTCTGATTGGGGTGCCTGAAAGTGAGGGGGAAAATGGAACCAAGTTGGAAAACACTCTTCAGGATATCATCCAGGAGAACTTCCCCAACCTAGTAGGGCAGGCCAACATTCAAATCCAGGAAATACAGAGAACGCCACAAAGATACTCCTCGAGAAGAGCAACTCCAAGACACATAATTGCCAGATTCACCAAAGTTGAAATGAAGGAAAAAATCTTAAGGGCAGCCAGAGAGAAAGGTCGGGTTACCCACAAAGGGAAGCCCATCAGACTAACAGCAGATCTCTCGGCAGAAACTCTCCAAGCCAGAAGAGAGTGGGGGCCAATATTCAACATTCTTAAAGAAAAGAATTTTCAACCCAGAATTTCATATCCAGCCAAACTCAGTTTCATAAGTGAAGGAGAAATAAAATCCTTTACAGATAAGCAAATGCTTAGACATTTTGTCACCACTAGGCCTGCCTTACAAGAGACCCTGAAGGAAGCACTAAACATGGAAAGGAACAACCAGTACCAGCCATTGCAAAAACATGCCAAAATGTAAAGACCATCGAGGCTAGGAAGAAACTGCATCAACTAACGAGCAAAATAACCAGTTAATATCATAATGGCAGGATCAAGTTCACACATAACAATCTTAACCTTAAATGTAAATGGACTAAATGCCCCAATTAAAAGACACAGACTGGCAAACTGGATAAAGAGTCAAGACCCATCAGTCTGCTGTATTCAGGAGACCCATCTCACACGCAGAGACATACATAGGCTCAAAATAAAGGGATGGAGGAAGATTTACCAAGCAAATGGAGAACAAAAAAAAGCGGGGGTTGCAATACTAGTCTCTGATAAAACAGACTTTAAACCATCAAAGATCAAAAGAGACAAAGAAGGCCATTACATAATGGTAAAGGGATCAATTCAACAGGAAGAGCTAACTATCCTAAATATATATGCACCCAATACAGGAGCACCCAGATTCATAAAGCAAGTCCTTAGAGACTTACAAAGAGACTTAGACTCCCATACAATAATAATGGGAGACTTCAACACTCCACTGTCAACATTAGACAGATCAACGAGACAGAAAGTGAACAAGGATATCCAGGAATTGAACTCATCTCTGCAGCAAGCAGACCTAATAGACATCTATAGAACTCTCCACCCCAAATCAACAGAATATACATTCTTCTCAGCACCACATCGTACTTACTCCAAAATTGACCACGTAATTGGAAGTAAAGCACTCCTCAGCAAATGTACAAGAACAGAAATTATAACAAACTGTCTCTCAGACCACAGTGCAATCAAACTAGAACTCAGGACTAAGAAACTCAATCAAAACCGCTCAACTACATGGAAACTGAACAACCTGCTCCTGAATGACTACTGGGTACATAACGAAATGAAGGCAGAAATAAAGATGTTCTTTGAAACCAATGAGAACAAAGATACAACATACCAGAATCTCTGGGACACATTTAAAGCAGTGTGTAGAGGGAAATTTATAGCACTAAATGCCCACAAGAGAAAGCAGGAAAGATCTAAAATTGACACTCTAACATCGCAATTAAAAGAACTAGAGAAGCAAGAGCAAACACATTCAAAAGCTAGCAGAAGGCAAGAAATAACTAAGATCAGAGCAGAACTGAAGGAGATAGAGACACAAAAAACCCTCCAAAAAATCAATGAATCCAGGAGTTGGTTTTTTGAAAAGATCAACAAAATTGACAGACCACTAGCAAGACTAATAAGAAAAGAGAGAAGAATCAAATCGACGCAATTAAAAATGATAAAGGGGATATCACCACCGACCCCATAGAAATACAAACTACCATCAGAGAATACTATAAACACCTCTATGCAAATAAACTGGAAAATCTAGAAGAAATGGATAATTTCCTGGACACTTACACTCTTCCAAGACTAAACCAGGAAGAAGTTGAATCCCTGAATAGACCAATAGCAGGCTCTGAAATTGAGGCAATAATTAATAGCCTACCAACCAAAAAAAGTCCAGGACCAGATGGATTCACAGCTGAATTCTACCAGAGGTACAAGGAGGAGTTGGTACCATTCCTTCTGAAACTATTCCAATCAATAGAAAAAGAGGGAATCCTCCCTAACTCATTTTATGAGGCCAACATCATCCTGATACCAAAGCCTGGCAGAGATACAACAAAAAAAGAGAATTTTAGACCAATATCCCTGATGAACATCGATGCAAAAATCCTCAATAAAATACTGGCAAACCGGATTCAGCAACACATCAAAAAGCTTATCCACCATGATCAAGTGGGCTTCATCCCTGGGATGTAAGGCTGGTTCAACATTCGCAAATCAATAAACATAATCCAGCATATAAACAGAACCAAAGACAAGAACCACATGATTATTTCAATAGATGCAGAAAAGGCTTTTGACAAAATTCAACAGCCCTTCATGCTAAAAACGCTCAATAAATTCGGTATTGATGGAACGTACCTCAAAATAATAAGAGCTATTTATGACAAACCCACAGCCAATATCATACTGAATGGGCAAAAACTGGAAAAATTCCCGTTGAAAACTGGCACAAGACAGGGATGCCCTCTCTCACCACTCCTATTCAACATAGTGTTGGAAGTTCTGGCTAGGGCAATTAGGCAAGAGAAAGAAATCAAGGGTATTCAGTTAGGAAAAGAAGAAGTCAAATTGTCCCTGTTTGCAGATGACATGATTGTATATTTAGAAAACCCCATTGTCTCAGCCCAAAATCTCCTTAAGCTGATAAGCAACTTCAGCAAAGTCTCAGGATACAAAATTAATGTGCAAAAATCACAAGCATTCTTATACACCAGTAACAGACAAACAGAGAGCCAAATCAGGAATGAACTTCCATTCACAATTGCTTCAAAGAGAATCAAATACCTAGGAATCCAACTTACAAGGGATGTAAAGGACCTCTTCAAGGAGAACTACAAACCACTGCTCAGTGAAATAAAAGAGGACACAAACAAATGGAAGAACATACCATGCTCATGGATAGGAAGAATCAATATCGTGAAAATGGCCATACTGCCCAAGGTAATTTATAGATTCAATGCCATCCCCATCAAGCTACCAATGAGTTTCTTCACAGAATTGGAAAAAACTGCTTTAAAGTTCATATGGAACCAAAAAAGAGCCCGCATCTCCAAGACAATCCTAAGTCAAAAGAACAAAGCTGGAGGCATCATGCTACCTGACTTCAAACTATACTACAAGGCTACAGTAACCAAAACAGCATGGTACTGGTACCAAAACAGAGATATAGACCAATGGAACAGAACAGAGTCCTCAGAAATAATACCACACATCTACAGCCATCTGATCTTTGACAAACCTGAGAGAAACAAGAAATGGGGAAAGGATTCCCTATTTAATAAATGGTGCTGGGAAAATTGGCTAGCCATAAGTAGAAAGCTGAAACTGGATCCTTTCCTTACTCCTTATACGAAAATTAATTCAAGATGGATTAGAGACTTAAATGTTAGACCTAATACCATAAAAATCCTAGAGGAAAACCTAGGTAGTACCATTCAGGACATAGGCATGGGCAAAGACTTCATGTCTAAAACACCAAAAGCAACGGCAGCAAAAGCCAAAATTGACAAATGGGATCTCATTAAACTAAAGAGCTTCTGCACAGCAAAGAAACTACCATCAGAGTGAACAGGCAACCTACAGAATGGGAGAAAATTTTTGCAATCTACTCATCTGACAAAGGGCTAATATCCAGAACCTACAAAGAACTCAAACAAATTTACAAGAAAAAAACAAACAACCCCATCAAAAAGTGGGCAAAGGATATGAACAGACATTTCTCAAAAGAAGACATTCATACAGCCAACAGACACATGAAAAAATGTTCATCATCACTGGCCATCAGAGAAATGCAAATCAAAACCACAATGAGATACCATCTCACACCAGTTAGAATGGCGATCATTAAAAAGTCAGGAAACAACAGGTGCTGGAGAGGATGTGGAGAAATAGGAACACTTTTACACTGTTGGTGGGATTGTAAACTAGTTCAACCATTATGGAAAACAGTATGGCGATTCCTAAAGGATCTAGAACTAGATGTACCATATGACCCAGCCATCCCATTACTGGGTATATACCCAAAGGATTATAAATTATGCTGCTATAAAGACACATGCACACGTATGTTTATTGCAGCACTATTCACAATAGCAAAGACTTGGAATCAACCCAAATGTCCATCAGTGACAGATTGGATTAAGAAAATATGGCACATATACACCATGGAATACTATGCAGCCAAAAAAAAGGATGAGTTTGTGTCCTTTGTAGGGACATGGATGCAGCTGGAAACCATCATTCTTAGCAAACTATCACAAGAACAGAAAACCAAACACCGCATGTTCTCACTCATAGGTGGGAACTGAACAATGAGATCACCTGGACTCGGGAAGGGGAACATCACACACCGGGGCCTATCATGGGGAGGGGGGAGGGGGGAGGGATTGCATTGGGAGTTATACCTGATGTAAATGATGAGTTGATGGGTGCAGCACACCAACATGGCACAAGTATACATATGTAACAAACCTGCACGTTATGCACATGTACCCTACAACTTAAAGTATAATAATAATAAATAAATTTTAAAAAAATTGAAATAATACCAAACATCTTCTCTGACCACAAAGGAATAAAAACAAAAATAAGAGGAATGTTGGAAAATATACAAATACATGATAATTAAACAATATGCTCCTGAATGACCAGTAGGTCAATGAAGAAATTAAGAAGAAAATGGAAACTTTTTTGACACAGATGAAATGGAAACACAACACACAACATACCACAACCTGTGGGATACAGTGAAAGCAGTACTAAGAGGGAAATATCTAGCTGTAAGTGCCTATGTCAAAAAAGAAGGAAAACTTCAAATAAACAACCTAAAAATGCATCTTAAAGAACTAGAAAAGCAACAGCAAACCAAACCCCAAATTAGTAGAATAAATAATAAAGATCAGAGCAGGAATAAATAAATTTGAAATAAAGAAAACAATACAAAAGGTCAATGAAACAAACAGTTGGTTTTGGGGAAAGATAAAATTGACAAATCTTTAACGAGACTAACAAAGAAAAAAAAGGGAGAAGACTTAAATAATCAAAATCAGAGATAAAAAGGACACATTACAATTGATACCACACAAATTTCAACGATCATTAGTGGCTAGTATGGGTAACTGTATGCCCACAAATGGGAAAATCTACAGGAAATGGATAAATTCCTAGGCACATACAATCTACCAAGATTGAACCATGAAGAAATCCAAAACCTGAACAGACCAATAACAAATAAAAAGATCAAAGCAATTAAAAAAAATACATCTCTCGGGAAAGAAAAGCCCAGGGCCTGATTGGCTTCACTGCTGAATTCTACCAAACATTTAAAGAAGAACTAATACCAATCCTACTCAAACGATTCCCAAAAATACAGGAGGACAGAATACTTCCAAACTCATTCTAGGAAGCTACTAATTACCCCGATAGCAAAACCAGACAAAGACATATCAAAGGAAAAAAAAAACAAAACCAAAAAACTCCGATGAATATTGATGCAAAAGTTTTCAACAAAATACTGGAAAAAACGAATTAAACAACACATTAAAAACAGCATTGATTATGACCAAGTGGAATTTATTCCTGGGATGCAAGGATAGTTCAACATATGGAAATCAACCAGTGTGGTACAGCATATCAGCAGAATGAAGGACAAAAATCACACAGTCACTTCAATTGATGCTGAAAATGCATTTGATAAAATTCTGTATTCCTTTATAATAAAAACCTTCAAAAAACTGTTTATAGAATGAACATACCTCGACATAATAAAAGCTGTAGACAGACCCACAGCTAGTATTATAGTGAATGGGGAAGAACTGAAAGCCTTTTCTCTAAGAAGTGGAACATGAGAAGGATGCCCACTTTCACCACTGTTATCCAACGTAGTAGTGAAAGTCCTAGCTAGCACAATCAGAGAAGAGAAAGAAATAAAGGACATTCAAATTAGAAGGAAATAAGTCAAATTATTCTTGTTTGTAGATGAGATGATCTTACATTTAGAAAATCTTAAAGACTCCACCAAAGAACTATTAGAACTGTCAAATTCAATAAAGTCGCAGGATAAAAAAAGAATATACAAAAGTCAGTAGCATTTCTATATGCCAAAAGTGAACAATTTAAAAAAGAAATAAAGAACGTAATCCCACTTACAATAGCCACAAATAAAATTAAATACCTGGGACTTAACCAAAGAAGTGAAATATCTCTGTAATAAAAACTATAAAACACTGTTGAAATAAATTGAAGAGGATACCAAAAAAATGGTAAGTTATTCCATGTTGATGGACTGTAAGAATCAATATTGTTAAAATGTCTGTATTACCCAAAGCAATCTACAAATTCGCTGAATCTACAGATTCAATTAAATCCCTATCAAAATATGAATGACGTTCTTCAGAGAAACAGAGAAAACAATCCTAAAATTTATATGGGACCACAAAAGACCAAGGGTAGCCAAAGCTATCCTGAGTGAAAAGTACAAAACTGGAGAAATTATATTACCTGACTTCAAATTATACTACAGAGCTATAGTCACCAAAGCAGCATGGTACTGGCATAAAAATAGATACATAGATCAATGAAACAGAATAGAGAGCCCAGAAACAAATCCATGCACCTACAGTGAACTCATTTTTGACAAAGTTGTCAAGAGCATACACTGGGGAAAAGGCAATCTCTTCAATAAATGGTTCTGGGAAAACTGGATATCCATATGCAGAAGAATCACCCCAGTCTCTCCCCACATACAAAAATCAAATCAAAATGGATTAAAGACTTAAATCTAATACCTCAACCTATGAAACTACTGCAAGAAAATATTGGGGAACGTCTACATGACACTGGTCTGGGCAAAAATTTATTGAGCAATCGCCACAAGCACAGGCAAAAAAGCAAAAATAAACAAATGGCATCACATCAAGTAAAAATCTTCTGCACAGTAAAGGAAACACTCACCAGAGTGAAAAGACAACTACAGAATGGGAGAAAATATTTGTAAACTAACCCTCTGAAAAAGGATTAATAACCAGAATATATAAAGAGCTCAAACAATTATACAGGAAAATTTATAATAATCCTTTCAATAAATGGGCAAAAGATTTGAACAGACATTTCTCAAAAGAAGACATAGAAATGGTAAACAGGCATATAAAACTTGCTCAACATCATTGATCATCAGAGAAATGCAAATCAAAACTAAAATAAGATATCATGTCGCCCCAGTTACAATGACTTATATGCAAAAGACAGGCAATTACAAATGCTGGCAAGGATGTGGAGAAAAAAGAACTCTCATATGCTGTTGGTGGGAATGTAAATTAGTACAACCACTATAAAGAACAGTTTGGAGGTTCCTCAAAAACTAAAAATACAGTTACCATATGATCCAGCAATCCCACTGCTGGGCATGTACCCAAAAGAAAGGAAATCAGTATATGGTGAAAGGTAGGTGAGGAACAGAAAACCAAATACCACATGCTCTCACTTAAAAGTGGGAGCTAAACATTGGGTACACATGCACACAAAAATGGGAACAATAGATACTGGGGACGACTAGAAAGGGGAGGGGAAAGGAGACATGGGCTGAAAAACTACCTATTGGGTAATATGCTCACTATCTGGGTGATGGGATTATTTGTACCCTAAACCTCAACATCACACAATATACCCATGTAACAAACCTGCACAAGTACCCTCTCATTCTTCTGCACATGGCTCGCCAGTTATCCCAGCACAATTTGTTGAATAGGGAGTCCTTTCCCCATTGCCTGTTTTTGTCGACGTTTTTGAAGATCAGATGGCTGTAGGTGTGTTGTGTGGCTTTATTTCTGGGTTCTCTATTCTGTTCCCTCGATCTGTGTGTCTGTTTTTGTAACAGTGCCATGCTGCTTTGCTTACTGTAGCATTGTATTTTTTAAGCTGGGTAGTGATACCTCTGGCTTTGTTCTTTTTGCTTAGAATTAATTGGTTTGGCTATTTGGGCTCTTTTTTAGTTCCATTCGAATTTTAGAGTAGTTTTTTCTATTTCTGTGAAAAATGATGTTGGTAGTTTGACAGGAATAGCATTGAACCTGTAGATCACTTTGCACAGTATGGCCATATTAATGATATTGGTTCTTCTAATCAATCCATGCGCCTGGAATGTTTTTCCATTTGTTTGTGTCATCTATGATTTCTTGCAGCTGTATTTCGTAGTTCTCCTTGCCAGTATGCTCTTGGGTTTGTTCATAGCATATGTTACACTTTATTCTTTTACTTGTTTACTTGCTTGTACATTTCATGACAGTAGAAACCTCATCTATCATATCTATCTTTGTTTTTCCAGCTCTTAGGACAGTGCCTGGAATCCAGAAGTGGGATCAATAAATATAGCTGAAAGAATGAAAGCCTTGAGGCAGGCAGAGCCTGTTTCTCTGCTGAAATAAACTAGCAAGAGCAGCCTCATCCTGTGGCCATCAAAGCATTGTCCAGAAGGGGGCGGGAGAGACAGTGTTTCAAAGGCCAGGGCTGCTGGAGGGTCCCCACTCCTTCACTGAAAGGATTCCTGTTATAGTGGTTGGCTCACGAACTAAAATTTCAACTGATGTAATGTGGTGTGACAATAGTATAAACTGGTTATCTTGCAAGTATGTGATTTGAGGGTGGGTGGGCAAGAACATCAACTTCTTTTTCACATTTCTGTATTGCTTAAAATTTGCAACAACTATATAATATCTCATGAAAAATGTAAATGGAAGCTTAAACATGTTTAAAAATATGAAATGTAATTTGGCTGGGAAATAATGCAACATGATTAATTTCTGAATGTGGTTTTCAATGGTCCCAAGAGATTTTGCTTCAAGCATAAAATATTACCTTGAGCAGATTCAGACTACTTTAAAAACTTTGCTCTATTTTTGTTTCTCTTCCTAATCTTCCATTCTATAGAATTCCATTTTATGAAGTTATAAAGGGTCATATGCTCCTGTGGTGTGGGACATGACTGCTTAAATATCCAAGAACTGTATGCAGCACAGATTTCCTTAGAAGGCTTAGAAGACCCAGAAACAACGGTTACAACTTTGTTGCTAGTTTCTGTTGTATGGCTTTTTTTCTTTATTGCCTTCTACCCCCACTGTTTTATATGAATGTTTAAATATTTT
Source organism: Theropithecus gelada (assembly GCF_003255815.1). Classification (NCBI taxonomy): domain Eukaryota; kingdom Metazoa; phylum Chordata; class Mammalia; order Primates; family Cercopithecidae; genus Theropithecus; species Theropithecus gelada. The sequence goes on along the minus strand of NC_037682.1, from coordinate 117,075,711 downwards.
ATATGAATATTTTTCATATATGGAGGCTTTTCTTTTTTATTTTAAAACCATTCAAAAATGCACTTTCGAAGTCCATGATATTCTCCGTATTATTAAAACTTTCTTTGATTATTGTTAAGCAGTCAGCTACTAACATTAAGTCTTGCACTCCTATATATAGTTAAATGAGAAGAATGCTTGAAATCTTAATTTGAGCAGTAAGGGGTGGATTTTATGGGATAGAATGTCATACTACAAGATTGGAGCACATCTCAGCTTCATGCCAATGTAATGTTTCTTCTTTCTTTCTTCTCTTAAATTATCAGTGAGATTTTTTAGAGCTCTTTAGAAATCTAAGTTTCTGTAATGATGTTTTGCTATGAAAACCATCAGCCATCACTTTTACCAACATGTGCTGAATTCCCAAACTGTATTGTGTGGCTCCCTTTTCTCTGCCTCCATAACCATTTTTCCAGCCTCGATACCCAGGCAGAGAACTTTTTCTTTCTAACAGTTAGAAACTGAATATGTTAATTTATTTTTTTTTCTCTCTAACTTTTTTTTTTTTTTTTTTTTTTTTTTAGGTTCAGGGAGTATGTGTGCAGGTTTGTTACACAGGTAAATTGTGTGTTGCCGGGGTTCGGTGTACAGATTATTTTGTCGCCCAGGTAATGAGCATAGTACCAGATAGGCAGTTTTTTGATCTTCACTCTCCTCCCCGCTCAAGTAGGTCCTCGTGTCTATTTTTCCTTTTCTGTATGTCCATGTGTACTCGATGAACTTGTGAATTTCTGCTACTCTGTGTAAGGCTGCTTTGAAATCGTAGGCAGCGCTCAATCCAGGCTCCAGAGGCTCTCTCTCATGCCTGGCTGCCCCTCTGCCTCAGGGCTGACTGCCTCCAACACTTCATTTACAAGCAATACAAACTACTGCTGTCCAGGCTTTCTCTGTGCTTCTTGTGAGTATATTTGAGAGCAAAGGTAATCTGTATTATTAGGTCCATGTTTATGCCAGTTAAGCACTGTAGTTGATGTTCCATGCTAAACTTAGCTCCAACCAGGATCCCTGTTATTGAATTGTGTTGCCACCAAATTCACATGCTGAACCTGTAACCCACAATACATTAGAATGTGACTGTATTTGGAGATAGGGCCTTAAAGAGGTGATTAAGGCTAAATGAGGGCATATGGATGGGACCTAGTCCAATAAGATTGGTGTCCTTATAAGAAGAGTGAAAGATACCAGGAGTGTGCTTTCACAGAGGAGAGACCCTGTAAGGACACAGGGAGAGGGCAGCAACCTGCAAGCAAAGGAGAAAACAGCCCTGCTGGCACCCTGAGCTTGGATTTCCAGCCTCCAGAGCTGTGAGAAAATAGATTTTTGTTTTTTAAGCCACCTAGTCTGTGGTATTTTGTTATGGCAGCCCTAGCAAACTAATACAACCTCTATTCAATTTGATCCTAGACACTTCTTGGTATTCTTTGGCTACTGACTCTCCATATGCTAATCATAACCAGAAACCTCCAGTGAACACTTTCCTGTTGTGGACACTGTTCCTCCGTCATCCCATTTTATCATCACAAAATTCCCATGAGCTTAGTATAATTATTTTAAAAATAATAATTATACTTCATATAAGTATATAATTAGTATAATTTTATACATAATTAGTATGGGCATGGAGCAGTTAACCAACTTAGGCACGATCACATAATCCGTAAGAGGCAGAGCTGGGATTGGAAACCAGATGGTCTGAAGCATGATATTCTCCTGATGAGATGCTGCTGTCATGGTGTGGGACTCAGTGGAAAAAAGTGCAGAGGACCCCACTTCTCTTGCCCTGCTCCTTTCTTACTAGTGACACCACAATAAAGGGTTGTATGGATGTTTACGACTTTACGGTATCTGGATATTCTTAACTATTCTACCTGAGAGAAGGGAAGGAACAAGATAGTTCTTATTCGCACATCACAGATCAGAAAGGTAGGCATGGGGAGCTGCTCTTCCAGGTGCACAAACATTTGTGACTCAACATAATGGTTATCAGACCATCCCCTCTTTCTTATGCAACCAAATTTCCCAAGACAGCTGCTTTAAATGTATGAAACTCAGCTGTCCAAACAGTAAATGGTTTTGACACTTAGATGGCTTTCTTGACCTAGAGTAGAACTTGTTATTTATGATAATAGGAACAATTTGTGGGTTAGAATTCTTCCCCTCTAGCCGTAGTTAAGCAAGGGGACAAACACTGTCTTTAATCCCACCTTTGCTGCACCCTGGTTTCAGTGGGAAAAGCTATATTATTAGAGAGAAAGGCCCTGTCAAGAAAGAAAGGTCAGAAAGGTAGAGGCAGGGAGAAAAAGCAGAGGTTGTAATAGTATCACTGGGTGAGGCCCAGGAGGGTAAGCAGCACAGCGGGAGTTGTTACGGATGTCATTATTATAGCATTTAAGGATTGTGCCCCTTTGTGATCAGGGCCATTCTCTGACCTTGATGTCCTCTTTCAATCACTTGCTATGGGAAGCGTTGAGGAGTTTTGTCATCCTGAGATAGAAAGAGATGAGAGTACTCAAGATAAGGCCTTTGGAAAAGCAGAGTGGGATTGGTAGAATTGACTTAGCATTCAAAATCTTGGTAATTGTGCCTGACTGTGGGTTTGATCTGGGAACGGATTCTCCTCTAATACTCCTGGAATGGCTGCTATAGGCATTCTCCTAGAAGAAAACCACTTATGCCTAGGAGTTTGGAATCTGGCAAGGCACTTAGAGGCTCCCAGAAAATCCCCAAGAGAAGGAAGGCCTGCAGATGGGGAAAGATACAAGGTGAGCATCCCCAGAACCTTTAGTGGAGCTCCTTCTTGGGATCTACACAATCCTCTGAATGTATCTCTGTCTTTAGATTAGCCTGGGTTGTAGAGGTCGAGCTCTTACTCTATCTTAGTGAATCAGAGTTCAGCTAACTTCTAAGCTGCTCACCCATCTGAGAGAAACCAATCTGTTCTGAACTTGAAAGCTCCTGACTTCAAAGGCCATCTAGAAGAAACTGTTCTTGATCTCTTGCCCACTCCAACATGCAAGCAAAATCTCATCCGTGATAGTAGTTGACCTTTCAGAAGTCGCTCCTGCAGACAAGCCCATTGCCAAGTCTTTCCCTTCCCATGCAAAAACATCAGCTATAGGCCCTGGGTCACTCCTCTCCCTGGACAAGTGACTGCTGAGAGTGGCCAGTGCTGACTGAAGACCTACTCTCTGGTTAGTGAGTCTGTGTGACTCCTGGGAATCCCAAATACCAAGTGTTTCATGATTTTACCTCGGTTATGTCCTTACGTTTTGGCCTTTGGGAGTATTTGGTTGATGGCAGAGTATTTGGTTCACTTTTACTTGGTGAAATAGAAATAATGAATCCCACAAAGTTATGTTGCATGGCAGTGGGTCCTCCTTTTCCCCGAATAACTTTCTAACACATTTGTCTGAACCTAAGATCAACGTTATCACTCTCATGTGCTTTACACAAAGGTTTTCTCAGGCAGGGGAGGACAGGCAGAGGTCACAGCCAGGGAGCTGCAGCATCCAGTCCCTCCTCTCCAGCCTGACTTGTCAGTGTCCCAGCAGCCTGCAGTGGGAAGGGCAAGTGAGGAGATCTGCTGAAGCTGCAGCCATGGAAACAGCTCCAGAACTGCTATTTGGCAGTGACTTGCAGGAATGCCCCATCCCTATGCCCATCACTCCCAAAGGTGGTGTGCTACCGTCACACGTGGAAGGCAGGAGGCTGGTGAGAGGGCTGGAATAAGGCTGGACGGAGGGACTCAGGAGAAAACCCTCTCACCCTCCAGGGATTGGCATCCTGGTGACTCAAATGAGGCAAAGCCATAGGAGCAGGGCTATGGGGTTCCTTTCACCAAGTTCAGTAAGTTATACCCTATGCCAGGCATGTGGCAGGAGCTGAACTAATGGAAGGAAGTGACTCAGAATTCGTATCTGACGCCCAATTCATACTCCATGCCTCCTCACCTGCCAACATGGTCAGTGGCCTGATGACGAAGAAGCCCTGGGTCATGGTTTTCCTCTGCCTTTTATTGGGGTGACATTTTAATTGAGCCTTGTTTCTTGTGTGTAAAATAAAGGCATTGGGCTATATTGCTTCCATGCCCAACTCCTCTCTTTTATGCATATGGTAAAATGGCACCTTCCATGGTACCTTCAAAGCAGTCTAAAGAAAGCTTGGAGGGCGGTTAAGAGGAGGGTACATGGGGCTTGGTCAGCAGGCTGATGTGGATTGGCCATGAAAGAGATGAGGGGGGGTCAAGGGTTACTGGGGGGTATCAAGACAGGCAGGGTAATGCCCTGGGGTTTCTCTTGGCTGCTAGAGGGAGCTTGGGTCTGAGGCAGGCCTAAGTGTCAGGAGACCTAGTTGTCTAGGCCCCTAAATCCTGTCAAGTCTGAGATACAGATGTCTAGTCTGATACAGACCAGATGGCATGGAGAAGAAACTGTCATGGAGAAGAAATGTGACTATACCCTGGCCACATGCTCCCTTTCTCTGCCTGTGAGGAGGCTGTAATAGAGCCTGGCCATCAGGCCGGTCTCCGCCGTCTCGCTGACTCACTGGAACCATGGTGATTCTGCTTTTTGGGTCTCCTTCCTGCCGAGCAGGACCGGGAGCAGGAGCACTTCTCCTTTGGAGTTGGCAGAAGTGGTATCTTGCTGAGTGCAGGAAGCTTTCTTTTGGGGACTTTTGTTTTTATTTTGTTTTCCTTCGTTTTCCTAAAGGGGCAAAGTGAACACAACTCTGGGGTGACTACAAGGAGCCTAATTTGGTCTCCAATCTACCACCTTCTCCTCTCTCTGTAGGGATAAAGGATGGGTGCAAGTTGTGCCTCTGGGTAGGACAGGAGTAGGACAGGACAGGACAGGACAGGGCAGGGCAGGGCAGCATGGACTATAACTCCTGGTATAGGAAGGAGCAGAGAGGAATGTCAAAGTCTTGGGCAGGAGCCGGGCATGGAGGGGAGAAGGTACAGGCTCTGGGCCCCAGGAGAGGACTTGGGGCAGGGCTGGGAAAGTTCTGGAGGCTCAGATATGAAAGGTGGGGAAGAAAGGGCAAGTTGGACAACACAGCCTCCTTTCTCTGGGAGAGAGAGGTGGCCCCAAGGGTCCAAGGCCTTTCTGCAGTCCACATTAGGCTGGTAGAGTGAGAGGTGTCGATAGGCTGAGCAGCCAGTTGAAGCTGTGGCTGAGGCTGGAAGTCAGAACTGGGGCATCAGCCTTTTCACAGGAGTTTATCAGGTGATGGGCTCCTGAATCTCCTGCCCAATTCTGGGCCTCACATTATAGGAGGCAGAGTGATTTTAAGGGGACAAATTCCACAATAAAATATTAAGTGCAAAAATCAGAGTATCACATGTGTGATGTTAACCATGATAGTGCTTATTAACATGGGGTTGTGTGATACATGTACAGAAGTTATATTGGAAGCAGCTGTGGTGAAGTAGTCACACTGCTTTTCTCAGAATTAGGAGCAATGGGGATTTTCACTTATCAGTAAGTTTAAAGTATCTTCAAAATTTCTGTTACTTTTATTCTGGGAAAACATTGTTCAAAATGCCTTGGATGAACTATAAGAGAGAGACTTGGGTTGGGTGGAGTCTGTGATTCACACCCACCTGTGTAATAATTGGGTGCCCAAGTCATTACGCAGGAGTATCTTCTTAGGCCAGGAAAAAGGCCTAGAGGCCTATGCTTGATGTTCCCAGCTCAGACCCTCTGGGGCTTATGGTCATGGGTTGCTGCCTGTGTCTCACATGTTCCAAATGCACGATCCATAAAGGTGGTCCCCATGGGAATTGCTTCTCTGACAATGGCACATAAATCCTAGATCTTAGTCATGCTTTGGAACCCCTTAGTCTCAGTGGGATTTTGCTGACGAGTATTGTCTCTGCCAGACAAAGACCCATTTTTCTTTGATTGAGACCCGTTTCTTACTCATTTTACTTCTCTCCCCCCCCGCCCCCCCCCCGCCTTGTCCTGATGATTCTAAGGTAGACCCACCTGGAGCTCCAGCTCTGGGAACCCCTCTCCAGACTGTAAACCTTGTGGTGAAATGGATTGATAATGTCCTGTTTAATCAGACAGATGCACACCTTGTTACCTTAGGAAAAACACTTCAAGAATCCTTGGTCATCATCTGTAAGATGAGGTCAACTACTTCTAAACCACAAGGTTGTTCAGAAAATTCAAAGATGTCAGGTGAGTAACATGCCCAGAAGAATGTCTAACCCCAAGTAGAGACTTAACAAATGTTTATTTTCTCCCCTTTTCCTTGTGTAAATTTATTAACAACTACCTCAGATATACCTGTGATGGTTTTATTTTTACCTATTAGGTCACAGAGGCACAGAGAGGCTAAGTAACATGTTGAGGGTCACACAGCAAGTGGGCAGCATACTTGGACTTCCATCCCAGGTGTGTGGGGAGTGCCTTCATAGTCAGGATTATGTGAGGGATCGTACTTGACATGTAGCATGCAGCACATGTCGAGCTATGGGAATGAGTCCACTCAGATAAATGGGCCCAACCCTCACTCAGTGTTCACCACAAGGAAATCTGCCATTACCATTGCCTGTCTTCTCTGTAGTGACTGCCAACTGCAAGGTTAAGGCTAAGAATTTCATCATGTCAAGTGGAATTAGGGACTGTCAATATAAAGACTTTTGTACCCTTCCCTTGTGTCTCTCAGGTTACCAGTATCCAGTAACGCTATTAACCTTTTCTTCAAATATGTCTGATGATCTGATGTGTGCAGGGCATAATTACGGGTACTATGGTTAAAGCAATGAATGCAACCCTTGAAACCTGGGTGTTCATAGAGTTTCCATCTTGTGAGGGAAGAGAAAGAAAATGCACACATAAGGAAAAGTTATAGGAGCACAAATTGAGTTAAGTACCCTGGAGAAAAACCGAGGAGGGAAGGGACAAGGAAGTGTAGTTAGGGAGATTTGGTCTTTTATGTATATGGTGGCCAGGAAATGCCTCATGGAGAAAGTGGCAGCTGAGAGCAGAAAGAGGGGTGGCAGGAAAGTATGACATCTTCTGGAGGAAGTAAGGAAAAGTCCGAGAACCAATAGGAAAACTAATCTCCCTAACTTTCCTCTCTAACTTTCCCTCTACATACCCTTCCCAAAGATCAGTCCAAATAGATCTCCCTTTTCCTCCCCATAACAGCAGTGTAAATCTCTCCCACTGGAATCATTTATCATGTCTGCCTTCCTTGACAAAAATGGATGAATAAAGCTCAGGAGAAGCTGAGATGGTCTTCATGTTTTCCCCACTTTTTCCTGGCCTGTCCTGTTCATCCTATCCATCAACGATGTCTTCTACACTGAGCAGTCAGACCATATCTGGAGTATTGGGCTCTGTTCCTGATGCCTCACTGTGAGGGGCAAAGTCCCACTGGAGGTCATGCTGAGGCGATAACCCAGGGTGGTGTGGTGCCTGAAAAGGATGGACTCTTTCATAGGTGCTTAGTGATCCCAGCTGTATTAATATGTGAAAGGAGGTCATGTGGATATGGAGTTAGAAATGTTCTGTGTAGACCAACATATGAAAACATAACCAAAGAGATTCTATGCCAATATGAATTAATATCTTATGATAAAATGAAACGGGGTGTCTGGGTGGGCTGAATTCCAAGTAGCCGGAGGAATGCAAACAAAGACAGGATGTACCCTGTTCTGGGAACGTTGTAGAGAGCATTCAGGTGGTTTGAGCTGAAATTCGTGATTCTGTGATTCTAGTGGGATGCCTGAGGGCAGGTGATGAGAATAAATAAAGCTGGAACCTCTCACTGGGATGTTCTCAGGAAAAGGCCCCAGGATGTTCCGGTTGCTTCTACTGGGCATGTTCGTAGTGCTCTTCATGGATGAGGGTAAGCTCTGGAGAGGGACACACGAATGGGTGGTGAGAGAATATATGGAGTGGGAGAAAGGGGTTTCTACACTTGGGTTTTGGGGCTGCTGTGAAATCATGTAAGAAAGTTTTTCTTCTCTTCACAGGAGACAGAGTCCTGACATGGAAATGTACGGTGTAGCTGGTTTGTCGTTTTTGGATAAATAATGCCACAGTGAAGGAGACATTCTTGAGTTCTCTACACATTGTCCCCTCCCCACTCAATACTCCAGTGTATTCTTTCCTGCCTAGACTTGGGAGGGTCCCTGACTTCTTTGGGGGTCATAGCTGTTACCCAATCAAGGGAGTAAGGTCCCCTGACAGAGGCCAGGACTAGTGTCAACTTTCTTCTCATGAGGTTTGCACCACTTCGATATAAATGTTTCCGGGTGGGAAGAGACTTCCGAAGCTGAATCACTTTCCCTAGTGCTGTTCTTTAAAGTGCCTCTCTTTTTCAGGGGTTCGATTTTGCAATTCCTGTGAACGCTTTGATGGATCCATTTGCCACGGTGGCATGAAAAGTTGCTGGAAGTTTAATTTATATTCGAAAAACAGGAGTTGTGCCACAGATCACTATTACTTTAGTGATCTCACTACAGGTAGGTGGGGGGTGGTGTTACAGAGAGACACAAAATATCACCAGTGGTGCCCACAATGCTTGGAGCCAAGTTGTGGAGGGAATCTGGAATCATGGGAGAGGGTGGGAAGTGGGATTCACCATACACAGACCTGGGTACGGGGGCCTGTGTGGGAGGCAGATGTCTTCTGCCTGGTCATGGCTAGAGAGACACAGACAAAATGCAGACACAGTCTGGGGGCTTAGTCCAGTCTACAGAAAACTGAGGAGGTATTGGAGAGAGGTCATTGCTAGGAAGGTGATGAAATGTGGCAAACTGACCACATTTGCCTTTCTTCCCTTTAGGGAGGTATCTGTTCCGTTATACAACACTGTCTTGCAGGCCCTGTGATGAGGGAATGTTCCAAGTATTCCACGACCTTCTGAGAGAAACGACTTGCTGCATTAATGAAAACAGGTGTAATACTGGCAGAGATAATTTAGATATTACGAGGGTTCTTGGAGCAGAGCCTCAGGATGCAATAGTGTATGATTCATAAAATTATGAATGATTAAGGTTGTTAGACTATATCTCCTTGTAGCCTTGGCCCTTTTTTTTACCCAATGGTAATACCATCATCTTACATTTTCCCCCAAACCACTCTCTTCTCTATTCCAGCATATCTACCTATGGAAGCTCTGTCTTTCCAGTGTCCCTGTTTCCATTAACAGGCAAAAGGGTAAATATCTAGCTCAGAGAAACCTCAACTCTGCCTTCTGGTTGGATTCCTCGGTCTTTGCTACCTGGTACCACCTGGCAGTCTCCACTTGCCCTTAAGTTCTGATGCTACACCTGGCCTGAAGTTAGAATTCTAAAGTATTTTGCAAAGGAAGCAAAGTAGTTTTGATGGTAGAGCTTCTGGGGGAAGATCAGGAGAAAGCAGATTGGATAAAAATAGGGAGAAAGTTACCAGAAATTTTGGGAGAATGATTTGAGAGGAGAGTAGGAAAGTATTTGATGCGGGGGGCGGTTGGAGGTAGGGCTTATATTAAGAAGGGGCTTGGGAAAGTCAATGTGAAATTAGAAAGCATTAGAAACTCTGACTTATGTGAAAGAAATTAGTCAATGTACTAGACGTGAGAGTCACAGTGCTTGTCACCATTTTTGGGAAACTACTGCACAGCTACTCCTGACAACACGGCTTAAGCTACAAAGTTTTAATCATCTTTCCTTGATCACACTTGGCTGAGTGTTTTCCAGTTACTCTGTCTCTTAGCATGTGCTGTTGTTTGAATATCCCCCTCCAAAATTCATGTTGAAATTCCATTGCTAATGTAACGATATTGGAATGTGGGGCACTTAAGAGGTGCTGAGCTCGTGAATGGATGGATGCTGTTATCATGAGGGTGGGTTAGTTATTGCAGGAGTGGGCTCCTGCTAAAAAGGATGAGTTTGGCCTGATTTCTTCTCTCTGTCTTGTGTTCTTGCTTGATCTTCTGCCATGTTATGATGCAGTGAGAAGGCCCTTATCAGAGGCCAGCATCGTGTTCTTGGAATTTTCAGACTCCAGGACCATGAGCTGAATAAATTTCTGTTCACTGTAAATTACCCAGTTCTGTTGTAGTGATAGAAAATGAATTAAGACAGCATGTGAGGGATGCCCAGTCCTCAAAAATATTCAAATATCACCTTGTATTCTACATATCCATTGATAAAAGCTGATTGTTTTTAATCTATTGGCACAGCCCTGTAACAAAAAATGTTAAGGAGAGATAAGACTTTCAGATCATCACTGTAGTTTTCTTAACAAAAATAAGTTATGAAACAACAATAATCGCTGAATTGTTATTGGTTGACTTTAGTTTTATATTTTAAAAACGATTTTAGCCATCCTATGTATTAGAATCTACAGGCACTATGATATGTATTTTTTAGCTTATAATTATATACACACATATGTAATATTATCCCAAGGTTAGTCTCATCCCTATTGATATCCAGGATTATGACTGCTTATTAGTTTGTGTAATGTTATATTTACATAAGTAGAATTAAATATTTAAATCTACAAATAAATTTAAACATATTTTAAATATGTGTATGATGGGATTTCTCCCAAATTTTATAATATTAGAATGAATACTATACATTAACATCTTGAGAAATAGAAAGTAGATTCTTTCATGCAGGGTTGATTAATTAGTTTAAATGGACAGAATGAAGATGCTGGCAGTAGGTTCTAAAAAAGCAATGATTCATGGCATTTACTGGCTCTGAGCCCAACTCAGCACCAGAGTTCCCTAGAAATTGCAGTCCTTGTGTCCTAGACTGCCTTTCAGTTTTACCTAGGACCCCGAAGCACTTTGGCTTGCAGTGTGGCAAGGCTTGCTGAGAAACTTAAGTTCTAGCTGCTGGGATGGGTGATTCCCCTCTGGCTATGGCTGGTCCAAATTGTTCCCTCTGTACACAAGTACTGGCTAAGCCCAGCATGGCTTTACTCTCCTCTGTGACAGGACAGCACTGAGTTCAATGCCAAGTCCCCCAGTTGCTGTGATCTCACTCCCCCAAGTGCACAGCGTCTCTGTGCCAAGTGGCCACTGCCAGAGGATGGGAGAATGGTGGTTTCAGCAATTCAAGACTATCTCTTCTATGCTATTTAATGCCTTTTTCAGTGATATAAAGTTAAAACCAGGTACCGTGATTGTTCGAACAACCTGATTTTTGGTTCTTGTGATGGTGTTTTTCTGTGTGTATGTAGTTGTTAAAATTTGGTGATCCTACTAGAGGAACAAATGGTGTAGGCTTCTTTTCTACCATCTTGCTCTGTCCTTCTCTGTGTATAATTTAAATGATCCGTGATTAAGTGAAAAATTTATTTTTATTTTTCTTAATTTTTTTTCTCTTGGCCAGGCCTGGTGTCTCATGCCTATAATCCCAGCATTTTGGGAGGCCAAGGCAGGTGAATTGCTTGAGTTCAGGAGTTAAAGACCAGCCTGAATAATATGATGAAGCCCCGTCTCTACAAAAAATACAAAAATTAACTGGGCATGATGGCATGCACTGTAGTCCCAGCTGCTTGAGAGGCTGAGGTGGAGGGATAGCTTGAGCCCAGGAGATTGAGTCTGCAGTGAGTTGTGATTGTACTACTGCACTCCAGCCTGGGTGACAGTGAGACACCATCTCAAACATTTGTGTGTGTGTGTGTGTGTGTGTGTGTGGATTTATGGATACAAGTGCAGTTATGTCACATGAAATATATTAGTCTGGGCTTTTAGTGTACTATTTGCTTATATATTGTGGTTTTAATGCAGATTTGTTGGGGCAGGGTAACCTGCCCCCGGCCCTCGGTCAGGGAAAACAGCTCCCAGTTGCTGTGAACAGCAACTGAAAAGAGGCTGTGAGTCATGAAGGCTGAAGTTGACTGCCTTAGAATTCTTGGGTTAATTTTGAAAGGCTTTGCTTAGAACTATCAATATAGTACTCTGAACTTTCAGTTAGGACATATTGGAGGCAGCAGTATAGTTTATGAAGCTCTATAAATCCTTTTGCAAAAACACGTAACACTAGGATAGCAAAGGGAACATGCCATAGACAAAATAAGGGTCCACCAGGGTTCCCTAAGCCTTGGATATCTCAGATATATGGGAATATGTCACTAAAATTCCTTTCACAAAATAGAACTTGATCCTTAGGAAGAAAGGAACTGTTAGTAGAAACAAAATTCAGCAGGGTTTAAAGACTGAGATTATCAGAGAACATGAATATATATATATATATATATATATACACACACACATATATTTTTTTTTTTTTGTGAGATGGAATCTAGCTCTGTCGCCCAGGCTGGAGTGCAGTGGCATAATCTTGGCTCACTGCAAGCTCCACTTCCTGGGTTCATGCCATTCTCCTGCCTTAGCCTCAAAAGGAGCTGGGACTACAGGCACTTGCCACCATGCCTGGCTAATTTTTTTGTATTTTTGGTAGACATGGGGTTTCACTGTGTTAGTCAGGATGGTGTGGATCTCCTGACTGCATGATCCGCCCACCTCAGCCTCCCAAAGTGCTGGGATTACAGACGTGAGCCACCGCGCCTGGCCAAGAATATAATGTTTCTGTATGTACACGTATTCTGTAGTTTTGAACATGGAGTGGACATAGAGCAGTAACACCACAATAGCAATGGGCACACCTAACACCTGTATTTTGGTTTCTAAATATCCTTTCCCATTAAGAAGAAGTAGGTAGCGCTCCTTGCAGGGAAAATACAAAATGAGCCTGGAATATTTAGGCCAGGGCTGAAATAAGTAAGTGTTCAAAGAATGATAGCAAAGGTGAAAGGGTATTGAATCAAGCTTAAAGGGACTCTCACTGGCCAAATTGAACATCAAACTAAATGTCATAATGATCAATATGACTCATTGAACAAAATAGGAATGATGAGTTTGTACTTATGTAATCAAATAAGTAGATAAGGAGAGGAAAAAACTTTTCCTTATAGTAGATTGCCAGATAATAAATTAGATTCCTTCTAATAAACATTGAAGGAGTATTGAAGTTGGAAAATCACCATCTGACAAAAATGCTAAGAAATAATTCATCAATTCAGGCAAAAATGCTAAGATTATCACTAACTTATTAGTGTTAACAGATGATAAAACTAGTAGGTGATAAAACTTGTTGATGAAAATGGAAAGATACTGGGACATTCACAAAGTCTGAGAACCTCACCAGAAAATAGTTAGCAATTACAAAGGGAAAATAAGTAATTTTATAGAAGAGAAATCATTTTAATTGTAATTAATTAACATCACTAGTAAAGAGATAAGATTATGTGCTCCTAGATAGAATGCACTGAGAACACAGCACCACTTTTGTGAAATTTTTGTCAAAGATCTATAATCTGTATCTAATCATGTAGACACATTGTGCAGGCCCAATTTGAGGGAAATTATATAAAATACCAGCTTATAATTTTAAAAGTATTAAAGCCATGAAAATAAGACTGTGAACCTATTCCAGATTAGAGGAGACTAAAGAGACACTGCAAATAAATGCAATATCATGATCCTAGATTGAATTATTTTGCTATGAAAAATATTACTGGGAAATTGATAAAACTTGGATGAGGTCTGTGGATTACATGATAGTTATTTGTCAATACTAATTTTGTGACTGTGATGATTGTATTATAGTTATAAGAAAAAAAATCTCTGTTTTTAGGAAACACATAGGAAAGAGTTCAGAAATGAGGCATCATATTAACTTGTATCAGTAACAAGTAGTTCAGAAAAGAGACATTCTTTGTAGTACTAGAAACAGTAGCTCTTCAATCAAACTATAATCAATCTAAAGTATATGATTTAGCTTAGAGTTTGGTTGTATTAAATACAATTTGAGAAAATATATGTAGAAAAACTTAGAATGGAGATGGCTAGAAAACAAACAAACAAAAACACTCTAAGAGATATGTTTGAAAATACTTGTAGAAAACATTTCAGAAATGAATACTGTTACTTCTGGCTTTTGGTTATAATGTGGTGAGTTGTTGGAAACAATGCATGCCTTTGAAATAACTAGAAAGATGGATAAAATAATAGTCAAATATTTATTATTGTTATGTTTTTGAGACAGAGTCTCACTCTGTCACCCAGGCTGGAGTGAGGTGGCATGATCTCGGCTCGCTGCAACTTTTGCCTCCAGGGTTCAAACGATTCTCCTGCCTCAGCCTCCTGAGTAGCTGAGATTACAGGCACACGCCACCATGCCCAGCTAATTTTTTGTACAAATGGTCAAATATTTTAAAATGATATGAGAGGTGTGTGGATTCAGAATGAAAGGAAACTCAAATTCCAAAAGGAAGACCCCCTTCTTAGGTGAGCAGAGACGAACAGGAACTTTAAAGATATCTGCCAAGACTTTTCACAGTTGACAGAAGAACAAGTTTGCCATAGACAGAGAGACTTTTTGAACTTAAACCAACCAAAGCTTCAAAATAGTCCTGACCCTGCTCAAATGTGATGTGATCTTGGTGATAAATTCCTCCATGTATCTGCTTCACAAAGAAAGAGTGTGCTCTCTCTAGGGGAAGATAATGCTTTCTACAATGTTGGGAATATAATAAAAATTTATGTGACGTATGAAGAAGCAGGAAAAAATAGGTGATAGAAGCAGACCAGATGTTGAAATTATGGCATAATGACTTCAAAATAACTATTAAGATATATTAAATGAGAGAAAAAGATGGGCAAGATGAAAATATAAATAATTTTAACAAAGAAATAGAATGTATTAAAAAGGACCTAATGGAAAAGTGACTAGCTAGATGACCATATAGGATCCTTAAATGATCACCACTTGCAGAAACATCAATTTAAACAACTATCCATCCATGAAAACACCTTGACAAGAGCTAAGGAATTCAGGTGAGAGATTATAGAACCTTAGTGGAGTACACAAATAGAAAAGATGGATTGAAGAGAGTGGGAAGAATAGTCTCACATTACCCATATCACTTCTCCCCCAAGCCCAGGCAGTACAACATGGAGAGAGATACCATCTGCATGGGGTAAAGAGAGTGAAATAAACACCCAATATCACTGCAGACCCTGTATGAGCCACTCCCCATACCCCATGAATGCCAGTATCAGGCTCTCCATGGCTTCAGGCTCTGGGCCAGCCTCCATGGACCTAGGCTCCAGGTTTGCACCCACAGAGTCAACCATCAGTCTGTCCCCCAACATCCAGACTATAGACTTTCCCTTGTGGCCTCAGGGCTCAGACTATTCCCTGCAGGCCCAGATTCCAGGCCATCACCTGCAACTCCATGCTCCAGGTTTGCCCCAATGCCATATTAGCCCCTGTGGACTCAGGTTCTATACAAGCTCCCACAGGCCCCGGCTCCAGGTCCACTCCAATGCCAGGCTGACTCCTATAGCCCTAGTTTCCAGTGGCACCAAGTTCTAGGCCTGCTTCAGTGGATCCAGGGTCTAAGGCCACTTGAGGAGACCTCAGCACTGGACTGGTCCACATGAATCCAGTCTCCAGGATCATCCTTCCAGACCAGATTTCAAGATGATACCTTCAGATCAGAACCTAGATCCACCACTATGGGCTTAGGCTTTATGCCCACTCCAGTGCTAGAATAGCCTCTGACCCAGGCACCAGGCATGCCCCAGTGGACCCTGGCATAAGGCCAGTGGACTCAGGACAAGGCCAATTCCTGTGGACCCAGGCACCTGACTCACCTCATTGTTAGGCCAGCCCTCTTAGAACCAGGCACCAAGATCTTCTACTTGGTAACCCAGGCACCAGCCTGGCACCAAGATCTTCCACTTGCTAACCTAGGCACCAACCAGCTCTCCTAAGGACTCATGTAATAAGTCTGCTCATAGACCCTGCCTGGCAGCATACCTAGAATCCTTGTATGTGTTAACTGAGCCAGTCTGTAAAGACTGGAAGAAGTGCATACTTCTTCAAATGCACAGACACCAACATAAGTCCACAAGAATCATGAAAGATAATAATAATAATAACACCAGCAAAGGCAAAACATGAAGTGTCAGTATATGACCCTAAAGTAATGGAGATCTATGAACTGCCTGACAAAGAATTTAAAATCATTATCTTTAAAAAACTGAGTTACAAGAGAACACAGAACTAAACAAAATCAGGAAAACCCAGTACAGGAACAAGATGAGAATTTCAACAGAGATAAAACCATGAAAAAGAACCAAACACAAATTCTAGAAATGAAGAATAAAATGACTGAAATAAGAAGTTGAATTGGGAGCTTCAATAGCAGACTCAATCAAGCTGAATAAATAATTGGTAATCTTGAAGACAGGTCATTTGAAATTACCTAATCAGAAAAACAAAAAGAAACAGGAATTTAAAAGAATGCAGAAAGCCTACAGGACATATAAGACACTGGCAAGGAAATTAATTCACATGTTATGGGAGTCCTAGAAAGCAGAGCAAAAGGAAAAGACAGAAAGCCTTTTTTTTTTTTTTAAAGAAATAATGATAGAAGCTGGGTGTGGTGGCTCATGCCTGTAATCCCAGCACTTTGGGAGGCCGAGGTGGGCAGATCATGAGGTCAGGAGATCAAGACCATCCTAGCTAATATGGTAGTGAAACCCCATCTCTACTAAAAATACAAAAAATAAGCCAGGCATGGTGGCAGGCGCCTGTAGTGCCAGCTATTTGGGAGGCTGAGGCAGGAGAATGGTGTGAACCTGGGAGGTGGAGCTTGCAGTGAGCCAAGATCATGCCACTGCACTCCAGCCTGGGCTACACAGTGAGACTCTGTCTCAAGAAAAAAAAAAAAAGATAATGATAGAAAGCTTCACAAATCTGAAGAATTAAATGAACATCAGATCCACAAATTCCAAAGAGCTGTGATAAATACAAAAAACCTTCTATGACCACATTGTAATCAAATTCTCAAGTCAAAGACAAAGAAAATTTTGAAAGCATTCAGAGAAAATCAACTCATCACATAGAAGGGATCCTTTGTAAGACTATTAATGATTTCTCAGCACAAAACTTGCAGGCCAGGAGAGAATGGGATGATATATTTAAAATGCTGAAAGAAAAAAAAAAATACTTGTCAACCAAACATACTATATTCAGCAAAACTGTCCTTCAGAAATGAAGGAGACATAAAGACTTCCCCAGAAACAAAAGCTGTAAGAGTTTATCACCACTAGACCTGCCTTAGAAAAAGTGCTAAAGAGAGTGCCTTAAATTGAAAGAGAAGGATACTAACATCATAAAAACATATGAGAGTATAAATCTCACTATAAAGGTAAGAATATAGTCAAATTCAGAATACTTTAATACTGTATTGGTAGTGCATAAATCACTTTGAACTCTAGTAAAAAGTTAAAAGACAATGACATTAAAAACAACTATAACTATAATAATTTGTTAATTAGTAAACAATGTATAAAAGATGTAAATTGTGCATCAATAAAATATAATGTGAGGGAAGAAGAAGATAAAATGTAGAGCTTTTGTATGCAGCTAGTTCAGATTTAATCTGATTAAAATAGACTGTTCTAATGATAAAATGTTTTATGTAAGTCTTGTGGTAACCAGAAAGAAAAAGTCTGTAGTAGATTCACACACACACACACACACACACACACACACACACACAGATAAAGGGATCAAGGCATATCACTGCAAAAAATCATCACATCATGAAGAAAGATAGGAAGATAGTACAATATGATGTTTGGATATATGTATAAATTGTGAAATGGTTAAATCAAATTAACTAACTTACCTGCCTCATATACTTGTTATGTTTTGTCATTAAAACATTTAAGGTCTACTTTTAGCAATTTGTAAGTATAAAATACATTATTATTAACAATAGTTACCATGCTGTACAATAGATCTCTGGAATTTATTCATCTTGTCTGACTGACATGTTGTAACTCTTTGATGTTTCCTGAAGCCAAGATTCCCCACACAGACTGTGATTACACAATCCAAAGACAGAGTGAGGTCTCTGTGCAAAAAAAATGACTGTAGAATTTGTGCATGGGATTTCTCTCAGATCTCCCAGTGTTTGTCTGCACTGTTTCCTTTGCTGCAGTGTCTTTTATCTTTAAATAAAGACCTTATTAAGTATGCTCTATGAATTTATATGTTCCACAGAGAATAAGTGTGTTCTATGAAGTCTGGTGATTCTTTCAAATATCTGAACTTGAGAAACCTTCGCAATGCCTCAAAGAAATACTTGATAACTTCCAAAAATAGAATTAACATAAGCAATATTCACTTACTACAGTGTGATAAACTAGTTGCTAAAAACCAATCCAACAAAGCACTGCAAGCTGGAAATGTAGCAACATACTGTTTAGTAACTGTTACGTAAACAGAAAAATTTAAGACAAAAATGCAGAACTTCTTAATAGCAAGTATAGGGAAACATAAAATATCAGAAATTGTAAAATATAGCCAAGGCATTTTTCAGAGAAAAATTCATAGTATTAAATATACATAAAAAGAAAAGGAAAAGAAACAACCAATACACCCGACTCAAAATAGTAGACAAAAAAACCCAAAGAAATAAGAAAGAAGAAAAGGCATAGCAAAGTAGAAACTAAAATCTATAAAAAGCAAGAAAGAAACTACATCATATTACCAGAGAAAGTCACCTTCACTAGGGGAACACAGAAAGGCAATAAAGAATAAGAGGAGACCAAAAAGCAACCAGAAAACAAATAACAAAATGGCAGGAATAAGTCCTTATCAATAATAACATTGACTGTAAATGGACTAAACTCTCTGATCAAAAGACATACACTGGCTGAATGGATGAAAATACAAGACTCATTGATCTGTTGCCTGCAGGAAACACACTTCACCTACAAAGACACACATAGACTGAAAACGAAGAGATGAAAAAAGATATTCCATGCCAATGAAAACCAAAAAAGAACAGGAGTTGCTGTACTTATATAAGACAAAATACATTTCCAGATAAAAACTAGCAGAGGCAAAGAAGAAGTGATATCATTATATCACTGTATAATGATAAAGAGGTCAAGTCCACAAGAGGTTATAATAATTTTAAATATTTATACACCCAACACTGGAGCACTCAGATATATAAAGGAAATATTATTAGAGTTAAAGAGAGAGATAGACTTCAATACAGTAATAACTACAGACTTTAACACCCCACTTTCAGAGCTGGATGGATCTTCCAGATAGAAAATCAACAAAGAAACGTAAGACTTAATCTGCACTACAGATCAATGAATCTAGTAAATATTAACAGAACATTTCATCCAAGAGTTGGAGAATACACATTGATCTTAGCACATGGATCATTCTCATCATACATTAGGTCACAACACAAGTTGTAAAACATTTTATAGAAATGAAATAATAGCAAGCATCTTCTCTGACCACAATGGAATAAAACTAGAAATCAGTAAGAAGAGGAAAGTTGGAAACTATACAAATACATGGAAATTAAACAATATGCTCCTGAATTGCACCTAAATGACCAGTGGGTCAATGAAGAAATTAAAAAGAAAATTGAAAAATTTCTTGAGACAAATAGAATGGAAGCACAATATACCAAAACCTATGAGATATAGCAAAAGCAGTACTAAGACAGACGTTTACAACTCTAAGTGCCTACATTTAAAAAACCTTCAAATGAACAAACTAACAATTCATATTAAAGAATTAGAAAAACAAGAGCAAACCAAACCCAAAATTAGCAGAAGAAGAGAATTAATAAAGACCAGAGTAGAAATAAATGAAATTGAAATTAAAAAATACAAAGGATTCATGAAACAAAAAGTTGTTTTTTTGAAAAGTTAAACAAAATTCACAAGCCTTTAGCCAGACTAAGAAAAAAGAGAGAAGATTCAAATAAATAAAATTGGAAATGAAAAAGGAGACATTAGAACTTATACTGCAGAAAATGAAAGGATAAGGGTCATCAGTGGCTAACAGGAGTAACCATATGCCAATAAATTGGAAACTCTAGAAGAAATGGACAAATTCCTAGATACATACAACCAACCAAATTGAATCAGAAAAAATCCAAAACCTGAACAGACCAATAATAAGTAATGAGATCAAAGTAATAACACAAAGTCTCCCAGTAAAGTAAGGAATAAGACCCAATATTTTTACTACTGAATTCTGTCAAACATTTAAAGAACTAATACCAATTCTACTCAAACTATTCCAAAAATTAGAGGAGGAGGGAATACATCCAAACTCATTCTATGAGGCCAGTATTATCCTGATGCCAAACCAGAGAAAGACATATCAGAAAAACAAAACTACTGGCTCACATATCTGATGAATATTTATATAAAAAAAAACTTCAAGAAAATACTAACAAACTGAATTCAACAACACATTAAAATACCATTGATCATGACTGATATGATTTGGCTGTGTCTCCATCCAAATCTCATCTTGAATTGTAGTTCCCATAATCACCATGTGTCGTGGGAGGTACCCAGTGGGAGGTAATTGAATCATGGGGGCAGTTACCTCCATGCTATTCTCATGATAGTGAGTGAGTTATCCTGAGGTCTGATGGTTTTATAAGGGGATTTTTCCCCACTTCAGTCTGCACTTCTCCTTGTTGCCACCAAGTGAAGAAGGAGAAGAACATGTTTGCTTCCCCTTATGCCATGATTGTAAGTTTCCTGAGGCCGATCAGCCCTGCAGAATTGTGAGTCAGTTAAATCTCTTTCCTTTGTAAATTACCCAGTCTCAGGTATGTCTTTATTAGCAGCATGAGAACAGACTAACACAGTAAATTGGTACCAGGTAGTGAGGCATTGCTGTAAAGATACCCAAAAATGTGGAAGTGACTTTGGAATTGGGTAACAGGCAGAGGTTAGAACAGTTTAGAGGGCTCAGAAGAAGGCAGGAAAATGTGGGAAAGTTTGGAACTTCCTAGAGACTTAGAGGACTCAGAAGGCAGGAAGATGTGGGAAAGTCTGGAACTTCCTAGAGACTTGTTAAATAGCTTTGATCAAAATGCTGATAGGGATATGGACAATAAAGTCCAGGCTGAGGTAGTCTCAGATGGAGATGAGGAACTTGTGGGAACTGAAGTAAAAGTCACTCTTGCTATGCAAAGAGACTGGCAGCATTTTGCCCTTGCCCTAGAGATCTATGGAACTTGGAAGTTCAGAGAGATGATTTAGGGCATCTGGCTGAAGAAATTCCTAAGTGGCAAACCATTCAAGAGGAAGCAGAGCATAAAAGTTTGGAAAATTGGCAGCCTGATAATGTAATAAAAAAAAAATTCTGGGGAGAAATTCAATCTGGCTGCAGAAATTTGCATAAGTAATAAGAAACCAAAAGGTAATCTCCAAGACAAAGGGAAAAATGTCTCTAGGGCATGTCAGAACCCTTCATGGCAGCCCCTCCCATCACAGGCCCAGAGGCTTAGGAGGGAAAAATAGTTTTCTGGGGTGAGTCTAGGGACCCCTGCTGTGTGCACTGCATCCCAGCTGCTCCAGTTGTGACTAAAGGGGACAAGTTACAGCTCAGGCCATGGCTTCAGAGGGTTCAAGCTCTAAGCCTTGGTAGCTTCCACGTGGTGTTGGTCTGGCAGGTGCACAGAAGTCAAGAATTGAGGTTTGGGATCCTCTGCCTAGATATCAGAGAATCTATGGAAACACCTGATGTCCAGGCAGAGGTGTGTTGCAGGGGTGGAGCCCTCATGGGGAACCTCTGCTAGGGCAGTGCAGAGGGGAAATATGGGTTTGGAGCCACAACACAGAGTCCCTACCTGGGCACTGCCTAATGGAGCTGTGAGAAGAAGGCCACCATTCTTCAGACTCCAGAATGGTAGATCCATTGACAGCTTGCACCATACGCCTGGAAAAGTCACAGACACTCGACACCAGCCTGTGAAAGCTACTGGGAGGGGGGCTATACCCTGCAATGCCACAGGGTCAGAGCTGCCTAAGGCCTTGGGAGCCAACCTCTTGCATCAGCGTGGCCTGGATGTGAGACACGGAGTCAAAGGAGATCGTTTTGGAACTTTAAGGTTTAATGCCTGCCCTATTGGCTTTCAGATTTGCATGAGTCCCGCAGCCACTGTGTTTTGGCCAGTTTCTCCCAAATAATAGTGGTTTTGAGGAAACTCAAAGAAATTCAAGATAACAGAGAGAAGAAATTCAAAATTCTATTAGACATCTTTAACAAAGAGACAGAAATAATTTAAAAGAATCAATTAGAAGTTCTAGAGTTGAAAAATGCAATGGACATTCTACAGAATGCATCAGAGTCTGTTAATAGCAGAATTGATCAAACAGAAGAAAGAATAAGTAATCTTGAAGACAAGCTATTTGAAAATTCACAGTCAGAGGAGACAAAAGAAGAAAAGAATAAGAAAGAAGGATTTCTGCATTAATTCCTATACCTTCTTTAAAGTCAGAATAGGTATCTTAGTTACTGACAGTTTTCAGGTTTTTTTCTCCCTTGGTGATGATATGTCATTCCGTCAGTGAAAAAATATTTTTCTCCCAGGGGTAAGAAAGGTATCCTAGTAATACATTATCTTCAATCGTTAAACAGTAACAGTCTTGACACTTATCTTAAAACCACCCATCTCTTATAACCAGAAAGGTTATCTTAGACTGTCCTTCACATTATACTTTACTTACTGCCTTGTAAGAATAAGAGTTGCTCACTGTGTTTATTTGCTGTCCTTCATATTCTCCATTGCACTGTTGGTGTATAATGTTAAAAAGAATTTCATTGAATATTATTTGAAGTATTACGAAAGGCAGCTTGCTTTTTAATCTATGCATCTTTGGGTTTTTTGAAGAAGAAATTTAATTCTTTGGTGTAAAAAGGAACTGTTAAAAGAGTTGGAAACTCTGCACCTGTGTATTTATATTTTTTAGCAATAAAGCAGCATGGGCTGAGAATGCAAAAACAACAACAACAACAACAACAACAACAAACAAAGAATGAAGCATGCCTATAAGATGTAGAAGACAACCTCAAAAGGGCAAATCTAAGAGTTATTGACCTTAAAGAGGAGGTAGAAAAAGAGACAGTGATAGAAAGTTTATTGAAATGGATAATATCAGAGAACTTCCCAAACATAGAGAGAGAGATTAATATTCAAATACAAGAAGACAATAGAACAGTAAACAGATTTAACCCAAATTCCCAAAGGTCAAGGATAAAGCATGAATCTTAAAAGCAGTAAGAGAAAATAAATCACATACAATGGAGTTCTAATATGTCTGGATGCAGACTTTAATATGTCCTGGATGCAGACCAGGACAGAGTCCTGGAGCATGAAATATATAAAGCAAATGTTATTAGAGCTAAAGAGAAATATCTCAATAAAATCATAGCTGAATACTTCAACATCCCTCTTTCAGCATTGGACAGATCATCAAAACAGAAAGAAACATCAGACTTTATCTGCACTATAGAACAAATGGATCTAATGGATATTTATGAAATATATCATCCAACAGGTGCAGAATACACATTCTTCTCAGCACATGAATCATTCTCAAGGATCCGTCCTATGGCAGGTCACAAAACAAGTCTTAAAACATTCAAAAAAGTTGAAATAATGCCAAACATCTTCTCTGAGCAAAAAGGAATAAAACTAGAAATCAGTAACAAGAGGAATTTTGAAAAGTATACAAACACATGGAAATTAAATAATATACTTCCAAATGACCAGTGGGTCAATGAAAAAAATTGAGAAATTGAGAAATGTCTTGAAACAAATAATAGACAACATACCAAAACCTATGGAATACAGTGAAAGCAGTACTAAGAGGTGAACTTATAGCTATACGTGCCTACATCAAAAAAGAAAAAAAAAACTTCAAATAGATGACCTAATGATGCATCTTAAAGAACTAGAAAAGCAAGAGCAAATCAAACTCAAAATTAGTAGATGAAAAGAAATAATGATCAGAGCAGAAATAAATGAATTTGAAATGATGAAAAACAATACAAGAGATCAATGAAACCAAAAGTTGATTTCTTTAAAAAGATAAACAAAATTGACAAACCTTTATCCAGACTAAGAAAAAAAGAGGGAAGACCCAAATAATTAAAACTAGAGATGAAATAGGAGACATTACAACTGATACCACAGAAATTCCAAGGATCATTAGTTGGTACTATGAGCAATTATATGCCAATAAACTGGAAAATCTAGAATAAATGAATGAATTCCTATGCACATATAACTTGCAAAGATTCAAACATGAAGAAATTCAAAACCTGAAGAGACCAGTAAAAAGTAACAAGACCAAAACAGTAGTTGAAAGTCACTCAGTTAAAAAAAGCCCAGGACTTGATGGTTGCACTGCTGAGTTCTACCAAACATTTAAAGAACTAATGTCAAATCTACTCAAACTATTCTGAGAAATAGAAGAGAAGGGAATGCTTTCAAACTTGTTCAATGAAACCAATATTACCTGATACCAGAACCAGACAAAGACACATCAAAAAAAGAAAACTGTGGGTAAATATCACTGATGAATATTGGTGCAAAATCCCAAACAAAATACTAGCAAACCTAAGTCAAGAATACATTAAAAGGATCATTCATCATGACCAAGTGAGATTTGTACTAGGGATGCAAGGATGCTTCAACATATGCAAATCAATCAATGTGATACACCATATCAACAGAAAGAAGGACAAAAAAGCATATGATATTTTCAACTGATGCTAAAAAGCATTTAATACAGTTCAACATCCCTTCATGTTCAAAGCCCTCAAAAAACTGTGTATAGAATGAACATACCTCAACATAATAAAAACCATATATGACAGACCCACAGTTAATATCATAAAAAATGAAAATAAAACCTGAAAACCTTTCCTCTTAGATCTAGAATGCCCATTTCACCTGTTATTCAACATAGTACTGGAATTTCTAGCTAGAGCAATTAGACAAGAGAGGAAAATAAAGGGCATCCAAATTGGAAAGGAAGAATTCAAATTGTCCTTGTTTGCAGATGATATGATCTTGTAGTAGGAAAAACCTAAACACTCCACCAAAAAATAGAACTGATAAACACACTCAATAAAGTTGCAGAATACAAAATTGACATTCAAAAATTAGTAACATTTATGTATGCCAATAGCAACCATTCTGGGAAAGGAACCAAGAAAGAAATCCAATTTATGATAGCCACAGAAAAAATTAAATACTTAGGTATGAACTTAAACAAAGAAGTAAAATATCTCTACAACAAAAAACTATAAAACACTGATGAAAGAAATCGAAGAAGACATTAAAAAATTAAATTATATTTCATGTTCATGGATTATAAGAATCAATAGTGTTAAAATGTCCATACTACCCAAAACATTCTACAGATTCAATGCAATTTTTATCAAAATCCCAATGACATTCTTTACCAAAATAGAAAATACTAAAATTTACATGGAATCACAGAAGACCCAGAATATCCAAAGGTATTCTGAACAAAAAGAACAAAACTGGAGGAATCACATTACCTGACTTCAAATTATAGTACAGAGATATAGTCACCATAACAGCATAGTACTGGCATAAAAACAGACACATAGACCTAGAACAGAATAGAACAGAATACATAGAACACATAGAACAGAATAGAGAATTCAGAAACAAATCCACACACATACAGCAAACTTATTTTTGACAAAGATGCCAAGAGCATACACTGGGGAAAAGACAGACTCCTCAATAAATGGCACTGGGAAAACTGGATATCCATATGCAAAAGAATGAAACTTGACCACTACCTCTCACCATAGACACAAATCATATCAAAATGGATTAAAGACTTGAACCATTAAATGAATGTAAGGAAACTTTTAGGAAATTCTCCAGGACATTGTTGTGGTCAAAAATTTCTTAGGCAATACCATATACGCGCAGATAATCAAAGGAAAAATGGACAAATGGGATAACATCAATGTAAACTTCTGCATATCAAAGGAAACAATATTAACAAAGTGAAGAGACAACCCACAGAATGGGAGAAAATATTTCCAAACTACCCATCTGACAAGAGAATAATGACCGGGATATATAAAGAGCTCAAACAACTTTATAGGAAGAAATCTAATAATCCAGTCAAAAATGGGCAAAAGATTGGAATAGACATTTCTCAGAAGAAGACACGCAAATGGAAAACAGACATATGAAAGTGTTCTGAACATCATTTATCATCAGAGAAATGCAAATCAAAACTACAATGAGATACTTTATCCCAGTTAAAATGACTTATATCCAAAAGACAGACAGTAACAAATGCTGGCATGGATGTGGAGAAAAGGGAACCCTCACACACTGTTGATGGGAATGTAAATTAGTACAACCACTATGGAGAACAGTTTGGAGGTTTCTCAAGAAACTAAAAATAGAGCCACCATATGATCCAGCAGTCCTACTGCTGGGTATAAACTTAAAAGAGAGAAAATCAGCACATTGAAGAGATATCTGCACTCTTTGTTGCAGCACTCTTCCCAATAGCCGAAATTTGGAAGCAAGCTAACTTTCCATCAATAGATAAATGGATAGAGAACATGTGGTAAATATACACAAGTGAGTACTATTCAGCCATAAAAAAAAGTGAGATCCAGTCATTTGCAACAATGACAACAATGGATGGACTAGAGGTCATTCTGTTAAGTGAAATAAGTCAGGCACAGAAAGACAAACATCACATGTTCTCACTTATTTGTAGGATCTAAAAATCAAAACAATTGAATTCATCATGAACATAGAGATTAGAAGGATGGTTACTAGAGGTTTGGAATGATAGTGGGGGGTTGGAGGGGAGGTCGTGATGGTTATTGGGTACAAAAAATAGAATGAATGAATGATATTTAGTATTTGATAGCACAACAGGCAACTAGAGTTAATAATAACTTAATTGTGCATTTAAAAATAACGAAAAGAATATAATTAAATTGTTTGTAACACAAAGGATAAATGCTTGAGGGGATGGACACCCCATTCTCCATGATGTGATTATTGTGCTTTGCATGCCTTTGTGAGAATATCTCATGTACCCCATAAATATGTACACCAACTATGTACCTACTAAAATTAAACATTTAAAAATTAAAACAGTATTATGGTGAGTAAAAGAAGCCAGGTTTAAGTGAATAGTTTCTGTGTGATTTCATTTATAATAAGTTCCAGAACAGTCATAATTGTTTCATGAATATAGAAGTGCAATGCTCATTACCAATCCCAAGCAAGGACTCCCACTTTCTGGAGAATAACAGGAATCAGCACTCTGCCCATCGGCAGAAACAGGAGTTCCACTATATTTTGGGCTACTATTTAGTTCCATCATGCTTTAGTTACCTATTTGTCTGAGTTCGATGAGACAGAACACACTGACACACAACAAGTTATGTGAAGTCTGTTTATTACTTAAAGATGGGCAGCAAACAACCGACAAATCTCTTTGAGCCAGGCCCCCAAGTCTCAAGAAAGCTGTATAGGGTAGATGGTATTTTGACTATGTTTGCCTCCTTTTGCTGAGGGATCCTGAAAGGCAGCCCACCCTAGGTTATATGCCTCAGGTGTCATCTGACACATGGGGCAAAGCTTCAAAGGACCTCCTGCTTCTACAGGGAGAGTTTGTGTCGCAGTGGGGAGGTGATAATGGAGGTGGGAGGTGATAGTAAAGGTGAATGGCAAAGGAGGAAAGGAAGAGAGAAGGTTTAGGAATGGGAGGGGAAGAAATGAGAGTTCTGATGCACCTTGAATGTACATCTCGATAGGAGTAGTAGCGGCTGTGTGAGAGCTCAGTGAACGTCACAGAGGCCAGGAAGTCCCTTGTTTGCTATCTGCTAATAACAGTGTAAGGATGTAGTTTGTAAATGCCAGGAAAATCACAATGGCTGAGTTTGAAGTGGGCACTGCCTGCTGGTAGAAATAACTTGGTGTCCATAGAGAAAAATCTTCAGTATCTGTCATCCATTTTATTGCTATTTCTGCTTAATCATTCTCCTGACATGGGAATTTTAGATAAAAATGTTGTGAATTTTTAGCTGAAGGCTTTCTGATGTACCTGAACTAGTTAAGCCAATTAGGATTCTAGAATGTCCCTGCTTTAAATTTTACTGTACAGGAACTCTTGGGGCAGGTTTCTTGGAGTATGGCAATGCCAATATTCCCGATAACAGGAGAAATCCATTGTTCAGAACCACTATTCTCTGACTGAGGGAGAAGCCAAGCTGAAGACACCAGAAAGGATGACACTAGCTTAGTCTTCTTAGGTTAATGAGAGGGCAGGGGTATTGTCAGGACAGACACGGAAGGAAAGCAAGGGCTTCAGAGTGTGAAGGATGAGCAACATTGGGGACGTTCCAAAACGAGACCTCAGGAGGGCAAATATCTTAGAGTTGGAAGTTACAGTAATTGTGGTTGCAGCATGTATGAACATAAGTCCGATTCCCAAGATCAAATGTCATGTCTCTGCAGAATTTCTGACACACCATGTATGATATCTGCAGAGTATTGCCTAAAATAGGAAAAGAACCACAGAAAATAAGCATTTGATTTAAGCTCTCCAAGGTGAGTAAAACCCAGCACTAGTTCTGTTGGTGAAAATTTAATCAGGCATCAGGGTAAGTTGAGGGATGGCTTCCCAGCTTATACTCCCTAAAAGCGCCCAGGCAGGGAGATACAGAGGTCACTGGTCAGCTGCAGGGGTTGTTTGCCTGAGGTCCCTGAAAATCCTCAACTCTGTGTAGCTGCTTCATTTTTCTCTCTTGCTAGATTAGCAACTAGTGATTTAGTGTCTTCAAAGTCAAAATCAGTTTGGTCATTAACCAGCCCCTCTTCATCCTCTCCTTCCACCACTCTTCTCAGCCTTTGGTAATCATCACTCTAGTCTCTACCTCCATGACATTAACTTATTTTTTAGCTCCTATACATGAGTGAGAACATGTGATATTTGTCTTTCTGTGCCTGGCTTATTTCGTTTAATATTATGACCTCGAGGCTTACCTGTGTTTCTGCAAAGGACAGAATTTCATTTATTTTTATGGTTGAATAATATTCTATTGTGTGTATATACCATATTTTCTTTATTGTATGTTTCAAAATAGCTAGAGGAGAACATATGGAATGTCCTCAATACAAAGAAATGATAAATGTTTGAGTTGATTAATATCCCTATTACCCTGATTTGATCATTACACATTGAAGGCTTGTATAAAAATATCACATGTACTCATAAATATGAACAATTGTTATGTGTCAATTACCCAAAAAAAAAATCTGGTTGGTCAATTTTCTTGGAAATATAGAATCCCAACTTCTCCCTCCTGTCTCATTGACTGAAATCATCTTCTGTCTGTATGCACAGGGACCTGTGCTACCATCTGTGCTCAGGGGCACTCTGCACTGGTTCCTCTCTTGAGATGTGAAATTGCTGAAGCACTATCCTAAGGATTCTAAGACTCTTACAATACCTTCCTTGACCCTCTAACTTACCCTGGTAGATCTTTAAGAGCATGCATGCCTCGTCCTTCTGAGCAGTACAGGCACCAAAGCCTCTTCTGCAGCGGTCTGTCCGTGTGCGAAGGTGGCATGTTATGCACCGAAGTGATGTCACTGCTGGAGAGAGCACAGAGATGGTGTGAGACCAGGCAAAAGTGGGGACTTGGGATGGAGCTGGAAATATTTGATGGAGGTGGGGAATGAATAGTGGAGGTGGCAGGCAGATGAAGAGCTCCTGGTTGGGGTATTTAGGCAGTAAACAGCTGGAGCTCTTATGAACTCCTCATTTCAGAGTTTTAATAAAAAGAAAATGTCACCATATGAATAAAAGGATTCTGATCCCAACTTTAGCCCTTTTAACCCGGATAACTTTAAGCAAAAAGTTTGCTTCCACGTCACTGATTTCTCTAGCTTAAAAATGGTGCTATGAATGCTAGCCTGGCCTATTAGAGATATGGGTGTGATAAGGAGGGTTAGGGCTTTAAAATATTTCATCCAAGCTATTGTTACTATTACTGGGTTTCTAACATTTGCCATTGTTTTGTGTTGTATATTGCTGCTTGGATATCGTTAGGTGATATATTCTGTTATTTTGAGCTTCAATCTGAATCTACATAAAGGCATCATCAATAGTAGTACCACAAGTGACACTTTTATGAGGTTCTGTGGGGTGAGCTATTCAAAATACAGGTTCAGTTTAAAAAAAAATCCCTGGTCCACCTGAATGAGAAAAGAAAGCAATGATTGAGCATCCCATTTGGGCCATGTTCTCTCAAGTTGCATCTGATTTAATCCTCACAAAAGCCTTGTAAGCAGGCACCATTGTCCCTATTTCTTGAATGAGCAACCAAAGGTACAGAGAGTTCGAGACTGTGACCACAAACCATGAAAAAAATCTGTCTGATTCCAGAGCATTCAGTACTTCCTCTCATAGAGTTACTTGTTGTAATATAAAGTCTCTGAAAAGGGTATGAAAAGCCATTGTTCAGTCCTAAAATAAACTGAAAATTATTCATTATAGACTGACAGCTCCCTCAACAAATGGGATATAGGTTTACAAATAAAAAGGATGCCCTAAGGAAAATCTTGCCAGGGCTTGGGACTATGGGGAATGAATGGTAGGGACCGAGAGAGAAAGTGGGTTAAAAAGGCAGGACAGAGGCCTGCCCACCTGGAGGAGAATGGCAGGAGGTTGAAAAGGATGGAAGAGTTGGCAGGGAAGGCAAAGGAGCATTCTGGAGGCTGGCTTCCCCTGGCTCATAAAAGTGGCCAAAGCTCAGCCCTGCATGGACACATGCTACACCTGTAGTTTCCCTGGAGCTCCCTAGATCCTGTCTCTCAAGTATACCCCTCAGGTCCGGGACTCACCCACAATGAGGCAGCAAAGGGGGAAGAGGAACAAGAAGTATTTGTTCATCCTGACCCGGAAATCTCTTGTGCAGGAAAAAGACGCTAGGGGCTGTAAGCACAGGTCTGTAGGCTCCAGAGAGGAAACCTTCTTCTTCATCATAGGCTAGTAATTATTCATGCCTGGGGAGAGCCAGTCACACAAGGTTTCCTCTTGGAGCTCAAGTTCATTGGCTGTCCTCCTCACAGCAGAGAATAAAGAAAATTAATAAATGTTGAGGTTTGCATGGAGCTAACCTTTGAAAAAACATACAGTTTTGATATTATTATTCTTATCCCAATTTCACAGAGGAGGAAACAGGTTTGTTGAGGTTCCAGAAGCTTATCCCCGGTCACATATCCAGTGACTGATAGTGCTGGTACTCGAAGTATGACTTCCTAATTCTAGAGTCCACACGTTTCACCACCATGATTCAGTGCCTCTCTGAGATTTATTCATGCATTCAACAAATATTTGTTGAGAAATTGTATATGCCAGCACAGTTACATGAGCGACACCAAGCAATGAATAAGGCAGACAAGCTCACCTGGCTCCTCACATTATGAGTAAGAAACCAGAGAGTGAGAGAGGACAAGATATATAGTCTGTGACCAAGCTTGACCTTCCACCTAGAACGTTTGATTCTCAGTCCCGAACTTTTACTTACAAGAAATCTGTCCTTCAAGGCCAGGGACTATTTACTTTGTGGAGCCATTAAATCCTCTCTAGAATTATTCCATGACTTGATCTTTAGCAAATTTATATTTTGAATCTGGCTAGTTTTTTGTTCATAATTTAAATGTCTGTCTTTATGAAAGCTAACTCAGTTAAGATTCGCTATGGGTAAAGTACTAGAAAACCATGGCCACTCCTGGCATTCTAAGTCTCCTAAACCACCAGCCAATGGCTGATGGCACTTGGTTAGAGATACTAGAAATATTCCATACTAAACTGCTTTAACATGTTCTTTAGTTGTAGGAACAATATCATTGAAACATATTGAGTCTGACATTTTTTAGACATCAGATGAAGATTGGGTAAAATATGATCTTTTATTAAGTGTCACAAAATTTACAATGTTTCTTCTCTATGAACAAACAGAGTATGGAGCCCACCTTTGCCTAAGAAGAGATCAAGAAGTCTTAGAGACTTACACAAGAGGGAACTGGTTCCTTTGAAAGAATTGATTCCAGAATGGAGAGTAAGGTTGTGAGGCCTTTGGATCTAGTTTTCTACTCTGCCATGTTTTAAAAGAGGGTGTTGAACACTGGATAGCATTTTTCAGAACATTCCCAGGCTTATCAAGAAGACAAACTTCTGAGCCTTTGGAGCCTGGGCTTACCAAGTTATTAGGGCATTTCATTTGTCACTTGTTTTCTCTGCTTTATCCTCTATTTAAAAATTACCTGCTGGGTATAATGTTCACTCTTCAGGTGTTGGATACGCTAGATACCCAAACTTCACCATTCGATGATCTGTCCATATCATAAGCCTGTGTATGTACTCCCTGAATCTATAAAAATAAAAATTAAACATAAGAAAATAAAGAGAAGGAGCAGTACTAGAATCAGAGCAAAAGAAGCAGACATTCTGCTTAAACTGAAGTGGATTTGCAGTTTCTTTTCTTCAAGTTTCTCCTTGGCAGATGCCTTCTGAAAGGCCAATTGTGTTTTGAATCTCCATTGTATCAATTATTTCCAGTTAAGATTGTAGAATTTTGCAACTCTACCCAAATGTTGGAGTCCTCTGACCTACTTCTCAGCCTCCCACAGTACCTCATCCATCACATTTTCTCTTGAAAACAACTTCTTTCTTCATTTATCATGGGGTAGGGGAGAGAAGGTGTTAGAACCTATTAATAGAGGTAGTGTGGCACAATGGAAACAGCATTTTCCTGAGAGTCTGGAGACCTGTGCCTGATCACTAGATAACTCATTGTGTCTTTAGCAAATTGTTTATCTGTAATATCAGGTTTTAATCATTTTAAGGACCCTTTAGAACTTTAACATTCTGTGGTTCCATGACATACATCATGAAGATGGGTAGCAGGTTCTGTTATTCTGAAGTTCCTAGCACTCTGCTTGGCACATGATACCACTGTCTGTGATGCCACTGCCATTGGCCACAGCACCCAAATTGATGTGCCCCCATGCCTAGAAGGCCCTCCACTCTGAATAGATGCTATTTGTTCTGCTCTGAGGAGAGGAACCAGAACATCGTGTCTTCGTGTTCATGGTCTTTCTTGGCTCTCTTGGCTCCAGGGTGGGTGGCTGAGATCTTCGTGATATCACAGATGAACAGTCCGGTGAACTTGTCTTTCTCACTGCTGCCTTTTATTTTAGGGGAATAGAATTGGCATAGAGTCAGGGATCAGGCTACTTTGTTCATGGGTTCCCAGGGGCAGCATTGGTTTTTCAGAGTGTATATGAGGAACAGAGTAGGAGATAATGGCCCTTTAAAAATATCTGGTGGAGGAGTGCCTACTTGCAGGGCCCAGGAAAAACACCTAGAGTATACATCTAGCCCTTCCTACCTCCAGTTGCTGGTGGAGAGAGAGGTGAAGGAAAAAGAAACAAAACCAGCGTGTATTGAATGCTTACTATGTGCCACGCACAAGGCTGGGCCCTTCTACATAGATTGTCTCATGGAGCCCTGGTGACAACATGGTGATGAAGTGTGTATCAAGGAGCAAAGCTGGGATTCAAACCTAGATCAGTGTCACTAAAATTCACGTTTCATTCACCATATTGCTGTTAATATGATGCTTCAGATGAAAAATCACAATGAATAATAAAAAGTTGCAAAAAGCTCTTTTAGAACATTTATGAACTGATTTTATACATGCAAGTATCAGATTATTTTTAGCTCCTTACCTCCATTCCTGAGCAAGGTTTACCAGTATAGGTCTAGTGTCCTCTTAGTTTCATGAATTCCATGAACTCTGATAGATAAATGTATATTTTTATTTTTTATTAACTTCTAATTGATGTGAATAATTTCTTTTTCTACTGAATATTGTCAACAAACTGTGAGTATTAGCAGTGCCTGAGACTTTGTTACCAACAGAAATAAGTGAAAGATCAGGAATTAAATGATTTCATTTGCATCTTTGAACTTGTTAGGACACAAAGGTCATCCTGGTTTTATTTCTGTGAAAACATTCTTGTGAATGGAAGTGTGAGGCCAAATAAAATGAAAGAGCATCTTATTTCTGCATGTGCTAGAAATGCATTCAGGATGTGGGTTATTTTCCTGATAAGAAAGCTCAATTAAAAAAAAAATGGCACACTTTGAAATGCAGTTTTGCTATTTTTACAAAACCCTTTTCTTGTGGCTTCTCATACATTTTACCAGCTTGCTAAATGAAAGATGCTCCACGCGATGAGCAAATTTTAGTAATCTATGTTAGAAACGGTTTGTGGATTGCAACAAAGGGACAATTTATTACTCATTTTCCTTCTCAAACAGAATAGTTGATTTTTTTATTATATACTTTAAGTTCTAGGGTACATGTGCACAACGTGCAGGTTTGTTACATATGTATATGTGTTCCATGTTGGTGTGCTGCACCCGTTAACTCGTCATTTACATTAGGTACATCTCCTAATGCTATCTTTCACCCCTCCCCCCTCCCCACAATAGGCCCCAGTGTGTGATGTTCCCCTTCCTGTGTCCAAGTGATCTTATTGTTCAATTCCCACCTATGAGTGAGAACATACAGTGTTTGGTTTTCTGTTCTTGCGATAGTTTGCTGAGAATGATGGTTTCCAGCTGCATCCATGTCCCTACAAAGGACATGAACTCATCCTTTTTTATGGCTGCATAGTATTCCATGGTGTATATATGCCACATTTTCTTAATCCAGTCTATCATTGATGGACATTTGGGTTGGTTCCAAGTCTTTGCTATTGTGAATAGTGCCCCAGTAAACATATGTGTGCATGTGTCTTTATAGCAGCATGATTTACAATCCTTTGGGTATATACTCAGTAATGGGATGGCTGGGTCAAATGGTATTTCTAGTTCTAGATCCTTGAGGAATCGCCACACTGTCTTCCACAATGGTTGAACTAGTTTACAGTCCCACCAACGTGTAAAAGTGTTCCTATTTCTCCACATCCTCTCCAGCACCTGTTGTTTCCTGACTTTTTAATGATTGCCATTCTAACTGTTGTGAGATGGTATCTCACTGTGGTTTTGATTTACATTTCTCTGATGGCCAGTGATGATGAGCATTTTTTCATGTGTCTGTTGGCTGCATAAATGTCTTCTTTTGAGAAGTGTCTGTTCATATCCTTTGCCCACTTTTTGATGGGATTGTTTGATTTTTTTCTTGTAAATTTGTTTAAGTTCTTTGTAGATTCTGGATATTAGCCCTTTGGTTGATATTTCTTCTAAAAATTTGAAGCAAAAAAAAGAAAAAAGAAAGCAATAAAATTTTTTTTAAAAATTTGAAGCAGTTGGCTGTTATTGAAAAGTCAAAAAACAACAGATGTTGGTGAGGGTGTGGAGAAGGAAACACTTTTACATAGTTGGTGGGAATGCAAATAAGTACAACATCTATGGAAAAGAGTATGAGTATTTCTCAAAGAACTAAAAAACAGAACTACCATTTGATCCAGCAATCCCACTATTGCCTAGTGATAGAGCCATAGTATTGGTGGTGATGCTGCTGTAAACAAACCTATTGCATTGCCAGTCATATAAACATATAGCACATATAATTATGTATGATGCATAATAGTTGATAATAAATGATTGTTACTGTTTTATGCATTTACTACACAGGCTTTCCATTCTTATTTTAGAGTGTACACATTTTACTTATAAAACAAAAAAGTTAGCTGTGAAACAGCTCCAGGCAGTCCCTTCAGGAGGTTTTCCAGAAGGTGGCATTGTTTTCATGCTCTGTGTATGTTCATGTCCCTGAAGACCTTCCAGTGGGACAAGATGTGGAGGTGGAAGACCTCTTGATGATATTGATGTGACACTGATGATCATGACCCTATGTAGGCCTAGGCTAATATGTATGTTTGTGTGCAAATGTGGTTTGCAAATATTTTCTCCCTGTATCTTGCCTTTTCATCCTCTTCAAGAGTTTAAAAAGTAAAAAAAATTAAAAACAGAAAAAAGGTTATAGAATAAGGTTATGAAGAAAGAAAAATATTTTTCTACAGTTGTAAAATCTATTTGTGTTTTAAACTGTTATTACAAGAGTCAAAAAGTTAGAAAAGTTAAAAAGTTTATAAAGTTAAAAAGTTATAGTAAGCTAAGGTTAATTTATTATTGAAGAAAGAATTTTTTTAAAATAAATGTACTGTAGTGTTCATAAAGTCTACAGCAGTGAATGGTAATGTCCTAGGCCTTCACATTCATTCACCACAGAGTAATTTCCAGTCCTTCAAGCTGGCATTTGTGGCAAGTGTCCTAAACAGGTGTACCATTTATCTTTTATAGCATATTTTTTCCTGTACCTTTTATATGTTTAGATACACAGACACTTAGCATTGTGCAATTGTCTACAGCATTTGATTCAATAGTGTGTGGTACAGTTTTGAGCCTAGGAGCAGTAGGCGCTACCGTATAGCCTAGGTGTGTAGTAGGCCGTACCATCTAGGTGTAAGTACACTCTATGATGTTTGCGCAAGGACAAAATCATCTATTGACATACTTCTTAGAACATACCCTTGTTGTTAAGCTATGTATGACTCTACTTCTTTCACATCTGTATATCTTCTTCAGTGAAATGCCTCTTCATGTCTCTTGTCCATTTTATAATTGGCTTATTTGTTCTTTCACTGTTGAGTCTTGAGAGTTCTTTATATATTCTAGATGCAAGTCCTTTGTTAGATACACAAAGGTTTGCAATGTTTTCTTCCCTTGTATCTTGTCTTTTCAACCTCTTCAAAGGGTATTCACAGAGAAAGGTTTTTAGTTTTGAGGAGGCCCAGTTAATCGGTGTTTTCTTCTATAAATTATGTTTTTGATTTCAAGTCTAAGAACTCTTTGACTAGCTCTAGATCCTGAAGTTTTTTTCCTATTTAAAAAAAAGGTTTTATGGCTTTTGTGTTTTACTTTTACAGGACATGTTTAATTAAAAAGTCCATTTCCTTAGTAATTGTAGGGCTATTCAAATTATCTATTTCATATTGGATGACTTGTGATAGTTGTGTTTTTCAAGGAATTTGTTCCATTTAGTCTAAATTATCAGATTTATGTGTATAGAATTGTTTTTGCTTTTCTCTTATTATTGTTTTGATGTCTGCAAGGTCTATTGTTATATTCCCTGTTTCGTACTGATATTGGTTAGTTGTATCTTCTCCTATGTTTTAATTTGTTAGTCTCTGATATAGTTTGGATACTTGTCCTCACCAAAATCTGATGTCAAAATGTAACCCCAAGTGTTGGAGATGACACCTCATTGGATGGATTTGTACCCAAGGTTTAAAATAAGCCATACCCTGTTTCTTGCAGTTCAATAGTTCTATATGTAACTTCCAACGAGTACCGCATAATAGAACTTTAATTACTGATAATTGCTTGGTGGCAAATGTGTGTCTTATATTAGAAACATTGCTTGAGAAGGCAGGATTCTTTCTATCAACCTTGGTTTAACCTGTGGGAATATCACTCACAGAATTGGTAGATATACTCAAGAAGTATATTGGGCCATGCAAGAAAATATACAAATCAAGGCTTTTGACGTTAATAACAAGTCACTAATGATGATTATATATTAGGTTTTGTGATGTAAGAATAAATCTGCCTTGGTTCCTGACACAGAGCTCCTAGTCTCTTGGAATTTTCTTGGTGACAGGCAAATCTTTTGTTCTAGTGAGGTGACTCTTGGTGGACTCCTGGATGCAGGCTGCTCACCAGAAAGACAAAGCCATGATTAGAAGCTTGGAACTTCCTCCAGAGATGGGAAGGGTACTGGAGATTGAGTTAAAAATTGATTGTCCCTGTATCATGAAGCATCCATAAACATTCCTAAACTATGGGGCTCAGAGCTTTCAGGTTGGCAAATGCATCCACATACTGGAAGAGTGGCGTGCCCTAACTTCATGAGTCACAAGATTCTGTGCTCAAGACCCTTCTGGACCTCACCGTATGTACTTCAACATATACATGCTGTTCATCTGTTTCTTTATAATAAACCTGTAAATGTAAGTATAGTGTTTCCATGAGTTCTAAAAGAATGTTTGCAGAGTAGTAAACATGAAGGAGTTGTGAGAATTCTTGATTTGTAGCCAAGTTGGACAGAAATGTGGGTTCCCTGGGCACCCAGTACTTGTAACTACGGTCTGAATTTGGGGGCAGTCTTGTGGGACTGAACCCTTAACCTGTGGTGTCTGCATTAAATCTGGGTAGTGTCAGAATTGAATTAAATTGTAGGACATCTAGTTGATGTCTGCAGAAAACTGGGGAATTGCTTGATATAGCAAACTCACAAATTTGGTGTCAGAAGTGTTGCAAGTAGAGAAGCAGGTTTTCTTTTAGCTATCGACTGGAAAAAGTAAAATAAAACTGAAGAATAGCTTTTAAATCATAAGGCTCTCAGAAAAATAACCTACCAAAACTAATCAATTTGTAATGTTGTTACGTATGTTGATTAAGAATAAATTTTTTGTATGATGAATTCTTATGTATGGCTAGCTAATCAATACTCTGCTTTGACTCTGCAAACTGCTATGGTATTTTCCAGTGCTAGTCACCTAAAGCTAATATGCTTAACATTTTAAAAATTCATTATATTATAACATTAATTAATTTTCCATTATGTAAACTGTTTTGAACATGCTGGATATACAGAAAATGAAAAACAGCTCAAAGAGAAATTAACACTGCAATGCAAACTGTACAGAAAATCTGGCAGTATAAAGGAGTATCAAAGGAGGATTGATAATCAGGAAACTGAATTTATTCTAACCTTACTGGTGAATGTTGAAAGATGTGACCAATCATATGTGCAAGATACACTGTCAAGGGCAACTATAGGAAGCACTTATAAAGAATTATGAAGAGTCAGAGTAGCCTGATAAAGAATCATGAAAAACGGGATGTCAGTGTAAAATCAATGTAACTACTGATGCAAACTGAATGTCTGTTGTTTATGGTTGCATAACAGCTGGTGACTTTAATCAGATAAACAGAGCTGAAAATTGGCTTTAGCCAATTGCTGGCTACTGGCAGGCATTTGGGGTATTTGCTTTGCTCAATAATAAAATCAGCTAATTCTATACTTATGAATTGGCATGCTCCTTTGAGTCTTTATTTAGTTTCTATCTAACAGTGAACAGTGGAGGAATCCAAGAGATAGCCCTGAGAGTGAGGCCAAGGTCTGATGCAACTAACCTGTCACAAGTAGGCAGGGCCAATGCCCCATGTAAAGTGGCTTCCTCTGCTGTGAGACAAATAGGTTGGGACATTTTTTGGCAGGAGTTAAGAAGTCTGGCACGCAATGGTAGCTTCTACATCAGAAATATAATTCTTCACTTTGTGTTTAGTCCATAATGGTGGATACATTGTCATGTCCAGTGCAATGATTTAGGTGACAATGGTGACAATTTTATCAGCAACTGGACTCCAGTTGGTCTCACCAGGGAATGAGCCCTTACCATGGGCATTTACATGAGTGAAGCAAATGGTCTAATTTGTTTTGCATCCTCACAAAAGGGTATCTTTAATCTGCTAGTCTCTAGTCTTCCAAGTAGCAGACAAGGTTGCTTGGATATTGTCAACAGCCAATGTTAAGTAAAAATTCAACAAGGATCTTTAAGAAAAGTATTGGCCAGAGTTATGAACAGACCCTTGAGTTTTGCCC
Organism: Theropithecus gelada; assembly: GCF_003255815.1. Classification (NCBI taxonomy): domain Eukaryota; kingdom Metazoa; phylum Chordata; class Mammalia; order Primates; family Cercopithecidae; genus Theropithecus; species Theropithecus gelada. The sequence goes on along the minus strand of NC_037682.1, from coordinate 117,036,011 downwards.
ACTGAGCAGAGAAACCACATATACGTTGAGTTTTGCATAGCTGGGATGGATACCACTGGGTTTCAGCTTGGAAAATCTCCATACTGATTTCCACAAAGGTTGTACTAAATTTACATTCTCAGTGACTCAGGCCCGTGCAATTACAGAAAGCTCTGTAAATTAAGGGATCCATTGAGCCAGTAGGTTCACTTCGGGTGGTAGAGGAGGGGGATGGCTGCTACCTTTACATCAAAGCTGAGATGTTATTCAGGCCAGGCCACCTGCATTCCTGAATGTACAATTTCCTTTGCTTGTTGAGGGTTTTGGGCCCTGGCCACCTGGTTGGTTATTGAGTCTGAGTTTTCCCACCCCAAAAAGGAAATAGCAGTCCAGAATGTTACAAGGCTTTCTTGGGTCAGGCATTCAATTTTATTTTTTGTTTTCCTCTTTTAAAAAAAAATTATTTTTATAGGTTTAAGGGGTACAGGTACAGATTTCTTACATGCATATATTGTGTAGAGGTGGAGTCTGGGCTTTTAGTGAACCCATCACCCAAATAGTGAACTTAGAAGTGAGAACATGTGGTATTTAACTTTGTTTCTAAGTTATTTCACTTAGGATAATGGGATCGAGTTCCATCCATGTTGCTACAATTAACAAAATTTCATTATTTTTTATGGCTGAGTAGTAGTCCACGGTATGTATGTACCATATTTTCTTTATCCAATTATCTGTTAGTGGACACTTAGGTTGATTCCATATCCTTGGTATTGTGAATGGTGCTGTGGTAAACATATAAGTGCAGGTGTCTTTTTGATGCAATAATTTCTTTCCCTTAGAGTATGTATCCAGTAGTGGGATTGCTGGATCATATGGTAGTTCTATTTTTAGTTTTTTGAGAAATCTCCATACCGTTTTCCACAAAGGCTGTACTAATTTACATTCCCAACCAACAGTGTATAAGCATTCCCTTTTCTCCAAATTCTTGCCAACATCTGTTGTTTCTCAACTTTTCAATAAAAAGTTTTAATTTTTTTGTGGGTACATCACAGGTGTATATATTTATGGAGCATATGAAATGTTTTTATACAGGTATACAATGCATAATAATCACATCAGGGTAAATGAGGTATCCGCTACTTCAAGCATTTATCCTTTCTTTGTGTTACAAATAACCCAATTACACTCTTTCAGTTATTTTAAAATATACAGTAAATTATTGTCAACCCGTTGTGCCATCAAAGACTAGATCTTATTTATTCTACCTAAACATATTTTTGTTCCCGTTGGCTATCCCTACTTCTTCTCTGACTTTTTAATAGTAGTCATTCTCACTGGTGTAAGATGGTATCTCATTGTGGTCTTAAATTGCATTTCTCTGATGATTATCAATGTTGAGCAGTTTTTCATGTTTGTTGATCAATTGTATGTCTTCTTTTGAATAGTGTCTGTTCATGTCCTTTGTCCACTTTTTAATGGGGTTGTTTTTCTCTTGTTGAGTTGCTTGAGTTCCTTATAGATACTGGATATTAGCCCTTTGTTGGAAATTTTTTTCATTCTATAGGTTGTCTGTTTACTCTCTTGATTGTTGCTTTTGCTGTTCAGAAGCTTTTTAGTTTAATAAGTCCCATTTGTTTATTTCTGTTTTCATTGCATTTATTTTTGAAGACTTGGTCATAAATTTCTTGCCTAGACAAATGTCCAGAAGGGTTTTTCCTAGGTTTTCTTCTAGGATTTTATAGTTTCAGGTCTTACGTTTAAGTCTTTAATCCATCTTGTGTTACTTTTCATGTATGATGAGAGGTAGAGGTCCAGTTTGATTCTTCTGCATCTGGCTAGCCAATTTTCCCAGAACAATTTATTGAATAGAGTGTCCTTTCCCTAGTGCATATTTTTGGTGACTTCTTCAAAGATCCATTGGTTATAGGTCTGTGGCTTTACTTCCGGGTTCTCTATTCTGTTCCATTGACCTATGTGTCTATTTTTATATCAGTACCATGCTATTTTGGTAACTATAGCTTTGTAGTATAGTTTGAAGTCAGGTAATGTGATGCCTCTGGTTTTGTTCTTTTTGCTTAGGATTGCTTTGGCTATCTGAGCCCTTTTTTGGTTCTGTATAAATTTTAGGATTGCTTTTTCTAATTCTGTGAAAGATGGCATTGGTAATGTGATAGGAATTGTGCTGCTTTGGGAAAATGGTCATTTTAATGATATTGATTCTTCCTAGGCATTCCATTTTCATGAAAGCTTAATAGCATGTCAATAGATACTTTTCAAAAGGCATGTAGCTTTGTCAGGGAGGTGACACCAATGAATGTCTCTGGGTGGAGGTTGTCTATTGGTTCCTAGAGTCTCCGGGTGACAAAATCAGCAGTCACAGAGGTGTGCAGCTAGAAGAGGTCATTAGGATTATGGGGCCCTCCAGGTAAAAAGTGAGACACAGCTGGCCCTACAGCTTCCAACGCAGCTGTAGGGGTTCCTGTAGCTGTTGTTTGGATTCCACTGCAAGTTTTGCCTAGACTCTATCCTTTGAATTTTTTTCCCTACAGGAAGAAGAGCAAATTGTTTAATGCAGACTTCTGGGGTTACAATAGCTACAAGGAGTTTGTTATTCTCAGGGGTGTAGAATACGCAAGGAGGAGGAGAAAGCTGCCTTGGAGGGATAACTGGAGAAGTGGAAGGCTTTTTGTCCCCTGTGGCACTTTGCCTCACCCACACAGGCCTCCCAGCATCTGAGGCTCTTTCTTTTTGTCTCCACATGAGCTGCCATAGTTTGTCCTGTAATTCTTGGTGCTTTCTGCTAATACAGTTATGTATTGCTGTGTAACCAATTTCTCAAACCTTAATGACTTGAAAAAGTAAAATTTATTATTTTCTGTTGGTCAGAATCTGAGTGTGTTTTAGCTGGGTCCTTTGGTTCAGTGTCTCTCCCAGATTGTAATCAAGTTGTTGGTTAGGACATAGTTCTTTCATGGCTCAACTGGGAAAGAATCTGCTTCCAATCTCAGTCACATAGCAGTTGGCAGGATTCAGTGATTCAGGGTTGTTGGAATGTGTTGTTAGGTCCTGGACTCCAGATAAGAACCATATCCCTGGATGATGCTTGGATTTCGGCCTGGTGAGACCCTGAGCAGAAAATCTAGTTATACTGTGTCCAACCTTCTGAATTATAGAAACTGTGAAATAATAAAATATGTGTTGCTTTAAGCCACTACACTTATAGTAATTTTCTATGCAACAGTAGAAAACTAATACAAGCAGATAACACGCGGGGGTTCCCTTACCTCCCACGAGTTTGGGTGCAAGCACTTGCTACTGGATTCCAGGATGTCTTCTATTATCTCTTAGTCCTGTCATGTGGGAGCCCTTGTCCTTTACCTTCCAGAGAGATGGTGTCTGTCATTATCTCATCTTCATCTCTCAAACTGTTAAGGACTATTAAGGGTCTGGATTTTATCCTACTTGCAAGCTACCAAGCTAGCCTGTTATTGTTTGATGGATGCTGGTGGAAGAAACAAAACCCCTGGGTTAAAAACAAAAAGGCCAGGTGCAGTGGCTCTGCTTATAATCCCAGCATATTGGGAGGCTGAGGTAAGCGGATCACTTGAGGCCAGGCCAACATGGCAAAACCCCATCTCTACTAAAAATACAAAAAATTAGCTGGGCGTGGTGGTGCATGCCTTTAATCCCAGCTGCTTGGGAGGCTGAGGCAGGAGGATCGCTTAAGCCTGGGAGGTGGAGGTTGCAGTGAGAGGTTGCACCACTGCTTTCCAGCCTGGGTGACAGAGCAAGGCTCTGTCTCAAAAACAAACAAACATACAAACAAAACCAAAACAAACTAACAACAACAACCAAAAACAAAGGATTTTAGCACTCACAGCAAAAGCAGAAGCCAGCGCTTCATGTTGATTTGCAGTACTCCTCTGGTTCCCTGAGTCTCATGGTGGGAAATATATGAGGCCCAGGTCAATGCTGTCACACTGTGGGTTTGTGGTGAAGCTTAGGAACACTATACTAGAGGAATCTACCAGTTGTATACTAAGTGGAATCAACCCTACTCTTTGTTACCACATTCTTCAAGGTTCCTCACTGCAAACATAACCCTGAGATATGGCCTGGGTGAAAAGCAGCCAGAGCCTCACATTTTTGGCATCCCCAGCAAGAACGTGCAGTGATGCTCTGGGCCCATGGTGCACTGCTCTCCCATACAAAAAAAGAAGCATGAGAGCAAATAATGAAATATTAAATTAAGAGAAAGAGAAAGTGAAAAAGAAGAAAAATTTAAAATCTAAAATAAATGAATAATGAAATTTAAAGACATAAAAAGTGAGTTTTTTAAAATAAAAAAGATTCACTATACAAATGATAGAAGCTCTTGAAAAAAAAGAAAAAGAACAGACAAGTATTAAAAATTAATAACCATAATAAAACTTTTCTGAAGAACAGAAACTTCCCATTGAAACAGCACACTGTGTACCTGAGAATACTGACAGAGTGATCAAAACAAACACGTGGCCTTGTAAAGTTAGTGAACTTAAAAAAAATCCTTTGAGCTTTTAAGTCAAAAGGTCGTACAACTTATAAGGGACAGAAAATTACTTTCAAGTGTAAAGAACATAAAGTTTTTTGACATACCAGAATTTCAGAATTATTATTTTTATAATTTCTTTCTGAACAATGAATCAAGAAAAAGTACTTCAGATAGACAAAATGACTAGCGAGACCTCAACATAGGACTGATGGTCAAGTTTAAATATAAACTTACTAGTAGAACAAAGACTAAGTAAAGATTAAAAGGCAGAGAGTGTAGTATGTAGTGACCATAGAGTTGGATAATTAGATATTGTATAACCATAAAAAAATGCAGGTGGTAGTGGTTGAGAAAATAAAGAGCATAGACAAAATTTTACAACTATTTTAGTAACCACCATTAGTGACGGTATTGTTATGCTGAGGCTTGTAGGTGTTCAATGTGGGATAAAGCAAATGATTGATTATAGGGCATTCTAATTCTATTGAATTCTAATTTCATTCTATCCTGTATATTCCATGTTATAATTCATATACATGTAATATTCTGTCTTACATCTTATATACCATATATATCATTCTAATTCTGTTCTAATTCTGTGTCCTTGAGAAGTAGAATTCTCAGTGTAAAACAAAAGAGGTACAGTTGTAATATAAAGTTAAAACTTTGCAGTCTTGAATTTCAATTGAAAATATCAACAGGAACTCACAAGGTATTTGTCATCTATTCATCTATCTACTTTTTTCCCTGAAGAATCCTAGAAACAAGGCCAAATGTGCAAGAAAATTCTTATGCAGTTACTGGGCCAAGATGACAATTTCTTTATAATTTTGAGAGCTATTGTCTAATTTTATTCTGTACTGATATATGAAGTTACAGACCTATCAGCAGTGTATGACAGTGCTTGTTTTACTCCAATCTTGCCAACACAGTTGTGTTATCAAATTCTGATTATTGTCAATCTGTTAAGTAAAACTAATATCTGAATTTAGTTTTAATGTACATGACTAAAATTAGGAGTAAGGGTCACCATATTTCATGTGTTTAAGAAGCATTTTTGGTTTTTTTGTTCTGTGAACTATGACGTTATTATTGACTGCCTCCCTCCCCTTTGAATTGTTAGTCCTTTAAAAATCACTTTCTGGAATATCTTTGTATAATAGGGAGATTAGCCCTTAGTCTGAGATACGAGTTGCAAATATTTTTAATGGTTTATTTGTTATTTGGGCTTTGCTTATGGATTTCCATTTATGTAGAAGACTTTTTAAAAATATAAGTAATCATTTTTTTAATGGTTCTATGTTTTGAGCCATATATAGAAAAGTAACCCTCACCCTAGACTATAGAAACTCCTTCCATTTTATTTTCTGGCACTTCACTGTTTATTTATACCCTCCAGGTGGACAGCAAGTCCAGGATATTAAACACAGTCTCACTGATTTTCTTTGTAAATCTGCCTAAGTAGCATAGCATTTTCCTGTGAAATGTGAAACACTCGCTACCTACTATCTTGGAACCCTTGCTGGAATGTAGAAAGTCTCATTTCTCATCTTTATTATAGTTCAAAAAACCAATCTAATAAAGTTGGATGCTCTGTGGAGAATGGACTGGAGGGATGCAAGGCAGGATATGGGAAGAACATTATTGATTCCTCTCACAAATATTTGTTGGGCATTTCCTTTGTTCCCAGCCTCTAGATGCCAAGTGTGCCATGATAAATCAAAGGAACTCCTTGCTTTGTTCTAGTGGAGGAGTAAAAAAGTGAGCCAATAGGAATGTAAGATCAGCTAATGAGAATTGCTATAAAACATAAAACAGGGGAAAGGGTAGGAAATGAAGGCTGTCATTTTCTAGAGATTGAGCAGAAAATGCTGCTCTGTCTGAGGGGGTGACATTTGAGCAAAGACCTGAGTGAGCAAGTGAAAAGCGGAGAGAAAGGGGATTGGAGAGGAGGCCATTGCTCATAATGAGGAAGCCGTTGATGGCTATGATAAAAACTCTGGATTTTCTTTCAAAGGTAATAAAAAGTCATCAGAGGGTTTTCAGCAGGGGTGTGGCATCTATGACTTGTTCTCTGACTGCTTTATGAAGAAATGATTGTGAAGGGGCAGGGGAGAAGCATGGAGGCCAAAAATAAGGCCATTGCTTTGTCCAGGCTAGACAGGATTATAGATTGGATTATGGTAATGGCAGTGGCGACAGAGAGTAATAAACCCATGTGAGAAGTTAGTAGGTAAAATGGATAAGACTTGCTGTTAGATTGCTCAATGAGGATGAAACACAAGAAGCTGTAAAGAATGCCTCCCAGATGTACTAAAATCTGCAACATTGTGAGGAGGGACTGGGCAAGACTGAATAACTAACTGTTGGGTGCTATGTTCACTACCCAGGTGATGGGATCATTCGTACCCCAAACCTCAGCATCAAGCTGTATACTACTGTAACGATCCTGCACATGTACCCCCTGAATCTAAAATGAGAAGTTGAAAATACTTTTTTAAACTCTGCAATATTGAAGTAGGAGCAGGTCTGGTAAATCAGGGACATTACAATTTCATTTTCATTAGAGGATTTGCACAAAATCAAAGTGAGTACCCTCTTTAGAATGCTGTGCAGCAATCAGATATGGTGGTTTGGCTCTGGGAACATTGTCATACTATCTGTCCCTGAAATTTTATGACTATATAATTTAGATGACTAGCTCAGATCACGAAAGAACAACTCGCTCCTTCCAGAGGAAGCTGCACCCGACAGAAGCTCCAGGATGCTTGTTCTCTTTCTGCTGAGCACAATCTTTCTGCTCTGCCCATATTGGGGTAAGTCCTGGAGACAGAGGGGAAGCTGGTGGTTGGTTAAGAGATGGACAGATGCTGGGGGAAGAGGAAGTTTTCAAAATTGGCTCTTGGGGCAGTGGCAAATGTATGTGAGATTATAACAAGGAAGGTTTTTCTTCTTTTCACAGGTGAACTTCATGACCGTGTAGAAGGTACAATCATGGCTTGTCTGAAGTCCTTGGTAAACAGGACTTCAGACAAGTTTACCTGTTTACCTTGGTAAACAGGTGATTTATGACATATTTAGGAGCAAACCTTCCCTTCATCTTCAGAGAGCCCTGTAAACCATTCTTATTATAGAATCCTAGGGGTTTCGCTTCCTGCCAGACCTGTTTTGTCCATTTCTTAGAGTAAGGAGGCTAAGATCCACTTTACTTTCTTTTACCTATTACTCGGCAAAATCATCAGGCTAGATAAGGGGTTCATTACTGGAGGTCCATGGATAAATTTCATGAGAACCTCCCGAAGTCGTATACAGTATTTGATTTATGTTTGCACAGGTTATCTTTCACAAGATTTTTTTAATTGGAGAAAATGTGTACAAATGTATTAATGTGTACATGGGGAGGACCACAGCATGATGATCCCTGTCTTTCTCAAGATTACCAGGAGTCCATGGTCCAAAAAATGTTAGGAACCACTAGGCAAGAGTAAGTTCCTGTAGTGAAGCCCCCAGCCCCAGAGAATGTTCTCAAGACTGCATCCTCTAAGCACCTCTTTTTGTATCTGACAGCGACTGAAATAATGTGTTATAAATGTAAAAAATATCATCTCGGGTTATGCTATGATGTCATGTCATCCTGCTCCCTGAAGCCTAAACAGTCCTGTGCAGTTGAGAACTTTTACGTCCTTACAGTTACAGGTAATGTGGAGTATAGAGTGACTGGAAAATCACCACCACCATCCCTGAGAAACAGTGGTGTTCTTTTGCCCTCAGAGTGAGTGGGTGAATGGGATGGATGAGTATGGGGTGGTCATGAGGGGATGGCAAAGACAGACTTTTCCTTAAGACCATATTGGGTGAAAAAGAGGCTGATGTCCCTTACCTGGCAGGGAATAAAATCTACTCTCTGGGTCAGCAATGAACAGACTCAGCTTTGGAACTCATTTGGGCCTAGAGAAAGGTTAGTGAGGACACAAAAACAGATTACTCCTAAGAATGCAGTGAAAGGAAATGAGGTCATTATGATCATATTTCCTCTTTTTTACCTCCTCAGGGCAGAGCCTGTATCATTATTCAAAACTGTCGTGTATGACCAACTGTGAGGAAATCAACTTCTTGGGGTTCTCGAAGAGGGCAGAGCTCATCTGTTGTAATCATAGTAACTACTGCAACCTCCCTGAGGGAGTTTAGCTCTGTGTATCTCCTGGATTTGGGGTTCTTTTTCAACCACTACCCTTTTTTTCCTCTTCCCTGAACCTGAATTTTGCTCTCTTCTTCTATGCAATGGTAGAGAGTGAGAAAGCCAGCAGAGCCTAGTGATGATGGAGCCCTAGACTCACTCTTTGCACATCCCTGTCACTCACAGGTGGGAGGGGTTTTGCTCTCCTTACGTGATACTGCCATGAATAAGCTCAGACTTAGTCATTTGTTATCTCCTGTATGAAAATGTGAACACTTGGGCCATAATAATCTCTAATTTGTACTGAGATTTCTGTGAGTATCCTGTATCCTCATCTACACTCTTCTCTCAGTTGGAATTCTCTTTGGATTAGCCCCGACACTTTCTAGCACTGTCTTTTTTTGCCCATGGGTTCTGGAGAAGGCTAACCCCAGCTTCCCAGTGTGTTGGCGGCATGGGCCAAGTCTTTCTCTGATAGAGCTCTTGGGGGAACCTCAGGGCAGAAAAAAAACCTGAACAGACAGGGATAAGGCATTAGAGAAAATTTCAGGGGGCATTTCAATTGGTAAAAACTAAGATCTGAGAGATAACTTGCTGTGGGTAGAATTGGCTTGAATTATCATTGCCCTGGCTGGCCAGGCAGCCTTGGGCACATGGTTGAACTAGGTGATTAGATTGGGAACAGAGTGTTTTTTTAAGGATGGCTAGTCAGGTTCTTCTCATGGGACTGAGAAAACAAAATGCTGATAATGTGGCAGGTGGCATGGTAGTTGAAGATAATAGGATGTAAATAGATACCATGAGGTAGCGTTCAAGTAACAGAGTGCCCTGTGTAAGAGGAAGTTATGAGTATGCAGAAAGTGTGAGAAAGGTAGCATATAGGGGTAACAGTGGTGGGAAGAGAAGCAGGCAGACACAGAGAGAAACAGATAGGAAGAGAAACTAAGTAGCATTGATGTTGAAGCACACCTGTGGCCAACGTGGCACGTTTTCCTTGGATACACACTAACCCTGGTGTTTCTGTCCTTATGAGGCTGACTGCAGTTCTTGGTCCTGGTCTTCCATGAGCTTCTTTCTCTTATATTATGCCACATAAAATTCTTACAATGAACCAACCAACCTTCTATCTGAGTAGTCTGGTATACCCTATCTTTGTCTACGTCTGAGAATATAATGCTTTCTGAGGAATTCTCAATTTGGATTTTGAAGAGTCAGGATGAAAGATATATGAAGACAGCTGTTTCACGGTAGACAAGCAAACTAGAAAAGCTAACGTAACATTAATATTTTAAGTTTGAGTTATGGGCTCTGGTTGTGTAAGAGCTCTCTCCCCATTGAATCATGGAGATGGTAGAAGTCAGTCTAGAAAAAGAAAAGAAAATATTGTTTAGCTTTGGTTTTCAAAATAGACTTTAAAAATATTTTTGAATCGATGTTAAACAAAGCCAAAGTTTGGTTTTGTGGAGCACGCAGAGTGTTTTAATTATAAAATCTTTATGTTTCAAGAGCACACTTTGGCATTCTCAGCATTATAGCGTTGAATTTGTCTTTATGTAGTGGATGATTTGGATTTGAATTTGGTGGCTTCCAAAATCCCCTTTGCTGATAAGTGCACCCAGTTGCATCATGTGTTGGCTTATGACAACTCACAGTTACTGACTTCTTTGGAGATTTCTCTCTACTAAATATTAATAGAAGCAGCCTTGCCCAGATGCTAAACTCACAACCTGCATATGGGCCTCAGCAAATGAATGGCTGGCCCCTTGTATTAAGGTAGAACTAAGTCTGTGGTGCAGTTTGTACCCCAGAGCTTTTTCACGGGATCCAACTAAAGCTAGTCTTCAGCTGAGACCATGTTTTTGTTAGTAATTCCCCCCTCACTTCCCTTCATTCCCTTATTCTCTAAGTTTTAAGCTGATGAGACCAAGTGTTTTGTCTCACTGTGAACAGAGCTCTAAAACAAAATGAGTTCAAGTTAGAAAACGAAGTTACATTTTGGCACTTCCAAGTAATAGTGTGTGTAGTGTCTAAACTAACTCTTCCTGAGTCAGGATAATCTTTCTTCTTAGGCTTCCTTACCGACTAGATAACATTTCTCTAACCTTGGAGAATATTTTCTGTGCCTTACCCTATCTTCGGATATTCTTCCCAGTTCCATTTTCTAACCTGATCAAACAAACGTAGCAAAAGTTAGGTGAAAATTTCTTTACCCACATGATAAAACACCAAGAATTTATCCTCTGATATGCACATGTTCTTCTTTCATATATATATATATAATTCTACAGATAATTGTTTCTTCAGATATCTTTTTAAAGGACAATGCTTTGGCTAACGATCTGTTACTTTGTAATTGACTGGTAAATAACTCACACAACCTTACCTATTAAACCAAAATAAATTTCACGTGTATTACGCATGTAAATGTAATAAAGAAAAGCTTGCTTTTTGTTGTGGCTATCATTATTTGAACTTGTAGTTATGTGCTAGGCACACGTCAAGCATTTTTAAGATATGATCTCATGTAACCTTAACTTCCCATAAAGTAGCTGTTATTACAAGACAGTTCAATAGATGAGAAACTTGAAGAACAGACTGGTTAAGTAACTTGTCAAATGTCACACAATTAAGCTTTCTAGTTACTATTGCTACATAACAAATTGTTGTGTTCACTAGTGCCATGGATCAGGAATTAAGAAAGTATACAGTAGGTTTGTCTGTGTGCTGTGATGTCTAAGGCCTCAACTGGGAAGACTCCAAGACTGAAAGTGATGAAAGAGCTAGAAACTGAAATCATTTGGAGGTGTCTCCACTCACATGTCTTTGGAGTTGATGGTAGTATAAGTTGTGATGTCACCTGGGGCTCTTGTCAGAACACCTACATGGAGACTCTGCATGCAGCCCAGGCCCCTTCACCGCATAGGAGTCCCAAACTTCTTGCATGGTAGCTTAAGGCTCTAAAGGTAAATGTATAGCTGACAAGAGAGGAATTGCGTCTCATTTTAGGGCCTAACCTTGGAAGTCATGCTTCATCACTTCTGCCATGTTCTATTGATTACAAGTGAGTTACAAGCCTGGCCAGATTCTAAATCTAATCTTTTGATTAGAGAGTAGTAAAATTGTAGAAGATCTTGTGGTATGGGAGCTATTGTTGCAGCCATCTCTGAAAAATACAATATGTTACAGCTAGTTAATGGCAAAGCTGGAATCTGATCCAGTATCTGTGTAATTCCAAAGTGCTCTCATTCTGTGTCCACTCTTATATTAGCAATATTTATAAATATTTATGTAATTTAATGGTAAACAAGGTTTTCTAACTATGACAGCCATCACAAAACAGGACAAGATCAACAGATTTGACTGCATACAAAAATAAATACTTAGTGAGTCAAAACCATCAAAAAAAGAAGATAAATTACTTCATGGAAAAAATATTTTTAATAAATAAGGCCGATAAATGGTTGACCTCCTTAGTATACCAATAGCACGTTCATATAAATTAAAACAAGATTAACTCTCCAACTAAAAAATAAACAAAGATGTTAACAAGTAATTCACAGAAGAAATATACATTGTTAGTGCATATGATAATATCCAATCTTATTTTTAATTTTGGAAAAGCAAGTTAAGTAAACAAAAAAATTTTAGCTTCTCATTATGATATTGCCAAAGATGAAAATGTACACTGTTGATAGGAATATAAGTGGTTTTCTGAAAGCAAATAAGAAAATAGCAGTATTTGTAAGAACTGGCATATATTTGGATCCAAAATTCTTACTACAAACTTAATTTTGGGGAAAGAATGAGGCAAAGTTAAAAAAAAATAAACACATGAAGAAGTTTCACAGCAGTGTTGGTAATGAAAGTGAAAAGGTAGAAATAACCAAAATTACTTAAATCAAACAAGATACATCCATATGCTGAAATACATCCATAGGAAGTGATGATAGTGTCATTGTGAAATTATCGACATGAAAGCATCCTAAAATATATTCAGTGAAAAAAAGAAAATTTTGAAATTCTGTTTTTATTCAAAACTTACTGTTTATCTCTCATCTGTCATCACGTCACTTCTCTTTCTCGCTCAATCTATAAACTTTTAAAATAACTTCAATTTTACCAGTGGAAAATTCCGGGTTTTGGAAACTGGCATCATGCTGTTTTCTGGCACATATATTTTTCCTCATAGAAATAAAACTGTGGACAAAGTCTCAGAAATTCAATATAAAAAGGCCTTGCAATAATCCACATGTTGGAATTGGTAGACAAGGAATTTAAAACAGCTACTATAAATATTCTCAGGGACTGAAAAAAAAGATAACTATGAATGGATAGAGAGGAAATCTCAACAGAGAGTTGGAAAGTATAGACCGACTTGAGAAAATTCTCAAAAAAATAGCAAATTAAATACATAATTGTATTAAAAATTATGCACCATGACCAAGTGGGATTAATTTATGGTATGCAAGATTGGTTCAACATTTAAAAATTGACAAATGTAATCCACCACAACGTGAAACTAAAGGAAAAAAATCATGATCATATCAAATGACGCAGAAAAGGCACTAAAAACATTCAACATCCCTTCATGATAAAAACCCTGAGACAGGTAGAAATACAGGAGAACTTCCTCTATTTGATAAAGAGCAACTATAAAAATACCCACAACTAACACTGTACTTAACAATGAAAACTGGACACTTTCCTCCTAAGATCAAGAACAGAGCAAGGATGTCCTCTCTCACCAGTTCTATCGAACATCATACCAGAAGTCTTAGCTTCTAAAGGAAGGGCAGACATTAGAGAAAGAAATGCAAATCAAAACCACAATGAGATACCATCTCACACCAGTTAGAATGACGATCATTAAAAAGTCAGGAAACAACAGGTGCTGGAGAGGATGTGGAGAAATAGGAACGCTTCTACACTGTTGGTGGGAGTGTAAATTAGTTCATCCCTTGTGGAAGACAGTGTGGTGATTCCTCAAGGACCTAGTACCGGAAATACCATTTGACCCAGGATTCCCATTACTGGGTATATACCCAAAGGATTATAAATCATTCCACTATAAAGACACATGGATACATGTTTATTGCAGTGCTATTTACAATAGCAAAGACTTGGAACCAACCCAAATACTTACCAATGATAGACTGGATAAAGAAAATGGGGCACATATACACCATGGAATACTAGGCAGCCATAAAAAGGAATGAGTCCATGTCCTTCGCAGGGACATGGATGAAGCTGGAAACCATCATTCTCAGCAAACTAACACAGGAACAGAAAATCAAACACTGCATGTTCTCACTCATAAGTGGGAGTTGAACAATGAGAACACGTGGACACAGGGAGGGGAACATCACACACCAGGGCCTGTCGGAGGGTGGGGGCAAGGGGACAAATACTTAATGCATGTTGGGCTTAAAACCTAGATGATGGGTTGATGGGCGCGGCAAACCACCATGGCACATGTATACCTATGTAACAAACCTGCACGTTCTTTCGTGTATCCCAGAACTTAAAGTAAAATAAAAAAATAATAAAAATAAAAGGCCAGAAAAATTGGCCAAAAAATCTGAACAGAAAAAGATATACACGTAGTAAATAAGCATATGAAAATATGCTTAACATCATATCTCACTAGGGAATTGCAAATTAAAACAACAATATTATGCAACTATACATTTTAAATGTTCAAAATCAAAAATATAAAAATAAAAAAACCCTAACAGTAGCAATTTTTGTCAAGGATATAGAGCAATAGGAAATCTCACCTGTTGCTGGCAGGAATGCAAAATGGTAATGTTGTATTGGAAGACAGTTGGTAGTTTCTTAGAAAGGTGATTATACTCTTGCTATGTCATTCAGTAATCATGCCTTTAGATATTTACTCAACCAATTTGAACAGTTCTGCCCACACAGAAACCTGCACACAAATGTTAAAATCATATTTATTCATAATTGCCTGAGACAAGAAGTAACAAAGATACCCATCAATAGGTGAATGGATATGTAATCTATGGTACATCCAAACAGTGGGATGCTACTCAATGATGAAAAGAAATGATCTATCAAGCTATGAAGGACATGGATACATTTTAATTGAATATTGCTAAGTTAACGAAGCCAGTCTGAGAAGGCTATGTACAGATGCTCCTCAACTTATGATGGGGTTACATCCTGTTATAACAATTGTAAATTGAAAATATTGTGAACTGAAAATGCATTTAAAACACTTAACCTACCAAACATCGTAGCTTAGCCTAGCCTACCTTAAATGTGTTCAGAACATTTATATTAGCCTATAGTTGGGCAAAAGCATCTAACACAAAGCCAATTTTATAATAAATTGTTGAATATCTCATGTAATTTATTGACCACTGTACTGAAAGTAAAAAACAGAATGGTTGTATGGGTACTAAAAGTATGGCCTTTACTGAATGCTTATTGCTTTCATACATCTTAAAGTTTAAAAAAAAATTGTAAGTCAAATCATTGTAAGTCTGGGAACATGTGTACTCTGATTCCAATTTTGTAACATTTTGGAAAAGACCAAAGTATAGGGTTGGTGAAAATATCAGTGACTGCCAGTGGATTAAGAGGAAAAAAGGGATTGAATAGGTAAAGTATAAAAGATTTTTTAGGGTGATGAAACTATTCTGTATGATACCATACCAGTAAATACATGACACTATGCACTCGTCAAACCCCATAGAACTTTACTGCACAAAGAATGAACCAATGTATGAGAATTTTAAAAAATCATTTAGGAAGTCAGGGGATTTCAGGAAGGAATACAGAATGTGACAAAAATGATTTAACTGTTACAAATGTGTGAAACAATCTCTCTGAGTTGGGTTGGGGGAAAACTTTCTGATCTGAGTAACTTTGTAAATGACTGGAGCCTATAAGCTTAAAGGCAAAAGAAAATGTATGCAAGCTCTGCACTCTAGTTGGTAAAGTCGTTTTCCCCAAGGTTATAGGTTAATAATTCTGATACTGCTATACAGATACACTGTAATTGAACTCCTAAGCAAATGAATGGGGGCTGGTGGAAGCCAGGTTTCTCACTGTTGGAGTTAGAAGTTACAGATAAGCAACAGAAAAATGCTAGAATGATCCACGAGGTAATGAATTAGACATCAGCATGAATTCATATTTAGTTACATAATATGCATATAAATGAAATAGAAATATGTATAAATATGTATATTTATGAGTTATTATACACACATATATTTCCTTGCTCTGTCAAATGAGGGCTTGGGTACAGTGACAGAAATAGTAATGAGAGCCCCTAGCACCCAGACTGTGGTGTCTAATACCATTCTCAAAAAAAAAAAAAAAAAAAAGAAACCAGAGGTCCTTGGAAAAATGGCTGATTGTAGGACTGGGGCAGGAAATTAAATGATGGGATAGATCAGAGGGAAATAGAACAAACTGAGAGATCTCCCAATGGCCCAAACTGGATCAATTTGAATGACAAAATAAATAAGCCTAAAGGTTAAGATACATTAGCATGAATACAAGATAAATGCATAAATAAATGATAGAAAAAAATAGGAGAGAATAAACAAATATTTTATGCAGAATATGAAATTATTTAGAGACTCTACCCTCAATGAGGTATAAAATAACCCCTTAAGTGTGGGCGGTGCAGTGACTCCTTTCTAAAAAGTATAGTATGAAAAGGGGGTAAAAGGAATAACTTTACAGTAGAGAAGCCTAATAGATTCTCAGCTGAATGATCAAGGCTGAGTTATAAGTTATATGATAAACTATGTAAATAATACCCTAGTATGATTTAGTCTTCCTCCCAAGAATGCATACTTCAGTATAATTATTAGAAAAGTATCAGACAAATACAAAACCTCTCATCAGTACCCTTCAGAATACTCAAAGTCATAAAAAAAACAATGAATTTTTCAGAAACCATAGTAATCTAGAGGGGCCTAAGGAGACATGACAATTAAATGTAATATTGTATCCTTCAATAGAAAAAAGACATTGGGTATAAGTCAAAAAATATGAATAAAATATTGACTGTAGTTAATAATAATGTGTCAATATTGATTCATTAATCATGACAACAGTATTATAGTCATGTAAGATGTTAACGATGGTGGGGGCTAGAGGACTTGGTGTAGGTATGTGCTATCTTCACAATATCTTCTCTGTGCTATCTTCACAATTTGTGAATCTAAAAATGTTATAGAATTTAAAAAGCTAAAAGTGAATGAGAAGTTAGAAATATTTTTAAAAATTGCTGAACCTTGATTTCAATGATTCCATTACTCAAACTTCACATATATATTTCTTTGAGCCAGAATCAGCTGTTTTCTTTTTTAAATCTGCATCTGATTTTTTTTTCTAATATAATTCTTTATTTTACAAATGTCCTATCCTCTTGTATCTTTATGATACTCGTGGTTTTGGCTTGCTTTCGACCCACCTTGATTTCATGACATGTTTACAATTTTGTCCCTGCTCATAATGGGTTATTTTCTGATACTCCAGTTGAAATTCCTGGGAGAAATGATCTGATTGTCCCAGCTCATTATTTGTTATACTTTCGTACATCCATTGCTAGTCTATACATTTGTCTGCACTTGCGTCAGGTGCCTGCTGTAGTGCGAAAGGCCATATGGTCGTGTCATGCAGGACATGGCTACACAGGGGCTGTGGCCCTCACAGATCCCTTTGGAAGGAGGCTTGGAAGACACAAGCAAGGATGGTCGAGACTAGCTGTCTCCTTTCCTTCTGTGTGTAGCCATCCTCTGCTTTATCTAGCAGCCATTGTTATAACTTTAACACATTATGAATTTGTTCTTATTTCTTACAAAGTTACATAAAAATGTACTCTCTCACTGTTCTCCATGTTATTAACTCCCTATTGAATTATGGCTAAGCAGTCAGCTACTGACAGCACAGCCCTTAAGAAACTTTGCTTCTTTCCTGCTAACAACTCATGGCTGCACTCTTCTGAGCATTGCTCTCAGACAGGAGGAGCTTCTCACCTGAAATGACTGGGAGGTTTGCCCTCTCTCCAAGGGTGCCCCACAGCCAACAGTTGACTGATATGTGCAAATAAAAGGGAAGTTAACTTGCACAAGTTCGAGCTGGGTATAGTGTCATTTATGTTTCAGACTTATCTTTTGGACAAAGCCTGACTTCACCTGAAGCATATCTTCTTCAAGCATCACCCCATTGTACCCTGTTTGCCTCATTCCCTTATAGTTTTCTCCTGAGAGCACTTCCTCACTGCGTCATTTGCACCAGAATCCTCTTCTCAGGTTCTGCTTCTGTGGAACCTGGCCAAAGACAGTTGGTAACAGGAGTGGTCACAAAAAGCAGGCCGTAATAAGGAATATTCCATTGGATTGTTCAACTGGCTAAATGTCAATGAGTACCCTGTGGTGGTAGGTGGAGTACTGACATTGCTGATATGTGGTAGCAGTGTGATTGTTAAAACTTTCAACTGTGGTGACCTTGGACTTAGAAGAGGTGGAAGAAGATGCATTTGCTTGTGGGTATCTCTGCCTCCTGGGAAATACAGAGATGACAGTGATGATAAGGACTGTGGCATTGGACGGCTGTTGCTAAGCACGACTGGAGCACCAAAGACAGAAAATGGCAGGCTCATATTTATTAATCCAATTTAGACCAAAGTGAGTCGGAGGCCTTTCTTGGCAGCATTTAGAAATACCTTTACTTCTTGCAGCTGATAATGAGGCATGGCATTCAACTCTCAGGATTGGATAACTTTATACAGAATGAAATTCTTAGCCCAGACAAGCCTCCTGAGCCAAAGTCAGGGCCCTCATAAGGAAGGAGTGTGACTCTGAGACTTGGGATAATGGGAATATCTGGATTAGTATACTTAACTCCTTAAGCCCTGAAATTCTTCTTTTGTCCCAATGACCATGCAAGAAGATAGCAGTCTTTTTGCTAGAACAGCATAGAAAGACCACAAAAATGTCTTACGGGATAATGCTTGACTTTCCCAGGATCTGCCTGTACTTTCTCTGCTGGCAACCAGAGCAATGAATTGGGTCAAAGCTCATCATAGACCAACTGGGGAAGTGCTGCTCTTTTTCAGGGAGGAGATCGGTTTGACACTGAAGGAGCTGAAGAGTCTAGCTAACATATTCTGGCTAAAACTAGGAGAACATACTCGGAAGTAAATCCTGAGGGTGCTGGATTGATAAGGATGGAATATGAAACCAAATAAGGGAGAAAGGGTGGCACTTTCCCATGATAAGTGCACTGGAGACTGATTGTTACTGATCCACCGATGGATGGCTCTTGAGACGCTGGAAAAAGTGTCAGCCCACATTAAATAAAGTAGAAATGCAAAAACTGCCTTGTCAGATTGTGGAAGAAGGGAACAAAAAGCTCATAGAATTCAGCATGTTAGAGTAAATCACTTAAGTAAGTTTGGAAGCATTACTTGCTGCCCTGTATCAAGGAAGTAAAAATCTGCAGGTGAAGGATTTGTCAGCATAATTGAGAAGATCACTAGTGACTTTCTTCTGTAGGTTGGAGCTGATGGAAAGAGGTGCTGCCACAGAATTGGGCTCCGTAAGAATGGGGAAGATAGGATCGCGAGCTAGGAAGAGCCAGGTGTCAGCATTTAATCATCAGATTCAAGGTGGGCAAAATTTCTGTAATGGGTAGCAAGACTGGATGGTAGCCATAGAATCCTGGCCCTTAGAACTCTACAGAGATAACGAATAAAACATGGTTTTCTTAGGAACAAGTTGTGTGCTCCTCTGAAAGTAGTGCTTAATACATATGATCAAAAGAAATAAAAAAATGAATGAGCAGAATATAGGCTTCAACTGTCGAATGACAAGTCACAATCCCTTGGCTAGTTTTCATACCTGAGCCAGTTCTCAGACCCAGGAACATTAAACCAATGACCATTATATGGTGTAGTGCCCCCGACAGATAGAAACGTGACTTTGGAAACATTGCAACAAGTTTGGAGATCCATTTGGGAAACGACTTGGGGGATTTGTGTTTGCTGCCCTGCAGCTTGACATTGTGTGCCTCTAGATGTCCTGATATCCAGAAGAGAAACCCTTTCATCAGGTGACTCAGTAGGTGTCTCACAAAACTTAAAGCTATGGCTGCCTCCTGGACAATTTGAGCTCCTTGTGCCGGTAGACTAACAGACAGAAAGCAGTTACTATGCTGGAAGGAGTAATTAGTCCTGAACATCACAAGAAGGTAGACTGCTACTATATATGAAGGCAGGAAGGCGTATATTTGGTGTTCAGACAAACATATTCATAAACATGTCCCACTGGGTCATCTTTTGTTATTCTCCTGCCCAGTGTGAAATGTGAATAGGAAAGTACAACACCATAGTCTCGTAAGTTCATACAGACCAGGAGCTCAGACCCCTCAAGGATAAAGGTCTGGGTTATCCCACCTGTCAAGCCACGTAGACCAGCAGAAGTGAGAGTGGTGTGGGTGAGGAGGGAGATAATAAATATACCTTATGTCCCCTTGACCAACCGCAGCAGTGGGGAGTAGTTCTTCCTATTAAAACATTTTCAAGAAATTTTGGCTAATATGGGGAAACTGCCTTGATAGATTAGTTTTTACTGTGAGAAACAAGTTGATCTCAGTGAATAAGGTATAGACTCTAATAGATGCAGTTGGAGCCCTGTCCAGGTCCTCTTTACTTGGCAGTGCTATAAATATTAGCTACTAATAGCTACCAGTGACACCCTTCTCTTGAGAATTGCTCTTGGATTAGGGGAGCCACCTCACCTAGAAATGCCTCTTGTTGTGGGTGACACACAAAAAATGACTGATACAGGGACACAAGAGGATGCCCCTTTGCCTAGAGATGGGATGAGCTTGTGCTATCAGTTATCCTCTGGCAAGCTCTGTGGGATGAGTCTGATGCTTCAGCTGAAACCACGTGTGTGCCCGGTTTCTCCGCCTGCCCTCCCTGCTTTCTTTACTCCTTTACAAGTTATTCCTGAAAGTGCTTTTTCAGTGAATCACTTGCACTAGAATTCGTATCTCAGATTCCACTTCTAGGTAACCAAACCTAAGATACTCATCATACTTTCAGTTAAACAGTCGAGCCCACGGGTCAAATCTCCCTCATTATGTGTTGGTCCTGTAACTCCTGAAAACACCTGTTTCAGTACTTTGCGGCATCCACCTTGGGCAGCACACCTTCTTCTATATTACCTGCGTGTCTCAAGGTTTTAGCCAGTCTTGAGAAACATGTTGGTACTCTTTGGGTTCAAATAGGAAACAGATGGCACGTTCAATAAGCATTTCGACAAGTTTTTTTTATGAAGGGCCTGATCACACAGGGTTATGCAGGGAATAAGGGAACCACAAGGAGAGTTCAGGGATCTGGAGCAAGAGGAGGTTGGATTTTCACCACCCTCAACCTAAAGGGATGAGGTGGAAAGGATGTTGCTGGGACTGGGAAGAAAGTGTGTTGAGCAGCGACTTCTTGTTGGGAGCATAGCCAGCCCGAAGCCAAGTCCTACAGCGGGAACCAGGAGACCAAAACCTGTGACCACGCACTATTCCCACTGGTCATTCAAACAGAGTCCAGAGGCTTTGGGGACCCAGTGATATAAGCCATATTTGATATGGGGCAGAGAGCAGGCTGGAGAAGGTAGGGAATGGGTGTGAAAGGGGTAAATGCAGGAAAGCCAGCACGCCCAGCACACCCCACCCGTTTTGCCTCTGAGCATCCATTCTTCTTCACCTGGGTGAAAGAAAGCACAAATTCTCATTACAATCATATGCTTGAGAGGTGATAGCAATTCATCATTCTGTCACCAAAAAGACCACGAAGCAGCCACCATCAGGGCTCTTGCTATAAAGCCGTGGAGTTCAAGGAAGGCAAATGAAATGACTAAACAATGTAAAAATCTTTGCTGCAGCCTCCACTTCCTTAACTGGCTGGGATGTCTGAGCTGACAGTCAAAGTGGCCCTCTTACACTTCCCACCCCATGCTCTTACTTCTGTAGCATCTTAGCTGGGCGGGGTTCTCCACCTGGGGGCATACCCTGGAGGATTGGATGCTTGTTCATTTGTCTTATTGCATCGTTACAGTTTTCTAATGAACAGGACTATTAGGCAAAGGAGTAATAAAAGGTGTCCCAGTGAATTCTCCGATTTTCAAATATTGTCTTTCTTGCCCCCATTGTGTAATAGAAACTTCAATTATTGTAATCAGAATAAATTCCTCAGTCAGTACAGTGACCTTTCTCTCCACCTATCAGACACAAATGGTTGAGAAATTTTGACATTCTGCTATCTTTACTCACTCATCCCCCCCTTCCCATTCTCTCTTTCTAACATAGAGCCACTCAGGCTTCATAGACTAATGGGCTGAGAGATCCCCTCTAAATCATGGGGCTATTTTTTGATATGTGTGTCTCAGGCTCAGTTGTTGATATAATAGGTGAAAGATAAAAGGAGTTTGGAAAAATCCCTTCTCAAAATAATTCCCCAACTTAAGAGGCTGCAATCATGTTGCATCATCAGATTTTAAATTTCAAACCCTGTTTATTACTGTATTATTTTAGGGTTTTTTTTTTTTTTTCTGTACCCAATCTTGTTTCACTCCTGAACAGAGAGATACCCAGGTTATACTAGCATCAGGATGGCTACTGTAAGACACAAAAGAGAAAAATCACATCAAAAATAAAATAAACCTTTCCTGTTACAACTTCTCGCAGTCTCAGAGGCCTCTAAGGTCCTGCCCGCAGGCCCTTGGCTGCTTGGCCGGACCTACTTCAGCACCTCCCGACAAGGCTGAGCTTGGGTTCAGAATGCCAACTTGAGAGTCTTCTTATCTTTCCTGCAAACTGAGAACTTAACTCTGATTTTTTTTTTTAATCTTGCTCAAATCCTAGCTAAGGGGCCTGGAGAATCTGCCCTACAAACCGTGAAGTCTCACCAGAGGGATTTGATTTCACCCTGTATAATGTGGCCTGCTTTCCGACCTGACTCTGGCACATCACATAACAAGGAAGGAAATCAAAATAGTTTCACCCCAAATATATTTTCTTGCCATATCTTGAAATTACCCTGCAACAAGGTGTTTCTTTTGGGAATAATCCATTTTCTATAGGGAATCCGCTTTCCCCCACTTTTTCTTTCTTTCAAGACCCAGGAAATAATCATCTAAGTACCCTTTTAAGCCCACAAGAAACATTTTACAACCTACTCCCTCTGAAGTCTGCTGAGAGCTTCCTCAGCACAGTAAAACCTGCTCCCCACAACCCTCTCTCTTAGCTGAAACATTTCCTTTCTGTTGATCTCAGGTCTTTAGATAAACTTAACCAATTGTCAACCAGAACATTTTTAAATCTACCTATAAGCTGGAAGCCCCCACCTCAAGCCGTCCTGCCTTTTGAGAACAAACTAATGTATTTCTTAAATGTTTTTGATTGAAGTCTCATGTCTCCCTAAAATGCATAAAACCAAGCTGCACCCCGACCACCTTGGGCACATGTTCTCAGGACCTCCTGAGGACAGCATCATGGGCCATGGTCACTCATAATGGGCTCAGAATAAATCTCTTCAAATATTTTACAGAGTTTGAGTCTTTTTGTTATAAAACCAACATAGTATTTCTTCTCTCTTCTTCTTGTTGAATTAACTGTGTTAACAGTGAGAATTTTCCAGGAACTCTTTTGTATCTCATGAAATGTAAGCTTCTACAATAATGTTTCACTGTTAAAAACCTTGGACGTCTTCTCCAGTGGGTCCTGAATCTCCAAACCGGGCTCCCCATGTTTCCCGTTTCCAAATTACTGCCTCTGCAATAACTCATTTAACCTCTTCATATAAGTAAAGATTTTTTTTTTCCTACTGAGGTGGTCAGAAAGTGAATATGTTTTCTCTAATACTATCTATGAAATCAGGTTTCTATTCCCAGGCTGATAAATGTTGGCCATCTACCCCAAGGCATTAGCTGCTTTGAACCCACAGGAAGGATCTAGGGCCAGACCTACAGGCTCTTTCTTATGCTTGGCTGCTCCTCTGCCCCAAAGGAGGATAAGCCTGTACGTTTCAGTGGTTTGATCCAGCAGCAGTTCAAAATACTCCTCTTCGAATTCAGTTTCTACACTTCCTGAAAACTCCCCCTTCAAAGCACTCTTCTTGCAAGCACATTTGAGGGAAAAGATTAGTCTTATTTTGCTCATGATTCACTTCAGTGCTATAACTGCACATCTCATTTCCATCACGAGCCCTGGTTCATTTACAACAGGTCACTCTCTGGGACTCAACAACTGTCCTTCTTGATATAATAAAATTTATTATGATTATAATTTTAATATTAAATAGATAACGAGCACTTTCTTGTGCCAAGTGCTGACCTAAGCCATTTATGCACATTATCCCATTTTATTTTTTCTACAACCTCATGAAGCATAGAGAGGTCAAGTTACTTTCTCAAAGTCTCATAAGTGGCAGAGCTGGAAACTGTAGGGAGTTTTATCCCAAATATGATGCTGCTGCCGTGACATGGGTCTCAGTAAAGAATTTAACTAGGAGGGCCCAGCTTCTCTATTTCCAACAGTACTATCATTCAGGGATGTATAAATGTATCAGACTTACTGAGCAGCTGGCAAAGGTAGAACTAAAATGCAAACTACACATTCAATATGACTCCACAGTCCGATGGAAAGAGAAGGAAAGTGAAATCTATCTCAGGTGATCCTCTTGTGGATATAACCCAGGTCCTAGCTTAGTTCCTCTATCCCCAAGTCTCTGAATCTTTATGCAAAACACCATTGTTTTCACTTATCTCTTTTGTTGTAAGTAGTATTCTCAGTACCTCAAGCCACTTCTCAATACCTAGCAGGTGGCAGGCATCCAATACACACTTGTTGAAGGAATGAACCCAGGAATAAGGTAAGGTCTGTCCACTTCCCAGAAGTCTGAGAGTGGTACTCAGTAACCCGTGGAATTTTACTTCCAAAGCAAGGAATTGATAAACATTGCTGCAGGTTTGGGGGGGCATGTTATTCAGGAGGACAGGCTAGCATGGGCTTTAGCTCTCCAAATTGTGCAAGGAGCAAGGATTGGTTCAGCTCTTGGACTCCTGTTCCTCTTAAGAGCTTCCCAGCAATACAAGGTGAGACAATGCCTCTTCCATCATGGGGTATCCAGTTGGAAACTGGCTTATCCCAAATGCAAACATCAATTTACAGAGATAAATATTTTGCTGAGTAAATTAGAACCTAATATAAGCCCATCAACCGTGAGGATGAAATTTGCATTAACAGGCTTAATTATTCATCCTCCTGCTTCAAGCCCTGCGCAGAGGTTCAGGGGCATAAGAATGAGACCATGGGTCCTACACTTTTAAGCAGCAAAACCTCTGTAATTTGATACTCAATGATTGACTTCACAAAGTCTGAGCTGAAGTTTTGAATCTACTACCTTTTTTTTTTCTTTTTTTTGGCATTGGGAAGACTACTATTTTAGACAGGAGATTTCTATGTCATTCTCTCTGTTTGAATAGGGATAGCAAGAGGATCACATTTTATTACATCCCCCAAGTAAACGAGGAATCAGCGAGGTGGTTGTGTATGTGTTGCTACATATGCAGGGGAAGGGGGTGGCAGGATGGTCGTTCTTCCAGATGCATACAATTTTGTGAAACACAGTGCAATGGTTTCTAGGTCATTTCCTTATCTGATGCATTGGAAACCTCCCTCAGAGTGCCTGCTTTAAATTCAGACAATTGAGTGTCTAAATGATAAGAAACTTCTCATCTTAAATGGCCTCCGCATAGAGGTAAAGGAACTGTTCTTAGCCAGTTCTCTACCTCTTCTATCCCACAGCTAGGATTCAGTGAGGAAGTGACTTCATTGAACAAGATAGCAAAGGCACTGCTAGTAAAAGAGGGCAGGAAAAGAGAGGCAGAGGCAGCAATGGCAGCAGCATGTGAAACCCTTGGAGGTCAAGCAGTAGAAATCTTGATAGCAGTTAAAGAATTTCCTGATTATCAGTAATCATTAAGATCATCAGTATGGTAGATAATCAGTAAGGCAGTATCAGGCACTGCTTTGCCTTCCCTTCCTCTGAGCATGACGTTCTCTATCATTCTCTTGCCTGGTTCCTGGTTCCTTCCACTCATTGTGGTGTAAGTAAAGGAGTTCTTGACCTTATCTAATAGAGTGTTATCTGTGAGTTTACATCATCTGGGGCCTCAGGAAACAACTGAGTGATAAATTTCCTGTCACAATGTGTTACAGCTTGGGAAATTTTGTCTGACTTGGACTTGGGTGCAGAATAGGTTATATCCCAAGAACATTGACCAGTCCCTCAAGGCTTTCTCCTTCCTTTTTCCCACAACCTCCTCACTCCTCAACAACCTACAGAAGACTACCTTTTCCTAGAAGTTTGGAACAGCTACAACGACACTTCTGAGTTGCCAGCAAATCTTCAAGAGTTGGGAACTCTAGAAAAGGGGAAGAGACACTAGGAGAGGCTCTCTAGACATTTCACCTGAGCTTCTTGGAATCTCTATGCATTCTCTAGATCTATTTCCTCAGTCTGTGGCAACGCAGAATTGTACATCAGAGTCTAGTTTCACTGAATCTCAACAGTAAAGCTCAGTGAATGTCCTAATTGCTCACCCACCAAGAAAAACCAGATAGTCTGCTCTGAACCTGAGCCTCTGACCCCAAAGGACATCTAGAAGAAACTGTTCTTGATCTCCTGCCCACTCCAACATGCAAGCCAAATCTAAGCCTTAGTGGTAGTTGACCTTTATCAGGCCGCTCCTGAAGCCACCCGACTGCCAGGCTCTTTCCCTTCCCATACCAGAGCATCAGCTGTAGACCCTAGCTCACTGCCCTCCCTGGGCACGTGACCTCTGAGAGTGGCTCTTGAAGCCTAAAGTTTCTGACATCTACCCTGGCTAGGGGATCAAAGCTACTGTTGAAAACAAGAAAAAAGAATGTATTCAACGATCTGTCATCAGCCATAGCATACAACACTTTTAATTTTGGCAGACGGGGTGAGCGTCTGCCTGGATCACCCTTGGTCTGGGAATATAGAGATAATGGATCCCACAATATCATGTTGGGTAGCACCACTTCCTATTCTTCCTGAATCACTTTTATAATAAATTTTTGTGAACCAAAGGTCAATACTGTCACTCTCATGTGCCTTATACAAAGGCTTTCTCAGGCAGGGGAGGACAGGCAGAGGTCACAGCTAGGGAGCTGCAGCATCCAGTCCCTCCTCTCCAGCCTGACTTGTCAGTGTCCCAGCAGCCTGCAGTGGGAAGGGCAAGTGAGGAGATCTGCTGAAGCTGCAGCCGTGGAAACAGCTCCAGAACTGCTATTTGGTGGTGACTTGCAGGAATCCCCCATCCCTATGCTTGTCACTCCCAAAGGTGGTGTGCTACCATCACACTGAGGGTGTGGAACGCAGGAGGCTGGCAAGCTGAAATAAGGCTGGAGGGAGAGACTCAGAAGAAAGCCCTCTCACCCTCAGAGACTGACATCCTGGTGACTCAGGCGAGGCAAAGCCATAGGAGCAGGGCTATAGGGCTCCTTTCACCAAGCTCAGTAAGTTATGCCCTATGCCGGGCATGTGGCAGGAACTGAACTAATGAAAGGAAAGGACTCAGAATTCGTATCTGACCCCCAATTCATACTCCATGGTTCCCTCACCTACCAACATGGCCTGTGGCCTGATAACTGAAAGGGCATGAATCAGGGTCTTCCTCCACCTTTATTTGGGTTGATCTTTTAATTGAGTCTTGTTTCTTCTGTGTAAATTAAAGGCATCTTACTATATCACTTCTATGCCTAACTCCTCTATTTTGTGCATAATAGTGCCTTCCATGGTACCTTCAAGGCTGTCTGAGGCTAGAAAGTTTGGGGGGCAGTTAGGAGGAGGGTAAATGGGGCTTGGTCAGCAGGCTGATGTGGATTGGCTATACAGAAGGATATGAAGGGTCGGGAGTTTCTGGGGGTTTGGGGATTCAGGCAAGCAGTCAGAGCAAGGTCCTGGGGTTGCTCTGAGATGCTAGAGGAAGATCAGGTCTGAGGCAAGGACATGGATCTACCAATCCAGAAGCTCAATAAACTCCATGTAGGATTAACCCAAAGAAATCCGTACTAAGACACATTATAATCAAACTGTTGAAAGCCAAAGACAGAGACTCTTGAAAGCAGCAAGAGAAATGTAACTTGGCACACACACAAAAATCCTCTGTAACATTATCTGTGGATTTCTCATGAGAAACTTTGCAGGCAAGAAGACAGTGGGGTAGTATATTTAAAGAATGGAAAGAGAAAAAAACTGTCAGCTAAGAATTCTGTATCTGATAAAACTGTTATTCAAAAGTGAGGAAAAAAGTAAGAAATTCTCAGATAAATAAAAGCTGAGTGAGTTTATTACCACTAGACCTGCCATTCAATAAATTTTAAAAGAAGTTCCTCAAGTTGAAATAAAAGTATGCTAGAGAGTTACTTGAAGCCTTATGGAAATATGCTGATGTCTAGTAAAAACAAATACATGGGCAAATATCAAAACTGATATTATTATAATTTTGGATTGTAACTCCACTTTTTATTTTATACAGATGAAAAGAAAATGAGTAAAATAATTATAAATGATGTTAATTGGTACACAATACAGAAAGATATAATTTATGACATCAATAACATAAAGTGGCAGAACTATAAAGGAGTAGAGTTATTGTATGTGATTGAACTTGAATTGATATCAGTTTAAAAGCCTTTGGAATGGACCAACCAAAGACCACAGAATTGTAGCACTGTCAGTATGCAACACCAGCCTGAGAGAGTTGCAGGCATGAGACTCCAGTCTATGAAAGCTTCTGGGTATACTGAGCCCAGCAAAGCCATAGTGGAAGGGATGTTTGAGGCCTTGATAAACCAAACTCAGTGTGCCCAGAATGAAGTTAAAGGAGACTATTCTCCAACTTTAAGACTTAATAATTTCCCTGTTGGGTTTTGGACTTATTGGGGACCAGTGACCCCTTTCTTTCTTTGTATTTCTCCCCTTTGGAATGGGAATTTCTATACTATGCCTGTTCCAGTATTGTATTTTAGAAGCACATAACTTGTTAATCTCACAAGCTCACAGCTGAATGAGTATTTGCCTCTGGTTGGAGCATGCCTTGAGTCTCGTCCTTATCTGATTTAGGTGAGATTCTGGGTTTTAGCCTTTTGAGTTGGTGCTGGAACAAGTTAAGACTTTTGAGGCTATTAGGATGGAATGAATGTACTTTGTTTGTGAGAAGAACATAAATTTTGGGAGGGCCAGGGGCTGAATGCTATGGTTTGAATGTTTCCTCCAAACCCATGTTGAAATTTACTTGCCAATGTAACAGTATTGGAAGGTGAGGCCTCTAAAAGGTGATTAGATCATGAAGACACTACCCTCACGAATAGATTAATACCATTATCATGAAAGTTGATTAGTTATTGCAGGAATAGCCTCCTGTTAAAACGAATTAGTGTGCCTTAATTTCCTCTCTGTCTCACACACCCACTTTCTCACCATGTTATGCCGTTTATCATGATGTGACACAGCAAGAATGCCATCACCAGATGTGGCCCCTTGATCTTAGAATTCCCAGACTTGAGAACTGTGAGAAATAAGTTTTTTTAAAAAAGATATATTACTCAGGCTGTGGCCTTCCATTATACCAGCAGAAAACAAAGACAAACAGAACACAAAATAAATGGCAAAAGTAAATCCTTTCTATCTGTATTTTCTTTAAATGTAAAAAGATTAAACTCCCCAAATGAAAGACATAGATTAGCAGAATGAATTTTAAAAACAAGACCCAACCATGTGCTGTATATAAGACACTCACTTTAGATCCAAGAACATGCACAGGTTGAAAGGGAATGAATGGGAAAATATTCAATGCAAATAGTAATCAAAATAAGACAGAAGCAGCTATACTAATATCAGACAATATAGACTCTAAGCCAAAACATTTTTTTAATTTTAGTTTTTTATTTCAATAGGTTTATGGGGAACAGGTGGTGTTTGGTTACACGGATGAGTTCTTTAGTGATGATTTTTGAGATTTTGGTGCTCCCATCACTGAAGCAGAGTACACTGTACCCAGTGTGCAGTCTTTTATCCCTCACGCCCCTCCAGCCCTTACCCTCCCACCCTTACCATCCCACTCTGATGATAGTTTCTTTTGCTGTGCAGCAGCTCCTTAATTAGATCCCATTTGTCAATTTTAGCTTTTGTTTCAATTGCTTTTGGTGTTTTAGTCATGAAGTCTTTGCCCATGCCTATGTCCTGAATGGTATTGCCTAGGTTTTCTTCTAGGGTTTTTATGGTTTTAAGTCTTGCGTTTAAGTCTTTAATCCATCTTGATTTAATTTTTGTTTAAGGTGTAAGGACAGGGTCCAGTTTCTGTTTTCTGCATACAGCTAGCCAGTTTTCCCAGCACTATTTATTAAATAAAGAATCCTTTCCCCATTGTTTGTTTTTGTCAGGTTTGTCAAAGGTCAGATGGTTTTAGATGTGTGGTGTTATTTCTGAGGTCTCTGTTTGGTTCCATTGGTTTATATATCTGTTTTGGTACCAGTACCATGCTGTTTTGGTTACTGTAGCCTTGTAGCATAGTTTGAAGTCAGGTAGTGTGATGCCTCCAGCTTTGTTCTTATTGCTTAGGATTGTTTCAGCTATATGGGCTCTTTTTTAGTTCCACATGAAATTTAAAGTAATTTTTTCTAATTCTGTGAAGAAAGTCAATAGTAGCCTTGATGAGAATAGCATTGAATCTATAAGTTACTTTGGACAGTATGGCCATTTTCATGATATTGATTCTTCCTATCCATGAGCATAGAATGTTTTTCCATTTGTTTGTGTCCTCTCTTATTTCCTTGAGCAGTGGTTTGTAGTTCTCCTTGAAGAGGTCCTTCATATCCTTTGTAAGTTGTATTCCTAGGTATTTTATTCTCTTTGTAGCAATTGTGAATGGGAGTTCCTCATGATTTGGCTATCTCTCTATTATTGGTGTATAAGAATGCTTGTGATTTTTGCACATTGATTTTGTATCCTGAGACTTTGCTGAAGTTGCTTATCAGCTTAAGGAGTTTTGGGGCTGAGACAATGGGGTTTTCTAAATTTACAATCATGTCATCTGCAAACAGTGACAGTTTGACTTCCTCTCTTCCTATTTGAATACATTTTATTTCTTTCTCTTGCCTGATTGCCCTGGCCAGAACTTCCAACCCTATGTTTAATAGGAGTGGTGAGAGAGTGCATCCTTTTCTTGTGCCAGTTTTCAAAGGGAATGCTTCCAGTTTTTGCCCATTCAGTATGATATTGGCTATGGATCTGTCATAAATAGCTCTTATTATTTTGAGATATGTTCCATCAATACCCAGTTTATTGAGTGTTTTTAGCATAAAGCAGTGTTGAATTTTATTCTGGATTGAAAATTCTTTTCTTTAAGAATGTTGAATATTGGCCCCCACTCTCTTCTGGCTTGTAGGGTTTCTGCAGAGAGATCTGCTGTTAGTCTGATGGGCTTCCCTTTGTAGGTAACATGACCTTTCTCTGGCTGCTCTTAACATTTTTTCCTTCATTTCAACCTTGGTGAATCTGATAATTATGTGTTTGGGGGTTGCTCTTCTCCAGGAGTATCTTAATGGTGTTCTCTGCATTTCCTGAATTTGAATGTTGGCCTGTCTTGCTAGGTTGGGGATGTTCTCCTGGATAATATCCTGAAGTGTGTTTTCCACCTTGGTTCCATTCTCCCCATCACTTTCACATACACCAATCAATCATAGGTTTGGTCTTTTCATATAGTCCCATATTTCTTAGAGGCTTTGTTTGTTCTTTTTCATTCTGTTTCCTCTAATCTTGTCTTCACGCTTTATTTCATTAAGTTTATCTTCAATATCTTATATCCTTTCTTCCACTTGATCAATCTGGCTATTGATACTGTGTATGCTTCACAAAGTTCTTGTGCTGTGTTTTTCAGTTCCATCGGGTCATTTATGTCCTTCTCTAAACTGGCTATTATAGTCAGCAGTTTCTGTAACCTTTTGTCAAGGTTCTTAGCTTTTTCCATTGGGTTAGAACATGCTCCTTTAGCTTGGAGGAGTTTCTTATTACCCACCTTCTGAAGCCTACTTTTGTCAATTCATCAAATTCGTTCTCCATCCAGTTTTGTTCCCTTGCTGGTGAGGAGTTGTCATCCTTTGGAGGAGAAGAGGCATTCTGGTTTTTGGAATTTTCACCCTTTTTGCACTGGTTTTTCCTCTTCTTTGTGAATTTACCTACCTTTGCTCTTTGATGCTGATGACCTTTGGATAGGGCTTTTGCATGGGCGTCCTTTTTGTTGATGTTATTGCTTTCTGTTTGTTAGTTTTCCTGTAACACTCAGGCCCCTCTCTCCAGGTCTGCTGGAGTTTGCTGGAGGTCCACTCTAGACCCTGTTTGCCAGAGTATCACCAGCAGAAGCTGCAGAATAGCAAAGATTGCTGCCTGCTCCTTCCTCTGGAAGTTTTGTCCCAGGGGCAGCCACCAGATGCCAGCTAGAGCTCTCCAGTATAAGGTGTCTATCGACCCCTGGTGGGAGGTGTCTCCCAGTCAGGAGGCATGAGGGTCAAGGACGCACTTGAGGAGGCAGTCTGTCCCTCAGCAGAGCTCAAGCGCTGTGCTGGAGATCCACTGCTCTCTTCAGAGCCAGCAGGGAGGAACGTTTATGTCTGCTGAAGCTGCGCCCACAGCTGCCCCTTCCCCCAGGTGCTGTGTCCCAGGGAGATGGAAGTTTTATCTATAAGCTCCTTACTAGGGCTGCTGTATTTCTTTTAGAGATGCCCTGCCCAATGAGGAGGAATCTAGAGAGGCAGTCTAATCACAGTGGCTTTGCTGTACTGCAGTGGGTTCTGCCCAGTCCGAACTTCCTGGAGGCTTTGTTTACACTGTGAGGGAAAAACTGCCTACTCAAGCCTCAGTAATGGCAGATGCCCCTTCCCCCATCAAGCTTGAGCATCCCAGGTCAACTTCAGACTTCTGTGCTGACTGCCAAGACCAGCTTGGTCGTGGAGAACCCAACCCAGTGGCACCAGAGGAACTAAAGACACACACACAGAAATATAGAGTGTGGAGTGGGAAATCAGGAGGCTGATAGCCTTCAGAGCTGAGAGCCACGAACAGAGTTTTACCCACATATTTACTGACAGCAAGCCAATGATAAGCATTGTTTGTATAGATTATAGATTAACTAAAAGCATTCCTTATGGGAAACAAAGGGATGGGCTGAAACAAAGGGATGGGCTCTGGCTAGTTATCTGGAGCAGGAACATGTCCTTACGGCACAGATCCCTCGTGTTATTGTTTGTGGCTAGGAATGCCTTAATCAGTTTTCCACCCTGGGTGGGCCAGGTGTCCCTTGCCCTCATTTGGATAAACCCACAGCCTTCAGTGTGAGTTTCAGGTTCATCATGGCCATCATGAACATGTCACAGTGCTCCAGAGGTTTTGTTTATGGCCAGTTTTGGGGTCAGTTTATGGGCAGATTTGAGGGCCCGTTCCCAACAGCTGGCAGTGAGAATTTCAAGCCAGTGGATACTCAGCTTGCTGGGCTCTGCAGGGGTGAGACCACTAAGCCAGGGCTTCAGCCCCCTTTCCAGGGGAGTGAATGGTTCTGTCTTGCTGGGGTTCCAGGTGCCACTGAGGTACAAAAAAACACTCCTGCAGCTATCTCGGTGTCTGCCTAAACAGCAGCCCAATTTTGTGCTTGAAACCCAGGGCCATGGTAGTATAGGCACCCAAGGGAATCTCCTGGACTGTGGGTTGCAAAAACCTTGAAAAACTGTAGATCTGGGCCAGATAGCACAGTCCCTCAAAGCACAGTCCCTTATGGCTTCCCTTGGCTAGGGGAGGGAGTTCCCCAGCCCTTTGTGCTTCCTGGGTGAGGTGACACCCCACCCTGCTTCTGCTTGCCCTCCATGGGCTGCACCCACTGCCTAACCATTCCCAATGAGATGAACTGGGTACCTCAGTTGGAAATGCAGAAATCACCCACCTTCTGCGTTGGTCTTGCTGGGAGCTGCAGACTGGTGCTGTTCTTATTCGGCCATCTTGCCAGCCACCCAAAACATTTCTTTTCTAACCTGGAGTCAAACTCTTACAAGATTTTAATATTGCTAATAGGTGATAAATGCACTAATTTAAGGTAGACTATAAAACCTCAATTATGACTACTAAAAGAATTATTAAAGAATATATAATTTAAGAACTATTAGGGAATATAAATGAAAAAAGAAATATTAGATAAATCCAAAAGGATTAAAAAAGATAAGAATGAGAAAATATTCTACAACTGCATAAAGCATGTAGTATTTTCTGTTATAAAGCAGATTCTGGGCCGGGCGCGGTGGCTCAAGCCTGTAATCCCAGCACTTTGAGAGGCCGAGACGGGCGGATCACGAGGTCAGGAGATCGAGACCATCCTGGCTAACACGGTGAAACCCCGTCTCTACTAAAAAAAAATACAAAAAACTAGCCGGGCGAGGTGGCGGGCGCCTGTAGTCCCAGCTACTCGGGAGGCTGAGGCAGGAGAATGGCGCGAATTCAGGAGGCGGAGCTTGCAGTGAGCTGAGTTCCGGCCACTGCACTCCAGCCTGGGCTACAGAGCGGGACTCCGTCTCAAAAAAAAAAAAAAAAAAAAAAAAGCAGATTCTGATAAATAGGTACATTGAGAACATTCAAAAGTATCATTCTTATGTTCCTATCTAGGAAGAGAAGTGTGTAAAAATATATCTTCTCCTTAGGTTTTTTCCTTACTAAAAGGGTCTTTCAAATACCTAGACATCAAAGATTGTTGCAATCTTCTATGAAACTGGATATTTTGACTAATAATTTGCTACCCTAGAAATAACTCTTAAACATAACTATTTTTCTGAAGAATGTTCTGTGTTTCCTTGTTAAGGTACTTGAACTTTGGCATTTCATTCTCCCTTGATGCATAATTTCCTTGGTAGACGAATGGCCCTTTCTCACTGGATGTGCTTAAAGGCTTGTCGTTGTCTTTGGTATTCACACATTCAATGTGTGAATGTTTTCTCCTATTTCTCTAACTTGTATTCTATGAACTTTTTGTTCTCCCGTCATAGTCCAAAGTTAGTAGAAGGAAGGAAATAATAAAGATCAGAGCAGTAATGAATAAAATAGAGACCAGAAAAGACATAGAAAAAAATCAATAAAACTGAGTTTGTTTAAAAGACAAAAAAATCAACAAACCTTTGGCTAGAATAAGAAAAAGAGGAGAAAAATAAAGAAATAAAATTAGAAATGAAAGAGGAGACATTACAACTGATACTACAGCAATACAAAGGTTAGTAAGTGTCTGCTATAAACAGTTATACATTAGCATATTGGATAATTCAGAGGAAATGAATAATTTTCAGAAAAAATACAACCTCCTAGAATTGAATCATGAGGAAATAGAAAATATGAATAAACCAATGAGTGAGGAAATTGAATGAATAATAAAAAATCTCCCATCTAAGTCCTCTTCTTTCTTACTGTATTCTGGAAGATATCCTCATTCTGATCTTCCAACTGCCTATCTCTGTTCATCTTTTAAGATCTATTTTAATATTCCATCTATTTTGTTTTTTATTTTATTGATTATACTTTATATCAAATATTCCTACCTATCTCTTTTTGATGATTTTTGTTTCAACTTATACTTCTAATTATCTGTAAATTTATTTTCATTCTTGTTTTGAATTCCTACTTCTAATAATTTGGCTTCAGATAGTACATCCTGTTTAGTACACTAATTTAGTGGCTTTTTAAAGCATAATTGTACTCTTCAGTTTATAATTATTTTTTTGTCTGTGGATTTCTATTCCTCCAGGGTTATCAAAATCTCCACCTGAAAATGGATTTTAGAAAGGCCAGATCCTAGTCCAACAGTCTTGGACAACAGTCGTGAGTTCAAAGAGTGGGGAAGGAATTAGCCCTAAAGAGGTGGTTTCCAGGGACTATGAAATAGTCAGTAACTCCCGTTTGCATACGT
The DNA here is from genome assembly GCF_003255815.1 of Theropithecus gelada. Classification (NCBI taxonomy): domain Eukaryota; kingdom Metazoa; phylum Chordata; class Mammalia; order Primates; family Cercopithecidae; genus Theropithecus; species Theropithecus gelada. The sequence goes on along the minus strand of NC_037682.1, from coordinate 117,000,259 downwards.
ATTACCAAACAACTGTTTTATTCGAGATTTACCGTTAAACCCTTAAAGGGAAGTAGCATTGGAATGAGGCAGTTTTACTAAATTGTAATGTACAACTCCGGGGCTTTGAAATGAACAGACTGATAACTTCTGACCTGACAATATTCCCTGCACTCTTGCCCCAAAAATATAGTCTGGGCCATGCCAATTTCTGTGTTGAAGTAACAGGTGATATAGTCCCACAGAGATGTAAAAGATAAGTGAGCACACAATTTAGACAGCTCCCTAATACGCTGAGGTTATGGCCAACAGTACCACCACCCGCGGACCCACCCTGGCACAAACACACTGCTTCAGACGACTGAACACCTCCAGCCAGAACTTCTCAAACTTCTCATGTTTTGTTGATTTATAGAAACCCAGTTTCAGAGCTTATCTAGGACTGACTTTAGAAGAGAGAGACAGAGATCATGCTATATCTTCATCTCTTGGGAGCCAAATAGCCTGCCTTCTGTTTTTTTGTTTTTTCAAGACAGAGTTTTGCTCTGTTGCCCGGGCTGGAGTGCAGTGGCATGATCTCGGCTCACTGCAACCTCCGCCTCCTGGGTTCAAGCAATTCTCCTGCGCTAGGCTCCTGGGTAGCTGGGACTACAAGCACGTGCCACCATGCGCAGCTAATTTTTGTATTTTCGGTAGAGATGGGGTTTCACCATGCTGGCTAGGCTGGTCTCGATCTCCTTACCTCAGGTGATCTGCCTGCCTCGGCCTCCCAAAGTGCTGGGATTACAGTCGTGAGCCACTGCACGTGGCCTGCCTTCTGTTCTTATAATCTCATAAGTCTGTGTATGAGGAGAGAGTTTACTATCCTCCAAAATAGAAAGCTGAATCCTTTTTTAAAAATTTTATTTATTATTATTACACTTTAAGTTCTAGGGTACATGTGCATAACATGCAGGTTAGATGTACCTTGAAACAGAACAAAACAAAACAAAACAAAGAACACATGGGCCACGATGATTTCTAAAGGGCTAAAGAGAATCACTGAATTCACGAGAAAAAAGAAACAACACTCAAAGGAAGGGGTCATGCAGGGAACTTCTTTACTCAGATGGTTTGCACCTCCTGTTCCCTTTACCTGGAAGGAAGGTGCTTTTGGTACATGGTTGCCCCCGACCGTCTCCCTCTTGCCCTGACCTAATAGGTTAGCCCACGGTTCTAAGCTTGAACGTAACTTTAGAAAGAGCTTTCCTAAGACCCCAGTTAGCATTGTCTTCTGTTTTTATCACCCTGTATTTTTTCCTACACCTGTTATAGTTATTTCTTAGTTATTTGTGCGTAATCATTAAGAGTAAAGACTTGAGACAAGCAGCCTAAGTTTGACTCTTGCCTCTGTCATTCTCTATTTAAATGACTTTGGCAAGTAATTTAATCTTCTCTAATCAGTTTCTCTAACAATGGGTCATCAAGTAATCATGATACCTGAGCTGCCCATCATGAACTGGGTTTTCTGGGTCATGAAGCCATAGATTGGGCGTGTTAGATAGCAATCTGCCACTAAGGAGAAGGCAACAAGAGAACAGGTTCAAGCCAGCCAGGATGGCACAAGTTAATTGCATGAGCAGGTAGTTCTGCTCCATTGCCTTCTCTCTTCTGTTGCACACCTGTGGCCTCTTAGTTTTCTGTTTAATAATGAACTGATTTGAGACAGGAGAAACTGGCATTTACAAATGGGTATTCTGGCAACAACTGGGAAGTGGACTCCCTAAGCATTAAACCACAATCAAGGGTGTCTCATCCATTTCGTCTGGACGGGTCTACATTAATTCATGGCTAGTTGCTAACAGCTTGACTTCTGTCATGGTTAGAATTTATTCTCACTGGAATAAACAGATATTCGTGCATACAGATGTTCCTGTTAATAATGCTTCTGCCACCATCATTAACTGTGGACTTAGGGAATGCTTTATTCTCCATCAATGTGTTTTAAACACAGAATTATTTCCACCCAAGAAACTTATTTCACCACAAAGAAGTAGAGCAATATGTTCATGCCCATGGAAATCATTTATCTTACCATGCACCCCATCATCAGAAGCAACCAGCCTGATGGAATAATGGAATGAATGGTCAGATGAAATCTCAATTTAGGCCGGGCGCGGTGGCTCAAGCCTGTAATCCCAGCACTTTGGGAGGCTAAGACGGGCGGATCACGAGGTCAGGAGATCGAGACCATCCTGGCTAACACGGTGAAACCCCGTCTCTATTAAGAAATACAAAAAACTAGCCGGGCGAGGTGGCGGGCGCCTGTAGTCCCAGCTACTCGGGAGGCTGAGGCCGGAGAATGGCGTGAACCTGGGAGGCGGAGCTTGCAGTGAGCTGAGATCCGGTCACTGCACTCCAGCCTGGGTAACAGAGCAAGACTCCGTCTCAAAAAAAAAAAGAAATCTCAATTTAACTATAAGTTGGGGGCAAACACTCTGAAAAGATTAGATTATATCTTAGAATGCAATATATGCTCAGAACCAGCAACTAATGTATAATTCTGCTTTTCCCATAGTCAGAGTACACAAGTCCAAGAATCAAGATGTAGAAGTGGGAATAAATTCTCCCATTCCTGCAACTGATTTTTGTTCATTTGGAAGTCTTAGTTACTAAGGGAGAAATGCTTCCACTATGGAACATAACAATACTTTAGTTGATTTGAATGCTAAGACCATTTTGGGATCCTGATGCCTCCATGCCACAATATAAGCATAGAGGTTATTCTACAGGCTGAGAAAACTGATCCCCATTATTAAAAGGGAATTGCATGGCTGTTGCACAATGAGGTAGAGATGACTGTGTCTGGAATACAGGAAATTCTCTGAAGTGCTACTTTATTCTTCCTGTCCAATTACAGTAAATATAAAGCTCTGAAACTGAAAAAACAAATCCAGGCCATTGAAAATGTGAACCTTTCAAGAATGAAGATTTTCATCATCCCACCAGATAGATAATGCTGACCCAGTGAGGTTCTAGTAGTGGAAAACAAAATATAGAATTGGTAGCAGAAGAAGGAAGTTATAAATATTGCTTGCAGCCTCATTAGCAGTTAAAAAAACAAACAAACACTGGGTACCTAGGCATATCTTTTTCCTTTCTTGTCATATTTTCTTCTTGTTTTCCTCTATCTCTTTGTTATTTTGCATAAAATTATTGATGGTAGTTGACAGGTGGAATTGATTGAATTTCAAGAGTATTTAACATTGCATGGAAATGAATATCAAGGATATCACTCTGAGATAGAGATGACTTTAGGACTCTTGTGTCCTTATTTAGAGAAAAAATAAGAGTATCTTTACTTGTATCCATACAAGTATGGATAATGCATCTCTTTAGGCAAAAGCAGGAAGTTGCCTTTCTTGTTTAATGGAGTCCAAACACATAAAAAGGTATGCACAGATGTTGAAAGGTCAAAGGCGTGATTGAACTGGTATTAAATGATTGTCTCTCAGTTTTAAGTTCACATTTCTATATTCTGCTTTATGATGGTGGTTTTTGCAAGCTAGATCCTTGTTAAATTCTGCCAATAGGGGGTGCTGGAGGGAGACTGGCAAGCTGGACAAGGGATGCATCTTTTCCTGTTTCTTCTTCCTCTCAACAGCTTTTTACCTGGGCAGTGGCAGTTGGCTTCAGAGCTACAGTTGGTTTTGTTCCATGGTTTTCCCCCAACACTTTCAGAACCAGCTTCCTGGTGCCCCACAGAGATACCAGCACCATCTGAACAGTTCCCCTTCCCTAAAGGTATGCATTTTATTTTCACGGAGGTCCTTTGTTCCTGAGATGTTTGGGTTCTGGTTCCAAGGGATCCCTCCCTCACACTTTTTAATTAATTAATTAATTAATTTTAGAGATGGGATCCTCCTTCATCACCCAGGCTGGAGTGCCACTGTACAATCATAGCTCACTGCAGCCTTGAATTCCTGGGCTCAAGAGATCCTCCAGCTGCACTTCCTTTCCCCACACTTCTAAGGTCTAATTAGTCTAATTACCTTAATTACCTTAGACCTTAGAAGTATGGACGTCCCACACTTTCCTTGTGTTTCCCTAGACCTACAGGTTTTAGGTGTTTCTTGCAGTTTCTGTCTTTGTTAACTCAATATCTCCTTTTGGCTTTTTGTGTCCTTTAATACCTGGTTAACCACTCTTAATTTTAAAGCCTCTGTAAAAAATAACTGGTGCTGTTTTTGGTTTCTGACTGACCCACATGGAGAGTAGTATGACTTTCAGATTTGTGTGAAGAGTAACTGAGTCAGAAGATAAAAAGTGTTTATAGCAATGCCTCTCATATAGTAATTGTCATATAAGTGGAAGCTATTATTATTATTTACTTAAGATCTGTCTTTCCCATTAGTTTAAGCTCCATGAGGATAGGGATTATGATGCTGTATACATACTAGGGTCTAGCAGTACCTGGAACATAGTAGGCTTTGAACATATGTTTGTTAAAGGAATTAGGAAGAGGTTGGAGGAGAGAGAAAGAAGGATACGCAATTTGGGTATAGAAGAAAGGTAGCTTTCTTTATATTTTTATTATTATTTTTATATAATATAATATAATTCATCACTCTTTCTGGGCTTCATTCCACAAGTTTCATTAGAAATCAGCCTCTACCCTTGTGAACATGTTCGGTCAAACTGCCATTTCTCTCCAGGGTGTTAGAATTATACAGAGTGGAAAGCTCAAGTGTGTGTGAGATGGAGGTAAGGGTGGGAGAGGCATCTGGGGTCATGGGGCATCTGTTCACACAAGTGGCTGATGCGATGTCTAGTGGCCAGACTCAAATGGCTTCCTCAGACCGCACAGTTCTCAGCTTCCTCCATGCCATGCTCTAGGCATGGGAATATTTGTGTTCCTGCTGGTGGTTCTGTCCCCTGGAAGTATCCTGCAGTTGTTCCCTGTCTAGAGGTTGATGCCTCCTTATGAGTTTGCCAGGGAAGCTGGATGCAGGTACTATCTCTAGAATCTCATAGACTTCTCCTGCTTTTATTCTCCAACCACTAGTCCCAAACAGATCTGATTCTAGAAGGCAGACAATCTTTCTCTGTTCATGGTTCTGGTGCAGCTTCCTTTCTATGTCCCAATCTTCTCCTCACCCTGGGATGAACATTCATGAACAAACTCCAAGAAGACTTGAGCCACTTCTTTTTATGTTGCTACTCCCCGTCCCTTCAGACCACAGTTATGTGCTTTCTTTGGAGTGGGATAAGCAAGATAACACAGAGAGAAAAAAATGTGAAAAATATTAAAATACCCTGCCACAGAAGGAAGGAAAGCAGCAGAGGAAAGACGAAGGGATTCTTTTTTGAAATTAAACTATCCTTTTCCTTCTTTTCTGAACAAACGGGCTATACAGTGAAAGCGCAAGGGTTTATGGCAACCTGCAGGATATATTGATCTTGTTCTTGCTCTCAAGGTTATTTATTTACTTATTTTAAGGGATGAGACAGAGACTAGAAAAGGAGAGGGACTTTCCTTTCATGTGCAGAAGATGGAGCCATGTCTTTGCAATCCTCTTCTGTAGTGTGCGTGTGTGTGTGTGAGAGAGATTTTTTTAATGAAAGTCATTGTGAAGAGGCTGAGGCAACAACCTCACCCAGAAATTGGAGTCACAGAAGAAGCATTAACTTCTAAAGGTCTTCATTGCACAGGTCGTGGCTCCTGCAGCAGCTGAAGCTCACAAAATAGACACTCCACTTTATGCCTTTCACGTCAGCACAGTTCTTCAGGCAGTCCTTGAAGGTTAACCAGGGACTACCGTCCCCTGTGGAAGGGATTAAAAACAGATCAGAAAGCCTGGCCATGAAACTTCTGCAAAAAAACTTTTCTCCAGACCACACCAACATATAGGGAGAATCTTGTGTAGTTCAAAGCTCCGTTATTCAAATGTAAAGAACTGGAAGATGTTGCAAGTTGGGGGTTTCCCAAAAGAAATGCAGCGATGGAGCAGTCTAAAATGATTACTGGGGGTAGGGCAGTAAGGAGAACAGTAATTCAGGGAATGCCAAAGCTGGGTGTTTCTCTTGAGACTCTTAACACTGATTTAAGTGAGGGTTATAAATGCCAAGAGACAATTTAGCACAAAGGGTGGAAAAAGAGAAATCATGATGTCTTGTCTTAACCATCCAGGGCAATTCAGCCACAGTCTACTGATGACGCTGGCGCTTCTATTTCCACAGTTTAGAACCAACTGTAAGGAAACCCAGACAGGCACAAGAGGCACAAGGACCAAAAGCCCCCTCCTCTCAACAACTCACTGTTACCCATTGGGCATAGATTATACCTATTCTGTCACCTCGATTTATTCTCCTCTGTTTTCTTCAGGCTTCTCAAAATACTAATTCCTTAGCTGTAGGCCCCCACCCTCCTTAGTGACCACTTCCATCTAATTTTCATTACGGTATATGATGCGGATGAAGGAATCAGCCATCCCAGGTGTGAGACTGTCTATAGTAAAAGTAAAGTAAGGTCTCCCCTTTCCCCTGTGGCTGATATGTCCCTGTCTACTTCCTCTACCCATTCTTCTTTTCCCCAACCCACAACTTACTTTTGGAAATCCTTCCAACCATGCAGGCCTCTTCTGTTCCTGCTGTGCATATTCCTCTTCCTCTGGAGCAGTTTTCTCCCGGGAACTGGAGGTGGCACATCCTACACTGAACAATTTCTGTCACTTGGCCGGAGAGTGGGGAGAGAGATTGAGAAACAATGGCACTACCACAAAAGAACCCCTCTCCCTTTTGGGGTTAGAAGTCTGCCTGGAGCCAGAGGACTTTGCCAGAGCCCATCAAGCGTGAACATCTTCCTCTGCGGAAATACGCTAAGCCACGAGAGTGACTGAGGTTTATGGTCTCAGGAATGTTAGCCTGAAAAATGGGAGGGGAAAGAAAGGTGGAGGAACAAGGAAAAGTGAAACAGTATCAAGACTGAGATGATCAGCGGGTCCTCTTCATACTTACGAGGAAATTCATATTCCACAGTAGCTATTTCATTGTCTGTACTGGCAAAGAGAAAGAAAACACATCTGAAATATGCCTGAGATTTACTCTTGTATTGGGTTGTTATAATCTGCCCTTCGGGGTCCATCCTGTACTCTTAAATTGGAGCCATTCCAGGACCTCTGTCCCCCTAATGACTAGTCACCTACTGGGCATCTCTGCACCTCTTCTCTCCTTCTAAATCTCTTCACCTCTTCGAGGCTTCTCAGATTCATCTAACCATTCCTATAGGATGCAGCACAGACCAGAAGGAGAAAGATAAGTGCACATGCTTTTTTGCTTCATTCCTTCTTTTTAATTGACTCTGTGTGGCACAGTTAAGGTAAGAGTCTTAATTGACTCTTACCTGTGGGTGCCTGGAATCTGACAATGGGGACAACCTGAAATTCCTGAAGTTGTCATGCTTTAGATTTGGCCAAGCAACACGTGAAAAGCCAACATTCCACTTCCTCCTTTCCCTTTTCCTTGCCCTTCACTGACACTCACTCCTGACCTTGTCCGTTGATGCTAATGTTATTTTGTCAAATCTAAAATCAGCTCCCATCCCAGCTGTGTCCTGCTGGAAGGGGTTGTTGAGTGTTGGAACTCAAGGTCTATTTCTATTTTTTTTTTTTTTTAGCCCCTGGTGCTCACCTCACCCCACCCATCTTTTCCTCCTCAGACCTGCCCCTTCTCATACCACTTATCTATTTCTACTCACCTGCAAATTTTCTCTTTAAAAATGATCCAGATACTGCTGTTGAAAAAAAAAAAAAGATACACTGTCTGCAGACTTCATTTTCCAAACCCCATCTCAAAGCTTCTGTGAAATCCACTCGATTCCTCTCTAATCTGCCTCTTTCCCCCCATAAAGGAAGGGAGAAGAGCTTTAGTTAAGGTCCTGGGGATACGACATACCCCGGGTAGAAGGCATAACATTAGAGCAGAAGCTCGTCATGTTTCTGTTACGATAGGACTTCCATGAGAAGGCCTCTGCCATGAGTGTTCTCACCTGTTCCTAAATTCAGGATTCTTACCAGCTGTCAACCCTAGGGACTCACCCCTAAAGCAGCAGAGCAGGATGGGGAGTTCCAGCAAGAGGGACTTGTCCATTTTGGAAAGAGGGAGGGCCAGGCTATAGCAGGAAGATTCAAGAGTGCCTATTTATACCCCTGCAAAGTTGGGCTTTCCTGCGAAAGGTTAGGGGTGGGGATGTTGTGGAAGCTCTTGGAAGGCATACGCTGCTCCTAGGGAAATCAATGTCTCTGTAATTTCTCTCCCTTGCAACTTGGTGGGAGAGGGAATGGCTAGGTCAATCCTGAATCTGATTTATTCCAGTTCTACCACTCAGGATTTTTGATGCCAGGTTCTATGGTCTTTTCACTATACCGTACTGTAAAAGAATGCAAAGATAAAAACTGGGCTGGATAGGTAGAATTGAGAGTCATCTACATCAAGACATTGATTAAAGCTGAGAGAATATGTAAGTATAAATCATTGGAATGCAGAAAGGCAAAAAGAAGGCTGAACGCAGACTTAGAAATACACACCTCTAGGAATACAGAGAAAGGTTAGGCTCAGAGGCATACAGAGGGTTCCCATGAGGAGAGTAAGGTTTCTCACTGTCAATCATCCTGGAAAGAAGCAGACCCTAGGGTAGAAAATGAAAGCGAGGAGGAAACTGTTTTCCTTTCTTGGGGCTTCCTCGTGGCTGCGACTTAGACTTTAGTTGGGAGAGAGAGATTTAAGACTACTTCATCTGGAGAAAGGTAAGCTGGTCCTTCTCACTCGATGGCAGGCCAGGGGATTGAACCCGTGGATTCTAAGAGGAGCCATATCTAGTATCTCATTTTCTTCAGTTGTTGCTATGCATTCAGTGCATTGTAATGAATGTTGCAGCTTAGTCTTCATTGTCATTGTAGAGAACCGACAGAAGAGCCTGTGCCCATGCTTAGGGCAAAGCATGTATTGCTAGGAGCATCTTCTCTATATGAGAAGAAGAGCAGCAACTGGAAGGAAGCAGGTTGCAGCAGGGCACGATGCAGGTCTACAGCCAAGTGGGATGGTGGTCTAAGCAAGATGTTGGCTGAAGTGGTTGGGGACAGCAAGAGTAATGTATAAAAGACTTTTGCATCCATCATATTTTGGAGGTTATTATCACATGTCAAAAGATCAAACTGGCATTTCCATGCACAGAGGAAGAGACTTATATACTAACTCCTGACCTGGCACTGACTGCGCTGATGAAGTTTTAAAATAACACCATGAAGTATTAATGTACTACATACACACTTGTGCACACATATGCACATGCGTACACACACATACACACATGCGTACACACACATACACACACACACACACCTGCATGCACACATGACAGCATCGATTTTTGTGTTCTGCGTATTCATGGACAGAAGTCTGCCTTTCCTTGCTCTCATTTCCCTGAACTTTAGCATCTTCCCTTGCATCTTTACATTCCTTTCTCTTGCCTTTTGAGATTTCCCCTCCTTTCCTTCCAGGAACCCCATAATTATTTGCCTAATGGCACCCATAAGAAAGGAGGAAATGTTCTCTTCTTCCGCCCTGTCAGAAACATCTCCTTACCTAATTACGCCTCTATAATGTTATTATAGCACTTCCCCTACAGCAGAAATCTCCTCCTCCCAGCCAGTGATTTGTACTGATCCACCTGTATTCCTTGCTTATATTTGAACTCCTTTATCGACTTACCCCTAACATCTCCTCAAATGTATGAATACTCCCTAGCCTCCTGGCCCTATACCTGATTTTCTTTTTTTTTTTTTTTGAGACGGAGTCTCGCTCTGCCGCCCAGGCTGGAGTGCAGTGGCCGGATCTCAGCTCACTGCAAGCTCCGCCTCCCAGGTTTACGCCATTCTCCTGCCTCAGCCTCCCGAGTAGCTGGGATTACAGGCGCCCGCCATCTCGCCCGGCTATTTTTTTTGTATTTTTTAGTAGAGACGGGGTTTCACCGTGTTCGCCAGGATGGTCTTGATCTCCTGACCTCGTGATCCACCCGTCTCGGCCTCCCAAAGTGCTGGGATTACAGGCTTGAGCCACCGCGCCCGGCCCTGATTTTCTTACTGAGTCTCACTCTGCTCCTTTTCTTTGTGATGCTAATCCTTTTACTTTTTGCCTTAAGGGACTCCCCACCACCAAATTCTTCTTATGTCATAAATTCCAGACCTGTGGCCAAAAAGTATTCAAGAATCCCTTTTGCCTTATTGTTTTGAACCCTATGGAACTTTGTAAAGCCCTTTATTCACGATCCCTCCTCTCTAGCACAGAGTTCGGGAGACTCAATTAGTCCAGAAGAGTAAGCCCTGGCTTATACCTCAACTCTGAGAGTGATGAGGTACTTAGTTTACGTCTCTGTGTGCGATTAGAAGATGTTTAGATTATGGCTGAGAACTTTTAGTTTGCATCTCCAATGTTATCCTGCAAATAAAAAAAAATGATGATTTTTGAATGGAAATTCACCTTCCAATCAGTTATTAATTTTAAAAGAAATAAATCTACGCTTCACAGGCGATACAGTAACACACTCTGAGTTTCACTGGTAACTGAGATGTTTTTACATAATAATCATTTGGAATATATTGACTGGGTTAGTGATGAATATCAGGATTTGAAGAAAGACATCTCAGCTTAGGCAGACCTTACATATGAGGAGGGTAAACCAGATGAACCACAGTTATGGTTCCACTGCAGCACCAGTGGCCAGGCTCCTGGAGTTTTCCTAATACCACAGGACTTACACTAGTAGTGTGCAGAGAGGGGCCAGTTCTTCTCTGTCAGGCTTTGAAGGAATGGTCAGATCAGAATAGCCTGTTCTTTTCCCTCAGGCAAGTGAACAGCATAGCTCTGGGTGACTTAAACTAGATGAAATCAGAGTCATTCTATCCTCTTGAGGGACATGAAAGATGGAGGAAATATTCAGACAATTTGGGCAGATCCAAGAAAGAGTTTCTAGGAGCCATTATGGCTCTGGGGAGCCTTTCTGTGTACGTTCTTTGCTACCATGAAACTTTCCATCTCTTAAGAATTTCTGTGAATCTCAGAATCTCTCAATATGTCGACAGTTCCCCAGATAATTTCTTTCTATTGTACTGGGGGTTGGAGAAGATATCCTGGACATTAAAGTGACCAGGGAGGCAGGTCTGGGATTCAAGAGTGAAGAAGTAACCAATAATTTATTTATCGTTCCTATTGTAGCTTGCAGATTACATAAAAGTCCTGGATTTTAATATTTTGTACCAACAAACCTAGCTATCCCCCTGAGAATTCTTTTTAAAGGTGACCTCAGCTGAGGAGAAATTAGGGACTCCTCCCCTACTTTGTATGGTAAATTCACAAGTATGTGAAGGCCACTCCCAGAGACTTCCTCTCAAAATGCCAGTGCACTCAAGGAGGCATGTAGCTACCAGTATTGGTGAGCTTACTACATACTTGCAAAGTGTCTTTCTGAGACAATAAAAATACTCTTTCTGTGTTTAGAGAGGCTATCTGTGGCCAGTTTGCCTAAGCAGTTTCTCCCTTGTTATTTCCTCAGTGTGTGTGTACATGTGCATAGGTGTGGGATTTTCATATTGGTGAAATATAATTTGCATACCAGAAAAGGCATAAGATTTAAATTAATATTTTGAACTATTTTAATTCAAATTGTGTAACTACAAACCAGGTCAGAAAGTTCAATATTGCTCAAACCACTGAAAACTCCCCATCCCAAGTGGTCCTCTCTAAATACATTGTTTTTTCCTCATCTGCTGGGAAACACTATTCTTTCTTTTATGAATTCTAACCATTGTTTTCTGTTGCAGTTTTACCACACTATATTTTTGCCTGTTTTATTATTTTTTGTATTTGAGATGGAGTCTCACTCTGTTGCCCAGGCTGGAATGCAGTGGCACGATCTTGGCTCACTGCAACCTCCACCTCTCGGGTTCAAGCAATTCTCCTGCCTCAGCACCCCCCACCCATGCCACCAGTAGCTGGGTTTACAGGTGCATGTCACCACACCCAGCTAATTTTTGTATTTTTAGTAGAGACAGGGTTTCACCGTGTTAGCCAAGCTGGTCTCGAATTCCTGACCTCAGGTGATCCACCCACCTCGGCCTCCCAAAGTTCAGGTATGAGACACCATGCCTGGCCACCTATTTTAAATATTGATGTAAATGGAATCATACAGTATGCATTCTAGGAATTATTCATGGTTTTGTATAAAGTTTTACTTTTTGCAATATATTATGGTATTTAGTTATATGAATATTATGATGGAGAACTTTCCAGTACTGATGGAAAACATCAGCCCAGAGATTCAAGAAGCCCAGAAAGCCCTAAGCAAGAAGAACAAAAAATGCAGCATGATAGTAAAATTTCAGAAAGTCAAAGAAAATCATAATATGTTAAAAGCAACCAGAGGACAAAGGACATAATACATTCCAAAGAACATTAGATTGACGGCTGAATTCTCAGTAAGAAGGAGGCTAGATGTTATGGGATGATATCTTTAATATGCCAACATATAATTGTATATCCAGAGAAAATATTCTTCTGTATTAAAGTGAAATAAACACATTATTAAGCAATAATAATGCCATTAACAAACTTGCACTTATTGGGACTAAGAACTATCAATAAATAATTGTTGAGTTGAATTGATATGTTAATTTGAATTAATCAAGACTGGAGGGCAGATCAGGTTCCAAGATGGCTGAATAAGAACAGCTCCAGGCTACAGCTCCCAATGTGAGTGACACAGAAAGTGGGTGATTTCTGCATTTCCAACAGGTACCAGGTTCATCTCACTGGGGCTTGTCGGACAGTGGGTGCAGGACAGTGGGTGCAGCCTACCGAGCGAGAGCCGAAGCAGGGCGAGGCATCACCTCACCTGGGAAGCACAAGGGGTAAGGGAATTCCCTTTCCTAGCCAAAGGAAACTGTGACACACAGAACCTGGAAAATCGGGTCACTCCCACCCTAATACTGTGCTTTTCCAAGGGTCTTAGCAAACAGCACACCAGAAGATTATATCCTGTACCTGGCTCGGAGGGTCCCATGCCCAAGGAGCCTCCCTCATTGCTAGCACAGCAGTCTGAGTTCTAACTGCAAGGTGGCAGCGAGGCTGGGGGAGGGGCGCCCGCCATTGCTGAAGCTTGAGTAGGTAAACAAAGCGGCCAGGAAGCTCGAAGGGGGTGGAGTCCACCGCAGCTCAAGGGGGCCTGCCTGCCTCTGTAGACTCCACCTCTGAGGACAGAGCATAGCCAAACAAAAGGCAGCAGAAACTTCTGCAGATTTAAATATCCCTGTCTGATAGCTTTGAAGAGAGTAGTGGTTCTCCCAGCATGGAGTTTGAGTTCTGAGAACGGACAGACTGCCTCCTCAAGTGGGTCTCTGACCCCTGAGTAGGGTAACTGGGAGGCACCCCCAGTAGGGGCAAATTGACACCTCACACGGCCAGGTACCCCTCTGAGACGAAGCTTCCAGAGGAACAATCAGGCAGCAGCATTTGCTGTTCAGCAACATTCATTTTTCTGCAGCCTCCACTGCTGATACCCAGGCAAACAGGGTCTGGAGTGAACTTCCAGCAAACTCCAACAGACCTGCAGCTGAGGGTCCTGACTCTTAGAAGGAACACTAACAAACAGAAAGGACATCCACACCAAAATCCCATGTGTACGTCACCATCACTAAAGAACAGAGGTAGATAAAACCACAAAGATGGGGAAAAAACAGAGCAGAAAAGCTGAAAATTCTAAAAGTCAGAGCGCCTCTCCCCCTCCAAAGGAACACAGCTCCTCGCCAGCAATGGAACAAAGCTGGATGGAGAATGACTTTGACGAGTTGAGAGAAGAAGGCTTCAGACGATCATACTTCTTCAAGCAAAAGGAGGAAGTTCGAACCCATCTCAAAGAAGCTAAAAACCTTGAAAAAAGATTAAATGAATGGCTAACTAGAATAACCAATGTAGGGAAGTCCTTAAATGACCTGATAGAGCTGAAAACCATGGTGCGAGAACTACGTGACAAATGCACAAGCTTCAGTAACTGATTCGATCAACTGGAAGAAAGGGTCTCAGTGATTGAAGATCAAATGAATGAAATGATGCGAGAAGAGAAGTTTAGAGAAAGAGTAAAAAGAAAGGAACAAATTCTCCAAGAAATATGGGACTATGTGAAAAGACCAAATCTACGTCTGATTGGTGTACCTAAAAGTGATGGGGAAAATGGAACTAAGTTGGAAAACACTCTGCAGGATATTATCCAGGAGAACTTCCCCAACCTAGCAAGGCAGGCCAACATTCAAATTCAGGAAATACAGAGAACGCCACAACCATACTCCTCAAGAAGAGCAAATCCAAGATACATAATTGTCAGATTCAGTAATGTTGAAATGAAGGAAAAAATGTTAAGGGCAGCCAGAGAGAAAGGTCGGGTTACCCACAAAGAGAAGCCCATCAGACTAACAGCGGATCTCTCAGCAGAAACTCTACAAGCCAGAAGAGAGTGGGGGCCAATATTCAACATTCTTAAAGAAAAGAATTTTCAACCCAGAATTTCATATCCAGCCAAACTAAGTTTCATAAGTGAAAGAGAAATAAAATTCTTTCCAGATAAGCAAATGCTGAGAGATTTTGTCACCACCAGGCCTGCCCTACAAGAGCTCCTGAAGGAAGCACTAAACATGGAAAGGAACAACCGGTACCAGCCACTGCAAAAACATGCCAAAATGTAAAGACCATCGATGCTAGGAAGAAACTGCATCAACTAACGAGCAAAATAACCAGCTAACATCATAATGACAGGATCAAATTCACACATAACAATATTAACCTTAAATGTAAATGGGCTAAATGCTCCAATTAAAAGACACAGACTGGCAAATTGGATAAAAAATCAAGACCCATCAGTGTGCTGTATTCAGGAGACCCGTCTCACGTGCGGAGACACATATACGCTCAAAATAAAGGGATGGAGGAAGGTCTACCAAGCAAATGGAAAACAAAAAAAGGCAGAGGTTGCAATCCTGGTCTCTGACAAAACAGACTTTAAACCAGCAATGATCAAAAGAAACAAAGAAGGCCATTACATAATGGTAAAGGGATCAATTCAACAGGAAGAGCTAACTATCCTAAATATATATGCACCCAATACAGGAGCACCCAAATTCATAAAGCAAGTCCTTAGAGACTTACAAAGAGACTTAGACTCCCACACAATAATAATGGGAGACTTTAACACCCTAATGTCAACATTAGACCAATCAACAAGACAGAAAGTTAACAAGGATATCCAGGAATTGAACTCAGCTCTGCACCAAGTGGAACTAATAGACAGCTACAGAACTCTCCACCCCAAATCAACAGAATATACATTCTTCTCAGCACCACATCGCACTTATTCCAAAACTGACCACGTAGTTGGAAGTAAAGCACTCCTCAGCAAATGTGAAAGAACAGAAATCATAACAAACTGTCTCTTAGACCACAGTGCAATCAAACTAGAACTCAGGATTAAGAAACTCAATCAAAACCACTCAACTACATGGAAACTGAACAACCTGCTCCTGAATGACTACTGGGTACATAACGAAATGAAGGCAGAAATAAAGATGTTCTTTGAAACCAATGAGAACAAAGATACAACATACCGGAATCTCTGGGACACATTTAAGGCAGTGTGTAGAGGGAAATTTATAACACTAAATGCCCACAAGAGAAAGCAGGAAAGATCTAAAATTGACACCATAACATCACAATTGAAAGAACTAGAGAAACAAGAGCAAACACATTCAAAAGCTAGCAGAAGGAAAGAAACAACTAAGATCAGAGCAGAACTAAAGGAGTTAGAGACACACAAAAAAAAACCCTTCAAAAAATCAATGAATCCAGGATCTGGTGTTTTGAAAAGATCAACAAAATTGATAGACCGTTAGCAAGACTAATAAAGAAGAAAAGAGAGAAGAATCAAATAGATGCAATAAAAAATGATAAAGGGGATATCACCATTGACCCCACAGAAATACAAACTACCATCAGAGAGTACTATAAACACCTCTATGCAAATAAACTAGAAAACCTAGAAGAAATGGATAAATTCCTGGACACATACACTCTCCCAAGACTAAACCAGGAAGAAGTTGAATCCCTGAATAGACTAATAACAGGCTCTGAAATTGAGGCAATAATTAATAGCCTACCAACCAAAAAAGTCCAGGACCAGACGGATTCACAGTCGAATTCTACCAGAGGTACAAGGAGGGGTTGGTACCATTCCTTCTGAAATGATTCCAATCAATAGAAAAAGAGGGAATCCTCCCTAATTCATTTTGAGGCCAACATCATCCTGATAACAAAGCCTGGCAGAGACACAACAGAAAAAGAGAATGTTAGACCAATATCCCTGATGAAAATTGATGCAAAAATCCTTAATAAAATACTGGCAAACTGAATCCAGCAGCACATCAAAAAGCTTATACACCACGATCAAGTGGGCTTCATCCCTGGGATGCAAGGCTGGTTCAACATACGCAAATCAATAAATGTAATCCAGCATATAAACAGAACCAAAGACAAAAACCACATGATTTTCTCAATAGATGCAGAAAAGGCCTTTGACAAAATTCAGCAGCCCTTCATGCTAAAAACTCTCAATACATTCGGTATTGATGGAATGTATCTCAAAATAATAAGAGCTATTTATGACAAACCCACAACCAATATCATACTGAATGGGCAAAAACTGGAAGCATTCCCTTTGAAAACTGGCACAAGACAGGGATGCCGTCTCTCTCCACTCCTGTTCAACATAGTGTTGGGAGTTCTGGCCAGGGCAATCAGGCAGGAGAAAGAAATAAAGGGTCTTCAATTAGGAAAAGAGGAAGTCAAATTGTCCCTGTTTGCAGATGACATGATTGTGTATTTAGAAAACCTCATTGTCTCAGCCCAAAATCTCCTTAAGCTGATAAGCAACTTCAGCAAAGTCTCAGGATACAAAATCAATGTGCAAAAAATCACAAGCATTCTTATACACCTATAACAGACAAACAGAGAGCCAAATCATGAGTGAACTCCCATTCACAATTGCTTCAAATAGAATAAAATACCTAGGAATCCAACTTATGAGGGATGTGAAGGACCTCTTCAAGGAGAACTACAAACCACTGCTCAACGAAATAAAAGAGGACACAAACAAATGGAAGAACATTCCATGCTCATGGATAGGAAGAATCAATATCGTGAAAACGACCATGCTGCCCAAGGTAAATTATAGATTCAATGCCATTCCCATTAAGCTACCAATGACTTTCTTCACAGAATTGGAAAAAACTACTTTAAAGTTCATATGGAACCAAAAAAGAGCCAACATTACCAACACAATCCTAAGCCAAAAGAACAAAGCTGGAGGCATCATGCTTCCTGACTTCAAACTATATTACAAGGCTATAGTAAACAAAACAGCATAGTACTGGTACCAAAACAGAGATATAGAACAATGGAACAGAACAGAGACCTCAGACATAATACCACACATCTACAACCATCTGATCTTTGACAAACCTGACAAAAACAAGAAATGGGGAAAGGATTCCCTATTTAATAAATAGTGCTGGGAAAACTGGCTAGTCATATATAGAAAGCTGTAACTGGATCCCTTCCTTACACCTTATACAAAAATTAATTCAAGATGGATTAGAGACTTAAATGTTAGACCTGAAACCATGAAAACCCTAGAAGAAAACCTAGGCAATACCATTCAGGACATAGGCATGGGCAAGGACTTCATGTCTAAAACACCAAAAGCAACGGCAATAAAAGCCAAAATTGACAAATGGGATCTAATTAAACTAAAAAGCTTCTGCACAGCAAAAGAAACTACCATCAGAGTGAACAGGAAACCTACAGAATGGGAGAAAATTTTTGCCATCTACTCATCTGACAAAGCACTAACATTCAGAACCTACAAAGAACTCAAACAAATTTACAAGAAAAAAAAACCATCAAAAAGTGGGCAAAGAATATGAACAGACACTTCTCAAAAGAAGACATTTATGCAGCCAACAGACACATGAAAAGATGCTCATCATCACTAGCCATCAGAGAAATGCAAATCAAAACCATAATGTGATACCATCTCACAACAGTTAGAATGGCAATCATTAAAGATTCAGGAAACAACAAGTGCTGGAGAGGATGTGGAGAAATAGGAACAAAAGACTTTCACACTGTTGGTGGGACTGTAAACTAGTTCAACCATTGTGGAAGACAGTGTGGTGATTCCTCAAGGATCTAGAACTAGAAATACCATTTGACCCAGCCATCCCATTACTGGGTATATACCCAAAGGATTATAAATCATGCTGCTATAAAGACACATGCACACATATGGTTATTGCGGCACTATTCACAATAGCAAAGACTTGGAACCAAACCAAATGTCCATCAATGACAGACTGGAGTAAGAAAATGTGGCACATATATACCATGGAATACTATGCAGCCATAATAAAGGATGAGTTCATGTCCTTTGTAGGGACATGGATGAAGCTGGAAACCATCATTCTCAGCAAATTATCGCAAGAACAGAAAACCAAATACTGCATGTTCTCACTCATAGATGGGAATTGAACAATGAGAACACTTTGACACAGGAAGGGGAACATCACACACTGGGGCCTGTCGTGGGGTGTGGGGAGGGATAGCATTAGGAGATGTACCTAATGTAAATGACGAGTTAATGGGTGCAGCACACCAACATGGCACATGTATACATATGTAATGAACCTGCACGTTGTGCATATGTACCCTAGAACTTAATGTATTATTTTAAAAAAAAGAAAAGAAAAATAGGTGAAGAATATGGACAGGCAATTCACACAAAGAGGAAATGCAAATAGATTTTAAGCATACAAAGATATTTTCAACCTCATTTTTAATAAAAATGTTAATTGAAACTTAAAAAAAAAAAAAAAGACTGGAGGACAAATGTATCCATTCAACAACTACTGTAGAGAAGAAAGAAAAGATTTCCAAAGTGATCTTCTTTGGTTCCTCAGGCCCACAGAGTCCCTACACTGCCAACCTCCTTAGTGCTTCAGCCTGGAGTTCACCAAACACAAACTCCAAGAATCTTCCTCCATGGCCAATCTTCCTGAATGCATGCGCATTAGTCCAGCTGTTCTGATTGAATCCAGAGGGACACAGATGTGTTATCTTTGGGCCAGCAGTACCTTTGGTACTTAAGAGGTTCATTAAAAAATCACCCAGAGACATCAAGGATGATGCACAAATTCAGTGCCAAATTCTACTAAGAGATCAATTAAAATGAAACCTAGAAGGTGACAATATGATTGAGGACATAGAGCTCATTCATGTCCACAGTGAGAACAGTAAAGGAAAGAAGGGGAAGCCAGATGAAAGGGAATAAAGAGTGAATTGTCTAGCAAAATACGTTAGAAAATAAAGTTCTAAAAACCATAGAGTGTAAAATAGATGAGGTAGCTAGGAATCAATCTAATGCAAGCTGTACAACTTCTCCAAGAAAATATCATAATTTAAAAAAACTAAGATCCAAAAAAACCAAACAAGTTATTACAGAAACTTTTGTTTTGAAATCGCAAGAAGTTACAAAAAATGGCTTCTATGTACCAGTTTTCCCAATGATAACATCTTCAATAACCAATACATTTTCTAAACCAGGAAATAGACCTTGGTACAATACTATTAACTATTAACTTATGGACCTTATTTGAGTTTCTTCAGTTTTTACACATACTTTTTTGGTGTATATTACTACGAAATTTTATCAGTTGTGTAGGTTTGTGTAAAATCGCTAAAGCAGGATACATAACTGTCCATCACCACATAAAGGGAACATTTAGTATGCAATCCTTTGGAAGTGGATTTTTTCATTTGGCATAATAGCCTTGAGAACCGTCCAATTGTTGCAAGTATCAATAGTTCATTCTTTTTATTGCTGAATAGTATTCCATTGTATGGATGTACCACACTTTGTTTACCCTTTTACCCTTAGAGGAATATCTGTGTTCTTTCTAGTTTGAGGATATTACAAAGAAAGTTACTATGAACATTTCTTTCTAGGTTTTTGTGGAAACATGTGTTTTCTTTCCTCTCAGGTAAAAACATTATACTGAGTGAAAGAATATACACACAAAAAGTGCTTGATTCTCTTTGTTTGAAATACTGTAGTAGTCAAAATTTATCTTAGTGACAGAAAGTAGAGGAGTGGTTACAAGGGATGGAAGGTAAGGTTTGATGTTGATTGCAAAGGGCATGAGGATGCTTTTTGAGATTATGGAAATGTCCTATATCTTGATTATGGTGGTGGTTACACAGTTGTACACACTGTCAAAACACAATGAAATCTACACTTAAATGTGTTCATTTTAATATATGTAATCTCTACCTCAGTAAAATTGTTTCAAAAATGTTTTGTGTATGAATCTAATAATTTTTCCTTGCATTGTTCATATATGTTTTAGGAAATTCTCCATATACATTTTGCACTTCTCAAATAAACTAAAAAGAGAAAGAATAAGTTGGGTGTTGGTAGCCACTCGTGCAGGGTCATGATGTTGCCTGTAGGTAATGAATTCTCACTGAGAAGAACTTCCAAGCCACAGAAAACATAAGTATTTTTTCCTTTTTTGATCTTGGAAGCTTAGGGAAGATTTTCAGTTTTGAGAAAAAAAAGAATGAGGTCACTTGAGTTCAAACTTCCGTCCTGTTAAAGCTTTGATTAGCATTCCATCCTCACATAGAGGGATTAAAATCACACTGTGGTGGCAATAACAAATGGCCGTGAAGAGTCAGCTTGCCTTTCAGTACTAGAGTGTTCATACAGTGCCGCTATAACTAGTGTGTGGAACAACAAACACCCATTAGACTGACAAAACATGGCATGTTCAAAGGGTAGCAGTGTCCCAGCCACTGACACCTCTAACTTATCATATATCTTTTAATTTTGTGCTCCTTTGCATTGAGAAATATCAAATACATATGAAGTACACAAAACATATGTACATTTAAAAAGCTATAAATAACATTTATGCAGTACTTACTAAGTCCGCTGTTATGTCTTTATTTTTATTTTTTGCTTAACGTTTTTTCTTGTTTTCAGTACATGTCAAAAAATTTTTATTATTCTTGAGTGTAATATCAAGAAACAAGCTTTTGCAATTTTATACACAACTATTTCTAATTACCTGTTGCTTATTTATGTGAAGTTGAAAACACGGTGTAATTTTTGATATTCTCTCTTCCTTCTCCTTCCTCACACTAATGTCTTATTAATATTATTTTAAATTGATGAATCATAATTGTATACATTTGTGGGGTTCAATGTGATGTTTTGATATATATATACAATGTGGGGTGATTAAATCAAGCGAATTAACATCACCTTGCTTACTTATTATTTTCTATAGTGAGACACTTGAGATTTACTCTCTTAGCTATTTTGAAATGTACAATGCATTATTGTTGCATATAGTCACCTTGCTGTGCAATAGATCTCAAAACTTATTCCTCCTATTTACCTGAAACTTTGTACCCGCTAATCAACAACTCCTCATTCCTTTCCTCCTCAGTGTGTCAGCCTCTGGTAACTATCATTCTACTCTCTACTTCTACGAGTTCAACTTTTTAAGATTTCACATACAATTGAGATCATGCGGTATTTGTCTTTCTGTGCCTGGCTTCCTTCATTTAGCATAACGTCCTTCAAATACATTCATGTTGTCACAAATGATAGAATTTTCTTCTTTTTTGTAAGGCTGAAGGGTATTCCATTGTGTATGTGTGTGTGCATGTGCATCACGGTTTCTTTGTCCATTCACCTTTCAATGGACAGTTAGGTTGATTTCCTAGTTCATCTACTGTGAATAATGCTGCAATAAACATGAAATTGCAGATATCTCTTTGAGAAACTGATTTCATTTCCTTTGAATATGTACCCAAAAGAGGGATTTCTGGAACATATGGTAGTTCTATTTTAATTTTATGAGTAACCGCCATAGTGTTTTCCATTATAAGGATACTAATTTATATTCCCACTAAGAGTGCACAAGGGTTCCCTTTTCTCCACACCCTCCCCAAAACTTACCTTTTGTCTTTTTGATAATAGCAATTCTAATAAAAGTGTGAGGTTATATCTCACTGTTGTTTTGATTTGTATTTCCCTGATGATTAGTGATATTGAGCATTTTTTCATAACTTTCTGGTTATTCGTATGTCTTCTTTTCAGAAATATCAATTCTGATCTTTTGCTCATTTTAATTAGGTTGTTTGTTTTCTTGCTATTAAGTTGGTTGAGTTTCTTTTAAATCTTGGATATTAACTCCTTGTCAGGTGTAAATGCTTTATAAATATTTTCTCCCATTTTGTAGATTGTCTAATTACTCTGTTGTTTCCTAGCAGTAAAGAAGCATTTTGATTTGATGCAGTCTCATTTGTCTATTTTTATTGCCTGTGCTTTTAGGATCATATACAAAAGTAATTGCCCAGACCAATGTCAAGAAGATTTTTTTCCTCTGTTTTCTTCTGGTAATTTTACAGTTTTAGGTCTTATGATTAAGTCTGATTTTAGGTCTTATGATTAAGCCACTCCCTTCCTTGCTTAGAAAACTTTTTCTCAACCTCACATCTTGGTATAAATGTTTGTTTTTCAGCACTCCCCCTCTGACCCAGTTCCTCCTTTGTGTTCCCATAGCTTAGTCTAGAGCCGTGATATGGATATAGTCAGCATTACCTTTGACTCCTTTTCCTCCCTTGTTCCACATTCAACCAGTGACAGAGTCTAGTCTATTGAGCATTCATCACATCACTACTATCATTCTCCTCTCCATTCCTGCTATTGCTGTTTTTGTTATGGCTTCTGTGTTGCTCACCTGGAGCCCATTCTTTTTTCAATATGTAAGCATTTGCTGAATTGAATCAATTAAAGTAGAGTCCTGTGAGCCTTGGGTTTGTGCAGGGCAAAAGGCAGAGAGCTCATTTGCTCTGCTCCTCTGAGTGCAGGAAGGAGAAGCTGGGATGCTGGAACTACTTGCAGGAATGAAAGAATAAGGCACTGGAAGCTGGAAGGAGATTTTTTCTAAGCACTAAACTTGAAAAAAGGCTCAAAGAAAAGAATAAAATGATGAAACTGCAGAAGGAAGTTTGTATAACTAAAACCAAGAAGAGGAGGCCCTGAAAGAAATATCTTCCCTGGCCATGACCTAAAGCGCCAAGGGAAGTTAGATTGAATCCCTGTTCTCAAGGACAGGCAAGAATGTAGTGAGTCTTTCTGGGAGCTTCTTGAAGCTCTAGACCGGGTGGGAGGCGGGTGTGGAGAGAGTAGTTCAGTAGTTCAGACAGTAGTCCTGATAAGCCCGGGACCATTGTTCCAGAAACAGCGTGGGTTCAGTGCATGGGGTTAGGGGAATAGAACATCATCTTCTTGGAGCCTTGAGCTGAGGTAGATTTTTATCATTAAAGTGAGATGGGCAGCAGATGAGAGGTGAAAAGCTCAGTCAGGTGAGAAGACGGAACAAGGCACTGGAACGATGCGGCACCAGAACTCTTGGCAGCATTTGGAGGGTGGTGGAGAAGAAAGAGTACTAGGACATTTAGAAGATGTAACAATACTAAGAAAAAAAAGCTCTTATAATTTCAAAGGCTGAATCTTGTGCCAAAATGATAAAAAATCAAAGGTTATAAAAGGACGCAGCCTTTTCTCCAAGTTTTAGATATTTTCTAAGGTTGTATGCTCACACACGCTGTAAGAAAGTGAAATTTTTGGTAACACTTCCACACTCCCTTCCCCATCCCAGAAAAGCTTCTCCCCGAAAGAGAGAGCTAGGATGCATGTCCAAAGGCACTCTTAAGGAAACTCTCCACTTGGGCACCACTGAAGTACCTGGGTCTCCACAGTTTTAAAATTGATGGAGTAGTGAAAATTTTAGTATCACAAGTACAGTTGGGGCATAATTTGAACTTTGATATGGGTTTTTTTTTTTTAATTGTCAAGTTATTTTTTGGTTCTCACTACTTGCCAGTCATTTACCATTCTGTCCCCTGTCCCACCTCCCACCATTCAGGGTCACCACTCTGGCTTTTTGAGGTGTTGGCATGGCAGCCCTCTTTTGGGCACTTCATTCATTCTGATGCCCTCTTGTCCTCCGAGCTGCTCCTCAGAAGACAATCAGCAGGCACAAATCTAACTCCATTCATTCAGGAGGATTCTTAGCAGGCAGCTCAGCCAGAGCATAGGCAACAATCTGAAAACCAGACATAAAGCACTGCACTTATGTGGCACAGCATCTATGCAGGCAGATGCATAAAAGTTGTACAAAACAACAATAACAACAACAATGTTAACTATAATAATACCTGATGGCTTGAATTTCAGGTTAAAAATTTTTCTTTATAGTACAAAAAACCTGAGGCTATATCATTTACATGACTTGCTCAGTCCTTGCCTTTTTTGCCCTATTATCTCTTCCAGTTACGTCATCACATAGCTCTAAATACCCTCTACAGGCTGATGACCCACACATCTTCATCTTCCTCTCTACTTCCTCTTCTGAGATCCAGACTGCCGTTTTTTTTAAATCTCCATACGAATATGCATTTCAAGCTTGTTCAAAAAGCCTGTTTCTCATCTGAAAATGGGGATAATAATGCTGTTATGATCTTTAAATAAGACATGTAAACTGTAGCGTAGTGCCTGACACATAATAAATGTCCAATACCTGGTCGCTATTTTATCATGATTACTGTCATTACATTTTATGGCTGGACCCAGATGCCACACAGCCTGATCCTCCACCCTCAGAGTCACCCTTTGTGTTAACAACTTCCACCCTTCAGCATTGTGTTTTCTAAGACAAAGTCCTAGAATGCTGAGATTCACACTAAACATGTCTTAAGTAACTTAGAATGCTCCCTGGGGGACCCTGAGTCAAATTTTTTTTTTTCTTTTAGTGGAGGGGAGAGTGCCGGAAGTTTCTGCTCAGCATCTTGCTGATGTCACCCCAGATCATGAATTACTTTATCAAATTTCTTTCTTAGCAATAGCAACAGCTTAAGAAAATGTCACTATTTTCTGGTGCCCAGAGGAAGCCCTAAGAGCTGGAAGAGGAAATAGTCCCTCTCATGTGGTGATCCTGATGTCTCCTGAGTTTCCGATTCACTGAGGGCTGGTGGACGCGGACACAGACCTAGAGCCCCGAGTTCAAAGGCAGTTGGTCAAGCCTCAGACTTGGACTTCTGAGAAGATTCCTGCTGAGTTACTTCTCTCCTGGCTAAAGAAGGTTGCATTTTCCCCACTCATCCTCTTCCTTCTCTGTTTCTCAGAGAGTCCGCCATAAATAGTATGAGGTAGGGAGAAATTTGATCTTGGGGTAGTGTCAGGCTGTGTCTGGGCAATAAACACTATTTCAAAGGTCCACATTCATTTCCAGTGTGCCCCTCGGTCTCAAATTATGTTTAAGACTGAGCAGGTTGTGAGGTGTGGTTACCCAGCACTGGGCTTGGAGTCCTGAAACCCTCAAGCCACACCTTCTCAGACCTCCGCTTCCTCATGCTGAAAATGACCACCACATTGCCTTCCTCACGGGCTTATGGTTGGGAAGAAGTGTACAACAAGATAGATAATGTACATACAATAACTTTTTATAAATGTTGGCTGTTGTTATCAAGCAGCTCCTGCATTGTCTCCTTACCGTTGTTCTGGTCTTTGGAATCCAGGAGTTTGAGCCCACTGAATTTTATCCAGTAGTCAGCCCTTTCCCTGTCATTCTAGGCCTTGCTTCCAGAGCCCCCAGTTCTTTCCCAGGAAATAAATGCTTGTGGAAACGACCAACTTCTAGCATATGGGGCGTGAGAGCAGTCCTTCCCTGGTTCTTACAGAAGAACAAAAGCTAGGAGTGGGGAGTGCGTATTGGCAATGAGGCTTAAAGAGGAAAGCTGTTCGAGGGGCTCAAAGGGGAAAGAGTAGTTGCAGGACACAAAAACAGAAGAGGTGTTTTTCCTCAAAAGGCAGAGTCCTAGGATAGGCCACTTCTTTTGCAAGTCTGCCTGATCTTATCCCTAGCATTTTCATCCCAACTTTCTTTTAGACAGGAAGTCAGGGTGCAAAGCCTTTTTACCACTACTGCCTTACCTATAACGTGGTATCCAGCATTGTGAAGAGCGTAAGCAGTAGAACCAGTTAGACTATGGCCCAAATCTCAGCTCTTTCATTTATTGTCTTAGTTTATTACTTATACATGGGGATAATATCACCTAATTCTCAAACTTGTAGGAGCTCATAGTATGGGCAAGGTGCCCCGACAGTGCCAGGTGAGGCTACAGCAAGCACTCAGCTCTTGGCTAAAACTGTAAATATGGTTCTGTCACCAGAACATAATCTTGTTACACAATTCTGCTTGATCCTGCTTCTCATGCTGCTGCCAGACAGTCACAGGCAATTTCCTAGCATGTTTCACATCCTGGAGTGGCCCTTTCTTCTGCCCTCGGTCCATTGTACACTGATTAGTAACATTAGATACATGCCAGGAACTATTGTAATGGCTTTACATAACATAACTCAATTACTCATCTGAACAACCTGATGGAGGTGATACTGTTCTCTCCATTTTACCACTGAGGGAATTGAACCTTAGAGAAGTTACTTGCTTGTCTAAGATTACAGAGCTATTAAGAGGGATTCAAAGGTGACATGCGTGGCTCATGAGGGGATCTTAACCAGTAAGCTGCAGGCCTCTCGCCTCCCCCTTTTAAAAAGCAAAGCAGGGTCATCCTTTGTACTTGAGTTTCCTTTGTATTTGAGTTTCCTTTGTATCCTGAGTTTTAGAATTGCTCTCACCAACAATTACATCCCTGGGTTTTTTGCACACTTTTCTGCCTCTATGGCTTTCCATGTAGAAAACAGTGCTCCAGAGTATCTCAATATTCAACTTACTGACATCTGCTCAGACATCAGAGAGTTATATATGTGCTTCAGAAAAAAAAAAAAGAGGAAATAGAAAAAATGCTGGAAGGGTCCCTGTTGTTTCTGAAACACTGAGCTGGGTGCTTTACATATGGCAGGTGCTGGCACAACAGTTAATAGCTAGGTGGATTGTTGAGACAGGCCCAAGTTCAAATCTTAGTTTTGCTCCCTAGTACTTTGACCTTGGCAGATCACTTAGCCTCAGTTTCCAAAACTGTAAAGTGGGTATAATGATACCTCTAGGAGAAAATATTCTAGTGTTAATTTCTCAGAGTTTTATTCAAAGACCTGCATCAGAATTAATGGAGGAATGACCTTGGCCATCCAGAACTAGAGGACATGTGGGACGGAAGCAGTATAACTTACTGTGATGCTCACACCAAGGGTCTTCTTGATCATAGCAGAATCTTTGGAAGAATTTTCACTAGAATACAGGACACTGACTTTTCAACTATGGCCCTTTACTAGAGCCACTAAAGGAGGGCAGAACTGATCATTTGCTAATCCCTTGAACTGTGGGAGAGGACTTATTTGACATACTATATCCATATGTGGGATATAGGGACAGTCTTAGAAAAAAATGATTTCTTGTTGTTTGAAAGATTACATTAGCCAAGAAAAGAGAAAAGGGGTACATTGAAAGGCCCCCAAGGTTCAACGTTGTTTTAGGTCCAGTCAATTTTCTGTTACTGTCCGTTTCTGTAACAGAATACCTGAATGGGGTAATTTATAATGGGGAAAGAGTAGTTGCAGGACACAAAAACACAAGAGGTGTTTTTCCTTAAAAGGCAGGGTCCTAGGATAAGCCACTTCTTTTGCAAGTCTGCATGCTCTTATCTCTAGCATTTTCATCCCAACTTTCTTTCAGAAATGTATTTCTCACAGGTAGAGGCAAGTGGTGAGAGCCTTCTTGCTGGTGGAAACTTTCTGAAGACTTCTGAAGCAGTGCAGGGTTTCACACGATGAGGGGGCTGAGTGTGCTAATGTGTTCACTCACTTCTCTCTTTCTCTTCTTATAAAGCCACCAGCTCCCTTCCCATGATAACCCATTTTGAACAGTGATCTCTTAAGGGGGCCACCTCTCAATACTGCCATATTGGGAATTAAGTTTCAACATGAATTTTAGAAGGAACATTCAAATCACAGCATTCCACCCCTGGCCCCCCAAAACTCATGTCCTTCTCACATACAAATACAGTCATTCCACCCTGACAGCCCTAAAGTCTTAACTCATTGCAGCACCAACTCAAAAGCCCAAAGTCCAAGGTCTAGCGTCTCATCCGTGAACCTGTAAAATCAGAACAAGTTATCTCCTTCCAAGATACAATGGTGAGACAAGCCTAGGATGTATATTCCCATTCCAAAATGGAGAAGTAGACAAGAAGAAAGGGGTAATAAACTCTAAGCAAGTCCGGAACCCAAGAGAGCAGACATTGGGTCTTAAGACTCCAGAATAGTCTTTTTCAATTCCATGTCTGGCAACCACTGCACACTGGTATGAGGATTGGGTTCTCAAGACCCCTGTGGCTTGTGACTGAACTCAGTCCACCCAGTTTTTGCAGGATGGCATTGCATGCTTGCAGCTCTGCAGTTCTAAAGTTTTGATGGCAGTCCTGCTCCAAAGCTCCATTAGATATTACCCAAGTGAAGACTCTTCGTGGTCATCTTGCTCCCATGGCTCCACTAGGCATTTCCTGAGGGACTCTCTGCAGCAGCTCCAACCCCACATTTCTGCTCAGCATTGCTGTAGTGGGGGCTTATCTGCAGTTGATCCTTGTCTGTGACAGGTCTCTGCCTGGGGGCCCAGACTTCTGACAATATCTTTTGAAATCTGTGTGGAGGCTGCAAAGCCTCTCCGCAGCTCTTCTCTTTCTGCAAGGCTGCAGAATTAGCACTACATGGACACCAGCAAGGTTTAGGACTTAGACCTTCTGGAGCTATGGCATGAGCCAGATCTGGGGCCGCCTGAGTCACGGCAGCTCCAGGAGCAGAGCCCTCATGATCCAATCACCTCTTAAACTCACCATCTTTCAGTACTGCCACACTGGGGAGGAAGTTTCCACATGAGTTTTGGAGAGGACATTCAAACCATAGAAAATGTCGATACTTCTTTCTAGGTGTGTGTTAGTAGTTGGGTCTTTTGAATTTCTGTCATTCTACAGAATAGATAATTGAGTGAAATTAACCTGGAATATTTTTTGTCTTAGTCAAAGATTTTTATTCTCTTTAGAAAATATTGATAACAATAATGACTATGCACTTACTCCGTTGTCAGTACTATAATACATTAAGTCCTTACAACACCAAACCATAATAAACAAACTCATATAGGTGCTTAGTATGGTACTTACTATGAGAGATGATGGGCAGTTCCTAAAGACTCTAACAACCAACGGTCCCCCCAAAAGAAATAAATATGCCTTAGGTAGATAGTGACTTTGTAGTTAAAAACCTCGCACACACACAAAAAATACAAATAAAAACCTTCTCATAGGGAAAGGCCGGATGACTTCACTGGTGAGCTCCATCAAATATTTAAGGAAGAAAAAATACCAATTCTATAAAAAGTCCTCCAGAACACTGAAGAGCAGTTATTTTCGCCATATCTCATTTTATAGGGCCAACATTACACTGATACAAAACTAGATAAAGACATTACAAGAGAAAAATCTAATCTGTGACATGGAAAGCCTGCAAATCTCTAGAACTTTGCACGCACCTTTCTCTTAGAGAATGCCACTCACCTTAATTTTTCTTAGCTAAGTCCTACAATTCCTTACATTATATCTTCTGTATAAGCTATTGTTCTCTCATCCTAGTCAATGGTGACTGATTTCTACTCTGAATTACCTTTAGTCTTGTTCGGTGGGCTATAGTGTGAAATTTTCTGAAATGAATTGGGTTCTATAGCTGTAGACTGCAGAATAGGCTTGAAGAGAGATGTTTTTAATTCATCTATGTAGAGGTGGAAATATTTGAAAAGAGAACAAACTAGAAAACTAGCAAAATAAGCTACTTTCAGCCTAGCTAAACATATTGAAGCTTAGACTTGGGTTGTGTCTACAGAAATGGTCCAAGCTGGGCATGGTAGCTCACGCCTGCAATTCCAGCACTTTGGGAGGCCAAGGCGGACGGATCACTTGAGGTCAGGAGTTCGAGACCAGCCTGGCCAACGTGGTGAAACCCTGTCTCCACTAAAAGTACAAAAATTAGCTGGGCATGGTGGTGCATGCTAGTAATCCCAGCTACTCAGGAGGCTGAGTCAGGAAAATTGCTTGAACCTGGGAAGCGGAGGTTGCAGTGAGCTGAGATCACGCCATTGCAGCTAGCCTGGGTGACAAGAGCGAAACTCCATCTCAAAGAAAAAAAAGAAAGAAATTGTTCAAAAATAATTTAGTCAAAAGACATGGGAAAGAAGAACAAGTGGACTTAATCAATGAGTATTAGAGCGAAGAGAAAATGATGCAGGAAGAAGAAAACATGTTGGGGTGTTTGCAACCTTTAAGATGCCTTCCTTTTGTGTAGGTGCCATGACTTCCTTAATACAATGTCTTTGTTTATATTTCCATAGGTAAAATTGAATGGTTGCAAATTGATTGCCAATTCTCTCCTTAATTTTTCATGCCTTCAACTTGTCCCAGCTGTGGATTGGTGAGTATACTGTTTTTAGATTCCCTATACTATTGCTGGTCACCACTAGGAACAATCTGTTATGGCTACATCTTGGGTCCCCTGTGCTGCACCTGTTTATGAATTTGTAGTCTCCAACTCCATTCTTATAAGGCATACTGAAACTCTGAGGTGAGCTTGTTCCTCATCTTCACCTGAATGGTCTCTCCCTTCATCAGCCCAGTGTTGTATGATATGGCTGAATCAGGAATCCCAACACAGCATGTGGTGTGCCATGCACTTGTGTGCCTGTGACATGAAGCTGTAACATCTTCCCTTGACGCTAGGGTTACCTCTTCCCTATACAAAATTCTTGATCAAGGCTGTGGGTTGACTTTGGAATAGGGAGAGGAAGCAGAACACCCACTCTCTTAGGCAGGGCTTCCCAATACAGGTAACTAAACTACAGCTTTTGTAGCCCAGCACACACCTCACAGGAAACTAGGGAGGAAATTGCAGCTTCACCTCCATCCCACATCCTGTTGGGTGCACCATCACTGAGCCCTTTCTGCAGCTGATTGCCTGCTGCCTCATTCTTTCCCTCTAGTACATATATGCTTTCTCCAGCATATATGTACCGGCTCCTGTTCTTCCTGCTCCCAGGAGCTCTCCTGGTTTTGTGCTGGTCTCCCATGAAGGGTGAGTCCCACAGTAGGGAGGCAAAGGGAGCAAGGTGATGGGGTCAGGGAGCAATGTTCTGAAAGTCCTGATCCTGAGGGGCTGGAGCTATAGGGCCAGTGTTTATTGAGTCCAGGTTCCTGAGTCTGTGGCTGGTGCAAATACCTTTCCCCACTATGGAGGACCTGCTGCTGGGGACCCTGCTGTTGCTGCTGCCCACCAAACTGTAACTACAGGAATGGTGTGAGGAGGGATGCTTGAAGGGAAGGGGTGATAAAACAAATAATTCAGCACCTATGGATGTGTAAATTGGAGAGCAATAACATGATTTTCTCTCAACAGGGGTTCAGGTCTTGGTAAGTAACTCTGAAGACAAATCCTCTTCTTTCCTTTCCCATGGATACTGGGTCTTCTTTCTCAGTCAAACTTGCCCAGTGCTACCAGCAATGAAATACCCAGCACAGTGTCCCCTTCAGAAACACAGCTACACGCTGTGCCTGTAAAGAGGAGGGGAGAGGGTGTCCTGGTAGTCCCATGATGCCTAAAACCAGATTCTCTGATAGACCTGGGCTCTGCTGAGATAAATCTAGAAGAGAAGGTCCTTGGAGGTCCCCAGAAGTCTGGCTAGGGAAATCTGGAAGGTCCAGGATAGCAAGCCAGATACCTTCATCAGTATTTCTCCTCTCTTCCCTGACTACCTGCCACCCCTGGTCTTATGCTATGGTTTTGACATAATATTCAGAACCTACAAGATCTATAATTTGCACCTCCTGTGGTGAATTTGTTGACAAGACCTGCAGAAAGAATCCAGGTTCCTGTCAATCCAAACATCCTGACTTTGCATGCCAGACCAAAGAGGTGTATATTCAACATTTCACTGGAGGTGAGTTAGGGGTAGGAGTAAGGGGAGGGATGGGAGACTGAGTTTTATCACTCGACCTGGGGGGGAAAAAGCGCTCCATCTGGAGTCAGAATTCTCCAGCGCCGCCAGCTCTGGCTTTACCTCAGAGCTTAATGGTCTTGAACATGTTACTTCCCTTCCTGGAGTTCCAATTTCTCATTTGTACAATGATTGGGTTTTAATAAGTGATCTCCTGATTCCCCACCGGTCTCTGATTTTCAGTGACTTATTTCCTAATACAGCATGGCTGAGACAGCTCCTTTGCTGTAAATGTGTTGGAGGTAGGGGTGAGTTGCCCCGGGGGAAGGCTGCTCCTTCCGTGGAAGGGTCTTCAAGTCTCAGCCTCTCCGTGAGGGGAGGGGAGGGAAGAGAAGGGCGGCTTACTCAGCCATATCCCCTGTCCCATCCCAGATCTAACCTGAAGCCTCTGTTACTCTCCTACTCTCTTCAGAATACGTGTACCAATATTCAGTCCTGGGCTGTCCAAAGAGATGTGTGGAATACATACGCTTTGCCAGGAGAGAGAAAAACGTGTTCTTCTGTTGTAATGGCAACTACTGCAATAGCTTGCCCGGAAAAGATAATGCTTCACTCAGTTCCATCCCCCTACAGAAATTTGCCTGAGATATTCAGCTGATTTGCAGAAACCTCCTTCTGACCACGTCCTGCCTGTTCCTTCCTGAACAAATATCAAGATCCAGAAATGCCTTCACTCTTAACCCCCGCTCACGCAGTCTTTTGAGAGCCGGGAAGCCAGGGAGAAATGAGTTGTGAATAAAGAAGGAAGGAGGTGGATTTTGAAATGCTGCCAGGGCCTGCGTCAGAGCCAATGGGAAAAGCATGCGACTTTGCTGCTCTGGCTGGGAGCCAAACCTCGAGTCCGGGGAGGGGGATGGGAAAGAGGAGCAGACTGTGCTGGAACGTCTACACCCCAAATGGGTAACAGTAACAACTCTAATGAATAGCATGACCATACACAAGGGGAATCACAGACTATTTTTATGGTTGATCAGATAAGAAGGACGGGACACCAAGTAGAGAATGGTCTGACAAAGTCCCTAAATTATTTCCTAAATCCTGTTAGGTCCCAGATACTCTAGGCCTGGGTATGTTCCAGAAATAGGGTGCCCTAACAAAAACGGCCTGGCTTTCCGCAAGGGGGTCCTCTGCCTTGGGGCTGGTTAGCATGGGGAGGTATGATGAGGAGAGGGGAAGGAAAAATTTCTGGTTATTGTAGTACTTAAGTATTAAGGAACACAAATTCTGAAGAGGATTGCTTGAGTTTGACCCTCTCGCCCCAACTACCTTTCCCTAGAGTTTGCCAAGTAACAAGACAGCTCTTCCCCAGAAGTGGATATTGGTCACATTTTTAGTATCAGTCACCCATAATTTACTGTTAGCTCTGTGAAAAGAGAAATCCTTCGATGCTCAACTGAAGTCATGTGTTCCTTTGACTCATGTTCAGCTAATATTTTGGCTGATTTTTTTTGAATGCCAGAAGCTAAACAACAAACACACAAAAAGCCAACACACACACACACACACACACACACACACCCATCTCTTCTAGTCTTTGCAGAAGTGGCTTTTCCACACTTGGAAATTGGCCTTTCCTTCCACACTTAGCTCGGCTTGTTCTGAGCCTAGGGGTCAACCCAAAGTGAAAGCTTAAGGTCTTCTTAGTTTTTTCTGAATGTGTGTTTTGCCTTGGTTATGTGTATATGCGTATGACTTTTGAAATTCACCTGCATATGTGCTTGCTTTTTTTTTTTTTTTTGGAGACAGAGTTTTACTCTTGTTGCCCAGGCTGGAGTGCAGCAGCGTGAACTCGGCTCGCTGCAACCTCTGCTTCTGGGGTTCAAGTGATTCTCCTGCCCCAGCCTCCAAAGTAGCTGGGATTACTGGCACTCACCACCATGCCCAGCTAATTGTTGTATTTTCAGTAGAGACGAGGTTTCACCACGTTGGCCAGGCTGGTCTTGAACTCCTGACCTCAGGTGATCCACCCGCCTGCTTCTTAATTTTCAAATTTTCCTAAGAATCACACTGCAGCATTTCCTCCAGGCCTTAAAGTCTTTTGTATGTCTCAACCTGTAATCGCTTGCCCCACAGGTCTGTGGGTGTTTAGTCTCCCTTGCAGTATTTAGAAGCATTGCCCACTGCTGTTCCTGCTGGTGTTCTGAGCTAGGTGAAACACATGTGAACAACTCACATCAGTCCTTCAGGTATCCCTCTGACAAGTTAGAATAAACGTACACAATAATTTGAAAATAAGGTTTTCGGCCGGGCGCGGTGGCTCAAGCCTGTAATCCCAGCACTTTGGGAGGCCGAGACGGGCGGATCACGAGGTCAGGAGATTGAGACCATCCTGGCTAACACGGTGAAACCCCGTCTCTACTAAAAAATACAAAAAACTAGCCGGGCGAGGTGGCGGGCTCCTGTAGTCCCAGCTACTCGGGAGGCTGAGGCAGGAGAATGGCACAAACCCGGGAGGCGGAGCTTGCAGTGAGCTGAGATCCGGCCACTGCACTCCAGCCTGGGCGACAGAGCGAGACTCCGTCTCAAAAAACAAAAACAAAAACAAAAAAAACCAGAAAATAAGGTTTTCTCTGGCTCAAGAGGGAACTGGGAACTGGCCTGTGCTGCTTCAAGACCCAGACGGCTGCCTCGCTGGGGAAGGGCTGGGAAAAGGGTGAGTAAAAATGCCACAAAATTTTTCTACCATTTTAAAGACTTTTTTGTTTTTGAGACAGCACCTCACTTTTGTTGCCCAGGCTGGAGTGTAGTGGCGTGATCACAGCTCACTGCAGCCTTGACTTCCTGGGCTCAGGTGATTCTTCCACCTCAGTCTCCCAAGTAGCTGGGACTATAGCCACACACCACCACGACCAGCTAATTTTTTGTATTTTTAGTAGAAACAGGGTCTCACCATGTTGCCCAGGCTGTTCTCAAACTCTTGGGCTCAAGTGATCCACCTGCCTCAGCCTCCCAAAGTACTGGGATTACAGGTGTGAGCCACCGCGCCTGGCCAGATTTTTTTTTTTTTTTTTCTCTTGATAGGGCATTTACTTGGTTTCTGTAAACCATTGACTATTTTCCAGAGCTCCAACATAGTTGGTTCTGACAAGTTATGCTTGTTTTTTTAATGATTCTGTAAACCAACAAGGGCTTAGAGCTTCCTAATTTGCCATTGTATAGATATCATTCGCTAAAACAAAGCCAGTTTAAACAATCAATAAATTTTTCAGCTAAATAACACAAGAAGTCCAACAGGATATAGGACCATAAGGACAGCTTCATCAGCATCTCTATTTTTCTGGGATTCTTCTAGGTCTGTTTTTATTTCTGAATGGGTTCAGACTTCTCTTTGCCTTCCTTCATCATAGCAAAATCTCTTTGGCAGTTCTGGGTCCCATACCTGAACCCTACAGCATCCAGAGGAAGAAATTCTCCATGTTCCTAGTTTGTCATCCAAACCCAGGGGATTAACTCTAATTCAGTGGTGCTTACACTTGGGTCTGTGACTTCAAAAGATCTGTAAATTTTCTGAAATCATAATGTAACTGTATTTCAGGTTCAGTTACTTGCCAGTTGCAGAGTCCAATTAACAAAAGCAAGGTCTGGTATAAAGAAAGTGACTTAGTATTCCAAATCCAGCTTAGGGAAAGAAGTATGGGATTCCTCCCTTAAGGGTGCTGCTTCAGTTTTGGGGCAAAAAGCAGGGGCTTTTAAAGAGGAGAACTTGACACGAATGGCATGCAGGGGCAGGGGCGCGCAGGTGGGGGTCTGCATGACTCACTTTGGTGCCTTATCTGCTGGGTGATTGAACTGGTGCCATCATGGGTAGAAGTAGGTTGTAAAGTGGCTGTTGTCTCAAGATACTCTCCAGGTAGGAGAGAGTTTCATAGCAGCCACGTTTTAGGTTGTAAATTGACTATTGTCTCTTGAAGTAATGTCCTGGTGGGAGAACTTTCTGCCTCTGGTGCTTTTAAGTAAGCAGCGGTTAGATAAACTTGCCCTGTAGGGGTGTCTAGTGAAGGCAAGAGAAAGGTTATAATTGCATTTCTAAAGAGATAAGTAGGAAATGGAGAACTGAAGAGAAGGAGGAAAGGGAAAAGAAGAAAAACAATAATTTAAAACCCTCATTCTCTTTAGGTTAGAAAAATGGGGGTGCCTGTTTACAATTAGAGTCTGATTAGTCCAGCTTGGGTCACATGCCTATCTCAAAACAAACTAGAAATCCAAAATGTGGTGATGCTTTGAGCCATGGTCTTTGTTTCTCCCGTGAAGACTGGAATGACATACCATACCTTACGTGGAATGACATGGGTCCTGGATATCAATCTGACATCACTGGGAAGAGAGAAGGGAAATCATTCCTGGGTCCTACAGAGTTGTCCACTGCATGCTCCTACATATTATCCAAATGGAGAAGTAGCCTGCTTGAGTTACTGTCCTGGATGAAATAAACAGTCACAGACAGAACCTCCATTTTTAAAGTGACCTTTGATAATCTCCATTCTGGCCAGTTTTCTGTTGAAGAACACCCTAACAGTTTCACAAATCTAGGACAATCTCAGTATGTACATAAAATGGAACCCTAAATTTGGAGAAAATAAAGAAGAAAAAAGTAAAAAAAGAATAAAGAAGAAAGCATATCACCCAACACTTAGCTTCAATCTCTCATAGCAGCTTTATCTTCTTATACTCCTTCTACCCTCCACACTTACCCCCTCATGTGTGTCAGCGCCTTAGCACATGTTAAAAAGTATGTTTGGCATTTCCTTCCGTTTTGCTATGACTGGTAGGTTTTTATTCCTTCTCTAAGATTCAGTTAAATATCAATCTTCTATGACCCCTTCTCCAGCTAATCCAAGTAAGCAGAATAATGGCATCCTTTGGGTTCCCCAAGCAGACTCTTCATTCCTCTGTTTGAGCACTTAATCTTATTGATATGTGATGATTCATTGTGATGGCATTTACCCCACTAGATAATCTAGGTTCAATCTCCTGTGTAATCACTGCAGTGTCTGGAACAAATTGGATGTTACATAACTGTTTATGTTAGTAATTGAATAAATTACAGTAACATGGCAGAGTTCCTGAGGCTGCTTTGACCTGGATGGGGGCATCATTCTTCAGCATCTTATACTTAGGTCTCTCAGCATTTTTCACATGGCTTGAAGCTATTTATTTAGTGTTCAAAATAAGTATTTATGAGCCTTGACTAATACATTTAATAAATAAATTATTAAATAAATAAGTGAGGGAGAAAAGACCAATCTCTTATGTAGAATTCTAAGTAATTTATGCTCAAGGGGAGGGAGCATAACTCTTCTCTGTTTAAGTGTGGGTGGCACATGGTGATTTTCTTCCAGAGAATACAGTGTGGAAAGGGTGGGGGAGTAATTTTTACAGTGGATAAACCTGATAAACACTACTTCAGCTGGGTGATCGAGGTCAACATCATCAGTGGTGAATCATGTTCATATTATGTACCTTTGACGTGACGTGATGAAAGCTGCACTTACCTCTGTGGTCTTCTTCCCCCAAACTCATAACCCTTGCCTAATCATGAAAAAAAAAACAAAACATGAAACAAAAAAGTCTAATCAGGAAAAAAAGAAAACTCCAATGGAGGAACATCCTACAAAATACTTGACAAGTATTCTTCAAAACTGTTAAGGTCATAAAAAACAAGTAAGGTCTGAGAAACTGTCACAAGCAAAGAGAAGCGTAAGGAGACATGACCACTATATTTAATGTAGTATCCTGGATGAGATTCTGGACTACAAAAATAAAGCCATCAGGTAAAAACTAAGGACATCCAAGTATACTACTAACTTTATTTCATAATGATGTACCAATATTGGTTCATAAATTGTAACAAATGTACTATGCTAATGTAAGATGTTTATAATAGTGAAAGCTGAGTGCAAGGTACATGGGAACTCTATGTATTATCTTCTTAATTTTTCTAAAATGTTCATATCTCTAAAAAAAAAATAGTTTGGTCAGGCATTGTGGCTCACACCTGTAGTCTTAGTTACTCAGTTGGCTGAGATGTAAGGATGGCTTGAATGGGGAAGGTGGAGGCTGCAGTGAGCCCAGATTATGCCACTGCACTCCAGCCTGGGTGAGAGAGTCATACCCTGTCTCAAAAAAAAAAAAAAAAAAGTTTCCACAAAGAAAAATTCTGGCTTCAGGGTGTCTTTTAATAAAAATGTGAGGAAAAAATGAAACAAATTTTTCAAAATCTTTCAAAAGTAAAATAAAGGGTCTACCTTCTAAGTTATTCTACAAGGCCAGCATTACCCCGACGTCAAACCAGATAATGACATTAGAGAAAAAAAATCTACAAACCAATATTTTATAATAAACATAAAAGTATTTATGTAGTTTGGTTAGTTTTTCTTCTAAAAGTGATCATATATTTTATATCTGTGGCAACAGTACCTTGTCAAAAAGCAAACCATGAGATACAAGCTTAGCGTACTTACCATGTACAAAATTCAGATTGTTGCAGCAAAACTAAAATAAAGAACACATAAAATTTACTGTCCCTATGTTGTTACCTGGGAAAATGTAAACACGAACCAAGGTTTATAAATAAAATTTGTCAATAATCTCACTAACAGATATTTTTTCTGAAATGCTACTTGTGAAATCCATAAAAATTTGAAATACTATGGAGATATATGTTAGTTCTATTCAGTTATTGTGAGTAAAACTGAAAGGCACCATATTTATCCAAAAATTATTATGATTATTATTATTTGACAGAGTCTCGTTCTGTCACCAGGTTGGAGTGCAGTGGTGTGATCTTGGCTCACTGCAACCTACACCTCCTGGGTTCAAGCGATTCTCCTGCCTCAGGCTCCCGAGTAGCTGGGACTGCAGGTGCTCAGCTAATTTTTGTATTTTTAGTAGAGATGGGGTTTCACCATGTTTCACCATGTTGGCCAGGATGGTCTTGATCTCTTGACCTTGTGATCTGCCCACCTCGGCCTCCCAAAGTGCTGGGATTACAGGCGTGAGCCACCGTGCCTGGCTCAAAGATTCTTAGTATTAGTTCAATTGTATATTTAGTGTATTCTGAACATAGAAGAATATTCTTCATTTACTTGTAATGACGTAATTACAAGTAGTTCCAAGTAATTGCAATTATTAATGTAATTTTGAGGTTATAACTATTTGAGATTATTTAACATTTTTCAGAAATTGAAGTGTAATCTTATACCTGCATCTAAGGAACAATGAACAAAGTGTTTTAAATTCCAAGTAATTTCCTTTAATGTCCATTTTACTAAAATATTATTCCCTTTAGAAAAAGGAATTCTTTCAAATTCCATGTGTTCTTTTCTTTAAAAAGGATATCTATTATTCATATTGTATTCTAAAGACATAAAATATTCTTGTTCTTAAAAATATTATTTTAATAAATTATATCTTCATTAAATAGGAGGTTAATTTAGTGATATCTGCATATAGCATATACATAAAGAAAAGAAGCATATACATAGTGTGAAACAGGCATGTTAAGTCAAATCAATAAGATGAAATGTAATATCTAAGAAGCCTAGAAGGAGATAGGAGAGTGCTTTCAAATTGAGCCCTCTTGGAATTTCAAAGGGCTACCTTGGTATGTACAGTCAAATCTCTGTATTTGTAGGGTCATGTTGCAGATTCGCTCAACTACAAATTGAAAATATTCAGAACAAAATAACAATACAACAAAAAATGATACAAACAAGAAACCAACACATCATAACTATTTGCATAGCATTTACATTGTATTAGGTATTATAAGTAATCTAGGGGATTTAAAGTATAAACTATGTAGGTTATATAGGTGACTTAAGCATCTGTGGATTTTGGTATTCATGCAGTGTCCTGAAACCAATCTCCCAGATACTGAGTGGGGACTGTACTATTTGCTTTCTAAAACATGTTCTGAGTTAACTTCTTTATCAAACACAATTCATGATTTTACATAACAGAAAACCATCATATTCTGGATTAAACATTTGGGGGATTTTTTTATCCGACAATTCTGGAAATCAAAGGGATAGAGGAGTTTAGAATTGGGTTAGTCCAGGAGCTCTGGGACTTCATTTTGCTGTGATTCTCTCAGCTCTGCTTTCATCCTGGAAAAAGAGCAGTCCTTCGACCTCTGTTCTTTAACAGTAGCGAAATGGCTACAGCAGCTGCAGAAAACGTCATCCAAGAAGGACTACCTTCATGCTGGAATTTTTCTCCCTTCAGATCAGCTTAAGTCCCATTCTCGTCTCTAAACAAATCTCTTGGCCAGAAGATGGATGACTGTCTATATCTTACTTCTTGTTCCACTTGTGGAGCCTGAGGTGGACTCAACCTCCCTGGAAACATATGGGGCTCTTGGGAAGAGTGAATGGAAATGGGGCCTATGAAAGCAATCAATAGGTGTCCAGTCAAATTCCACAGGGACTGTCATAGTCACTTCTCTGGGAAAAAAGACCTGTTAACAAGCCAATGTTCATAATCGAGAGGCATTATGAGGGAATCAACGGCTTTGCTTTAGGGCGGGGAGCATTCTTTCCTGTACATCCATATTCCTGGACAATGATTATCCCTCGTGTTTTCCAATATGTATGTGTAGTTCCATGTGCTACAGTTGAGCACTGTGGTGCATCAAAAACAAGTGTAACACACACATCACTGCAGGGGTGAAATGTCTTACAGAGAAACATCGTAACATCTGTCACCGAAGATATATATTCACTGGGGGAAATACTTCAGAGCTGTGCATGAGTTGGGAGCATAAATTGTTAGAAAGAAGGAGAGGAAAGGGGATACACATGGCCAAATCCTTCAAGACCTTATCCCAGCCTAACTGAGCAGGCTCATCTTCTGGACTCCCTCTACCATTTCTATCTGATTGACTCTTATCCACCTGCTGCCATCTGGTGAGTGAGCTTTAATATGCCTTACTGTCCTGGTACATGTTGTTTCCTAGGCTTATAATGCTCTTTCACTCCTTCTTGCTTTGTGGCTTCTGACTTCTTCAAAACCCAGTTAAATTACTGTTCTTTCTGGCCCCTGCCCCAACTGACCTGAGCATTCAGAATAACCCTCCTTTCTAGGTGGCAAGAGTAGCCACTTCCTTCCTCTAGAAAGGCATGCAATAGATTTATTATTTTTCACATAGGGAAGCTCCTTACACTCATCCCCTCAGTGCCTTGCACAAAGTAGATATTAAGTAACTGTATTTG
Organism: Theropithecus gelada; assembly: GCF_003255815.1. Taxonomy (NCBI): domain Eukaryota; kingdom Metazoa; phylum Chordata; class Mammalia; order Primates; family Cercopithecidae; genus Theropithecus; species Theropithecus gelada. The sequence continues at coordinate 116,958,813 of NC_037682.1, read as the reverse complement.
GATGATTTGGTGAATTACAGTAAGATGACTGAGTTTCTGAAATCTACTGTGACTACTCAAAGGAGCTGCTCCTTTAGCTTCTCATACCTAAGTGCTCATATCTAGCACCATTTATGTGGGATTGCACGTACTTTCTTGATGTATGTCATTCTCTTTAGACTATCTCTTTCCCTTGAGACAGCTCAGAAGAAAATAGGTGATGTCTCATCTCCTGCTGTATTCTGAATGACCAACAGGGCCTAGTATGCACTTGGTATACATCAAAGCTTCTTGAGGGGATTGCTGAATGAGCATAACTGATCCCTTCACCCACAAAGTGAGAGGCAGCACAGTGTAATGTTTAAGCCAGTGACCTTTGGAGGCAGGCTTTTTGCTTTCCAAAATAACCACTGCCACTCACTAGCTGTGTGACCTTAGTTAGGCAAGTCAATTAGTTTCTTATGCTTCAATTTCCCAGGATCGCCACCTTGCACTCAAATCCTTTTGTCACTGTCTGTCATAGAGGAAAATACCATACTAAGATAAGCACTGTTTATGGGTTTTCTCTGTTTCTCAGCAATATCTTATTTTAACCTCCCACTACTCTGTTCCCACAAATAACTGTAGCAGGCACTTACGGAGCACACGGTAGGTTCCAGACACTCTTCTAAGCACTCTCATGGATTATCTCATGTAAACTCCATTACACTCTAAAGCAAGTGGTTTACATTAAGCTGATTTTATATTTAAGTAGGCTAAGCACAGGGTCAGGCTAATTTGCCAGAGCTTTCCCAGAAAATGTGTGCTTCATTTTGGACTTAAATTCAGGCAGTGTAAGCCAGAGCCTGTGATCTCAACTAGTGCACCATAGTACATGAATCCAAATTGATGTCTTGCCCCATTATCACTGACCACATATTTATAATGAACCCAAGAGTCCTCTCCACAGGCCCAGTGGGGGTCAACTTAATACACATTAAATGGTCTGGCCCTTTAATGTGTACCTCTAAGTTCTCCAGCTCTACTCACCAACCCCTTACTTCCAGATCTCCAATGATACTCTAAAATTTTTATTAAAATACATATTCAGTGGGAATAAGGAGCAATAGTGGTGAAAAAGAATATAGAAGATAACTAAAGAGAAGAAAATAGGGACAAAGGAAAAGAAGGAGAGAAGAGAGGAAGCCAGGGAGGGAGATAATGAGGCAGGATGAAGGGAAGGAAGAAAGAAAGAAAACAATCTAAAAAGCAAAGTAGAAAGGAAGGGAAGTGAGAAGTTAGGAGAAAAAAACTACTAGAGTAAAAGGTCTGGTTATGGAGAATGTAAAATGGAACAGGCACTTTGGAAATAGTTTGGCAGTTCCCCAAAATGTTAAGCATACCATTGCTGTATCACTCTGCAATTCCACTGCTAGGTATTTACTGAAGAGAGAGAGAGGGAAAAAACATGTCCACACAAACACTATTACGAAAATGTTCACAGGAGCATTATTCATTATAGACCCAAACTGAATATAACACAAATAACTATCAATGGATCAATGCATAAATAAAATACAATGGAATATTATTTGGCCATAAAAAAGAACTAACACCAACGTGGGTGAACCTTGAAAACATTTTGCTTAGTACAAGAAGCAAGTCACAAAATATCATGTAGTGTATGATTCCATCCATCTAAGGAGTCCAGAATAAGTAAATCTATAGAAACAGAAAGTAAATTAGTGAGTTCCTAGGTCTGGAGAGTTTGGAGAAAAATGGGATCTGGCTGCTAATGAATACAGGGTTTCACTGGGGGGAGAAAATGTTCTAAAATTGATTGTGGTGGTAGTTATATAACTCTGTGAATATACTAAAAACCATTGAATTGTAAATTTTAAATGGGTGAATCATATGATCTACAAATTGTATCTCAACAAAGCTTGCTAAAAATATCTCGCTTTCACCTTGGTTCAATAGTCTCTTCCTTTCTCAAAGTCTACAACATCCTTGTCCATTTGTCTGTGCTATCATCTTCCTTCTGCATCACAAAGGTATTTGTGAAACCCAGAAGCAGTTCTATACATACTAATGGCGGTAGCGGTTGCGAACAGGCTTAAGGAAATGTGTTGTGTGGCACATGGGCCAGACAAAGTCAAAGGAACTGACTTCCCCAGGTGATGCTTAAGGAACACTTTAGTCCAGGATAAATACGAACTTTGAAGAGGAGAACAGGGATAAGCGTGGGGAAAAGGAGGAGGTGCCAATACAATTTGACTCCAGTCTCACACTGTGTAATTGCATATGGCTTTGGGAAGGAATTGCAGAAATTCTGTGCTTTATAACAGGTTATCCACCGTATTATGCCTTTAGTCAGAGTCTCATCATTACGGCAACAGCTCCTCACATAGTCTCCATCCTCATTGGAATATTCCTGTGGAAGAGAAAAGCAGAAACAGGTTTGTTTCCCCCAAAACCAAGTCTGCAATGAGCTATGAATATTTTACAGGAAAGGGGATTTCCATAGAAGATACAACGCCATAAAGCAGCCCTGCTACCCTGAAGAAGCAACATCCTGTCATGGCTGCTTCTCCCAAGACTTCCTAATGCTAGGAAATTACACACTTGGAAGTGAGATGCGGTTCTAGAGATGGACAGCACAGCAACCCCTCCCTCTCAGCCAGACAGGCACCAAACACAGGCTGAAAACCTGAGTTCCAGGCTCAGCAGTAAAGAGTAGCAGTGTAGAGTGGTGAGCAACATCAAGTTCCTGCACTCAAGCAGCAGGGGTTAGGGAATGATGGCAATTAGAACACACCATGGTAGATGCTATGGGATGGACATGGCAGGGAGCCTGTGGGAGCGCAGGGAGAGAGGGTCATGTGGATAAGGAGAAGGGTCCAAGGAAGCTTTCAGGGCCGGTGATTCTAAGCCGAGACAGAAGTTTGATCAGCATTATGCAAGTGGAGCAGATGCCACCAGGACGCATTGTGAAAAAAAAAGCATGTGTAAAGATGCTAAGATTTAAGCACCTTTAGACCTGGAATAACACTGAGGGTAGGGCTCAGGTGACTCATGAAGAGGTCAGTACAATGGTGAGGAATAGTCCCAGTCCACTAGTCCCCCACTACCCTTGACTCAACTTTAGAGTTCCCCAAAATAGAATGACAACATCCAAGGCTCAGAACCTTTCTTTCTGATCTAGATTCACTCCCTGCATCCAGTATCCTGTCTTAAAGGAAGGTGGTTTGAGCCCTGAAAAAGAAAATTTCCACAATACTCCACCAGAAGCCCTGATCACAGAACACACTTACCGTGACTTAAAAAAGAATATATTTTAATAGACCCACAGAAACCATTAGGAACTTCGCATGTTCGCATCTTACTCCAGCAATTCCCATTTCTGTAGAATTCACATTCACTGCGCCGTATAGCTAATGCTGCAAGAAGAAAAACTGTTGAGTAGAGAAGGGAAGCATCACTCTGTTTGGTGCCTGTCTGGCCGAGAGGGAGGGGCTGCTGTGCCGTCCATCTCTAGAATCGCATCTCACTTCCAAGTGCGTAATTTCCTAGCATTAGAGACAGCAGAGATGTATTGGGAACTCCATCAATGTTCTGCCCTTGGGCTTAGTTCCAGACATTAATACATCTTAGAACCTCAGCCTGAGCAGGAGGAACTGGGGAGACACTTAATTCTTTCCTGGCAGGCAGCGAGACTCAACACCACCTTCAACTTACATTTTCTTGCTTGCTGCAGGAATTGCATATAAAATGGAGAGCAGAGAGCATTTCTATGGATATCAAAGCCTAGGCTGAAGCCTCGGGGGTGTGATTGAGACGGACAGTTCTGGCTGACCAGGAGCCCCTGCAGCCTTACTCTACAAATAACCATCATTTAGGGGGGTAAGTAAAGCTTACAGATCAAATTGGATCTCCAGTAAAGGCCAAGGGCTAAGGAAGGACCCAAGCGGAGTAAGAGAATTTAAGAAACAAGATGACCAGGGCTGCAGACTTGTGTGTGTGAAACTGGACCTCATTCCTCAGAGAACAGTTAGAGCTCACAGAATCCAAGCAGATAGGTTCTGCTTAAATATGCCAAGGTTAAGCCTAGGCCGATAAGTTAATCATTGCCAAACCATCTCTCAAAGACTGACCTTTTTTTTTTTTTTTTTGACAGTCTTGCTCTGTTGTCAGGCTGGAGTGCAGTGGCGCGATCTCGGCTCACTGCAACCTCTGCCTCCTGGGTTCAAGTGATTCCCCTGTCTCAGCATCCCAACTAGCTGGGACTACAGGCACGTGCCACCATGCCCAGCTAATTTTTTGTATTTTTAGGAGAGATGAGGTTTCACCATGTTGGCCAGGATGGTCTCGATCTCGTGACCTCGTGACCTGCCTGCCTCGGCCTCCCAAAGTACTGGGATTACAGGCTTGAGCCACCGCGGCCAGCCAGATTTACCAATTTTTATGCAGAACAGAAAGAGACCCAGCTTCAGTAGTTTTTCCATTCTGCCTCAGCTGATTCTTGAAGCTGATTCTGTAAGAGAGCATGTAGCATTGGAACTGCTTAGTGGTAGAGAATTGTCTGCTAAGATCAGCCTTCCAGCCACTTTATAATGCACTCAGCCAAGGATAGTGACCAGTAGGGACAAGAGAGGAAGGGAAAAGAACAAATGTAAACTTTCCACTCACCACAACACTTCAAATCCCTCCTCTGTTATCCATTATTTCCCTCCTGCCTGCCCTAGGACATTGCTCTAGGCTGCCACAACTACAGGTGACAAGGACGGTACTCTCAAGTTAACAAATTTTTGTGGACGGCACACTAAGTGCCTTGCTTACTGGGGCAAGTTATGCCTGGTGTTGAACATGAGATACAGAAGAAATATTCCTCCACTAAAGCAATTTTCCACTTAATCAGAGAGTGGGGAAAGATTGTAGATAAATCAAGATGAGATCACTACAGAGTCAAGCTGTGTTCCCCAGAGACTCTAGTACAAACAGGGTGATCCAAGCGGGATTTTCTCAACAATGTGGGGGTGAGTTACATCTTAAAAATGGTCAAATTTAAAGAATAGAAGATGGAATATCAAGAGAAGGTTAAATCCTCTGGAGATGATAGCAACTGGGATATAAAATGACCCTTTGAGCCACTACAGCAGTTCCCTACTTTAATCATCTTGCTGTTGATGCCTTGATTCTCTGGGATTGGACTTCTGGTTCCTCTTCCCCACAACTCATATGCATTTTCAGACTTGAGGATATGTCTCCATCTAGCTCTTTCTCGCTTTGCTAGAAGAATGAAGACTTAGTGACTCAACAGGGTGGTCCAGGGATAGGTAAGATATTTTGCACACTAGTGCCACTCCAATGTCTCTGGGATGTGCTGGCATTCTCTGACTTCTTTATCCACATCTATTCTCCAACATTGAAACCATGGACTCCTTTCTCCCAGCCTCCTGAAGCACTCTATTTCCTGTACTGATCACTCACTTGAGGGTAACTAGATAACTTGTACTGAAAAACGCCACCCACACTTAATGTCACAGAGCATTCCCTTCTCTCCCCCGATCAGCCCCTCAGGAAGAGTAACACTTCCCTAGGTACAAAAAGTCCTTTGTGGATGCAGGACTGTGACGGAGAGTGACTTCTGAGAGAACCCACACTAGGTCAAAGCTAACCTCAAAATTAAAAAAAGACTCCAGATGTGAAGAGTACATGGCTCAGGTACAGGCCTGTCAAGAAATATTGGACATGGTACAGACATTTAACAGGACTTTCTTGCCCTCCAGAGCCAAGGAATAAAATAAAAACTACCAAACACTATAAAAGTCTACTGAGATAACAAAAGCAGCACAAGCACTAAATACATTAAATAGCAAACTAGTCATATGTGAAGAGAATCAATTCACAGAGCATGGAAAAAAGAGAATAAAATTGAGACTCAGTTATAAGGGCCTAGATTTAAATCCTTGCCTTTCCATCATTTAGGACTGATTTTTCACTTTGAGATATTTTTAGAATAATAGGTTTTTGCTTACTTTAAAAAGGACTCTGAGTGCATGTTAAAAGTAGAATACAACTCCATGTCCACATGCAAAAAAAAAAAAAAAAAGAAAAGAAAAGACACAAACCTTACACTCTTCCTATTTAACTCAAAATGGATCATAGACCTAAATATAAAATGAAACACTATAAAATATTGGAAGATAACATAGAAGAAAATCTAGATGACATAGGGTTTGGCTATATAAAATGACTTTTTATATATAAGACCAAAGGCATAATACCTTAAAGAATAATTGATAAACTGGACTTCATTAAAATTAAAAATTTTTGCTCTGCAAGATACATTGTCAAGAGAATGAAAAGGTGAGCCATGGACTGGGAGAATATATTTGCAAAAGACATCTGATAAAGAATTGTTATCCAACATATACAAAGAAGTCTTAAAAATTAGCAATAAGGATACAACCTGATTTAAAAATGGACTAAAGACCTCAACAGGAACCTCACCAAAGAAGATATACAGATGGCAAAGATGCTCCATATCATATGTCACCAGGAAAATTTAAATTAAAACAAAAATGAGATTCCACTACACACCTATTAGAATGACCAAAATACAGAACAATGATAACAGCAAATGCTGGTGAAGACGTGGAGCAACAGGAACTCTCATTCATTGCTGGTGGGCATGGAAAATGGTATGAATGCTTTGGAAGAAAATTTGGTGGTGTCTTACAAAACAAAACATAATTTTATCGTATGACCCCAATGATTGTGTTCTTTTGTATTAACCCCAAAAAGTTAAAAATTTGCATCCACACAAAAACCTACCCAGGAATGTTTATAACAGCTTTATTCATGATTGCCAAAACTTGGAAACATGACGTCCTTCCATAGGCGAAGGAATAAATGAACTGTGGTAGATTCAGACAATGAAATATTTATTATTTAGTACTAAAAACAAATGAACAATCAAGCCACGAGAAGACATGGAGGAAACTTAAACGCATATTATTAATTCAAAGAAGCCAATCTGAAAAGACTACATACTGTATGATGTATGAAATGCCAAAACTATTGAGACAGTTAAGAGTCAAGAAGAGAGGGATAGATAGGTGAAGCAAAGGAAGCAAAGGGGAGTTTTGGGAAAGGAAAACTGCACTGTATGATACTATAATAGTAGATACACATTAGTCGAGATCCATAGAATGTACAGTGGCATTCTACAATGACACAGAATGTACAGTTCACCAAGAGTGAACTGTAATAGAAACCATGGACTTCGGGTGATAATGATGTGTCAACATAGGTTTATTGATTGTAACAAATGTACAACTCTGGGATGTTGGAAGTGGGGAGGCTATGCTTGTCTAGGGACAGAGGGTAAATGAAAATTCTCTGTACATGCTATTTAATTTTTGCTGTGAACCTAAAACTGCTCTAAAAATGAAAGCATATTTTTTAAATGCATGTAAATGGTCTAGGAACTGACATTAGCCAGATAGCAGACTAGGAAGCTCCACACCCTCATTCACCCACGAAAACATTAAAACATCAACAGCAACTAGAGACTAGCTAAAATAATTATATAAGAGCTCTGGAAAACAAAGACACATAGCAATCAAGTGAACACTCACTCAAGAAAAAACTACATTCAAATGGCAAAAATATCTGTGGTGTTTTCATTTGCTCTTGCTATTCTCTCCTCAACATGATGACATTGGGAGAAGCAGCCCAGTTTTCATTTCCTTCCCTCACCTGGAGAGAGCACAGCAGGCCTTACTCTGTTCGTATTTTTATGCTGGAAGGCAGCATGTCTAGGAACTAAGGCTGAAAACAGCCAAAGAAGGTAGTGGCGGTCACTTTTCATGATAGCGGCAAGGTGACTTTAGACCTATGGACATCTAGGGAAAGAGATTGTGGGTGAAAGAATATAATAGAACATTTAAATGCCCAGGAAAAAGCTGAGGGAGACTTTTTGGGAAATGAAAACATTAAAAGCAGCTGTGTATATAGAAGAATAGAAAAAAAAGCACATATACAAACCCAAGGAAGACACACGCCCAGAATAGATTTGAGGAAACCTTAAGTCTTCAACCCAGGTTTATACTAAGGATCAAAACATTCCCTGCTAATTACTAAATATCTTTCCTGTCGGTCTGCAAAGACCAAAGTGGCTGTTTTCTTAAAAGTCCGTTTTTTTAAATAACAGGGCATACAAAAAACCATGAAAACATGGCCCATTCAAGGGAAGAAAATAAGTCTCTAGAAGCTTTCCTTGAAGAAACACAGACATTGGGCTTAATAGAAGGACTTTAAAACATCTGTATTAAACGTGCTCGAAGAGGAAAAGGAAAACACAAGCAAAAAACTAAAAGAAATTGAGAAAAGTATACATAAACAAAACGACAATATTAAAAAGAAGAGAGAAAATATTAAAATATCCAAACAAAAATTGGAGCTGAAAAAAATGTCTAAATTGAAAACTTCACTGGGGAGGATCAAAAGAAAATTGAAACAGGCAGAAGATCAACAAACTTGAAGATAGGTCATTTTAAATCAATGAGTCTGGGGAGCAAAAGAATAAAGAAAAGTGAACTGAGGCTTAGAAACTTGTGAAAAATCATCAAGCAGACCAATATATGCATTATTGTAATCCCAAAAGAAGAAGAGAGAAAGAGACAAAGAGAGTACATTGAGAAATAATGTCTTAAAACTTCCTAAACTTGAGAAAATACGTTGTTCTACAAATCGAAGAAACTCAACAAACTCTAAATACACAAACCCAAAGAGAGACCCACACTAAGACACATTATAATCAGACAACCAGTACTGTCATGCATTGCTTAATGATTGGGAAGGGTTCTGAGAAATGTATTATTAGGTGATTTCATTGCCAGGAGAAGGTCATAGAGTTTACTTACACAAATCCAGATGGATATTCTGCTACACACCTAGGCTATATGGTATAGTCTATTGCTTCTAGGTTACAAACGTGTACTGCATGTTACTGTACTGAATGCTGTAGGCAATTATAACACAATGATAAGTATTTGTGTATCTGAACATAGAATAGGTACAGTAAAAAATACAATGCAAAAGATAAAAAATGGTACACTTATATAGGGCACTTACAATGAATGAAGCTTATGGGACTAGAAGTTGCTGTGAGTGGCTCACCAGTGATAGTGAATGAATGTGAAGGCCTAAGACATTACTGTATACTACTGTACTTTTTATAAACACTGCACACATAGGCAACGCTAAATTTATTTAAAAATTTTTCCTTCTTTAATAATAAATTAACTTTAGCTCATGGTGCTTTTTTAACTTAATAAACTTCATTTTTTTAACTTTCTGAACTTTTTGTAATAACATTTAGATTCAACATGAACTCATTGTACAGCTATACAAAAATATTTCTCTTATATCCTTATTCTCTAAGATTTTTTCTATTTTTAAACACTTTTGTTAGAAACTAAGGTACAAACACACACCTTGGCCTAGACCTACACAGGGTCATGATCATCAATATCACTTTCTTCCACTTCCACATCTTATTCCACTGAAAGTTCTTCGTGGGCAATAACATGCGTGGAGTCACCACCTCTTATGGTAACTACGCCTTCTTCTGAAGTACCTCCTGAAGGATCTACCTGACATTCTTGAGGAGGTGTCACTCTTTTCAAAAATATGTCCATGATGGTTTGCTTGCTTGTTTGTTTCGCCATAGATTTGCTTGTAAGCAGGTGGTGCATCATGAACATTCCTCCCTATTAATCAAAATCTTTCAGTTTTGGGATCCAATATTTCAAAATTTTTATAGGGCTTTTTGAGGTCTGCCATAGCTTCTACTAAACCTTTAACTGTGGATTTTGTGGGGAGTTCTTTTTCTTCTTCGGTACTTCTTTCTTTTGCCTCTTCTTCAGCTATTCATTTCTGTTTCAGTGCAATTATAACCTTGTGGGACCACTGTTGTATATGTGGTCCATTGTTTGCCAAAATGTCATTATGCAGAACATGAATGGATCTCTATGTCCAGAAAAACTATCCTTCAAGTTACTGTCTAGAGAACTTTCATTTCAACTCAAAAGACTACAGAATTTTTTACAGGTTAAGTCTAGTGCTAATGAATTCTATCAGCTTTCATCTGTCTGAGAATTACTTAATTTATCCCTTATTGTAAAGAACAGTTTTTCCAGATACAGAATTCTTGGTTGAAAGTTTATTTGAAATTTCAGTGTTGTTTTTTTTTTTTTTTTTGGTTTGGTTTGTTTTTGAGATGGAGTCTTGCTCTGTTGCCCAGGCTGGAGTGCAGTGGCGGAATCTCGGCTCACTGCAAACTCTGCCTCCTGGGTTCACGCCATTCTCCTGCTTCAGTCTCCTGAGCAGCTGGGACTACAGGCACCCGTCACCACGCCCGGTGAATTTTTTGTATTTTTAGTAGAGACAGGGTTTCACCGTGTTAGCCAGGATGGTCTCGATCTCCTGACCTCATGATCTGCCCGCCTTGGCCTCCCAAAGTGCTGGGATTACAGGCGTGAGCCTGCGCCCAGCCTTCAGCATTTTAAATATAACGTCTCACTGTCTTCTGGCCTGCAAGGTTTCTGCTGAGATAGTTGATGATAGTCTTATTGTGGATCCCTTTTGTGTGATAAATTACTTCCCTTGTGCTTTCAGGATTGTCTTTATTTTGACATTTTGATTCTCAGATTTGTAGATTCATGTCTTTCCTCAAATTTGGGGAGTTTCTGGCTATTATACTTCAAATAGTCAGCTTGACAGTGTCCCATAAGTCCCTTAGGCACTGGTCAGTTTTCTTTCTTTTAACTCCTCAGACTGAATAACTTCAAATTACCTATCTCCCTGATTGTTGATTTTTCTCTTTGTCCTCCTGAATCAGCAGTTGACTCCCTCCAGTGAATTTTTCAATTCAGTTAATGTATTTTTCAGCTCTGGCATTTCTATTTGATTCTTTATAACAATTTCTATCTCTTTGCTGATATTGTCATTTCATTCATACATTGTTTTTCTGATTTCTTTTAGTTCTTTGTCCATGCCTTCCATTAGCATTTTGAGCATATTTAAAACAATTTTTTAAAATATTTTTTTTCTAGCAAATCTAAGGCATATGCTTCCTCAGGGATGGTTTTTGGAGATGTATTACGTTCCTTTGAATGAACCATGTGTTGTAGACTGGATGTTTTTGTTTCCCCCATATTCATATGTTGAAATTCTACTCTCCAATATGACAATATTAGAAGGTGGGGCATTTGAGTAGTAAGTAGAATTAGGTAAGGTGATGAGAGTGGAGGCCTCATAAATGAGACTAGTGGTTTCCATCTTGCCTGAATTGACACGAAGATAAGGAACAGTGACATAGTTTGGATCTCAGGCTGGTGGGAGCAGCAGAAGGCAGTAGTGGTGTCATGGTGGTGAAAACTGCAGGGGACTATAGAACCAGGAATGCCTGAGGGCAAGAGAGTATGGGCAGAGGAATATGATAGAATATCCAAGCCCTTTAGAAGCTGGAATGAGACTCTTTGGAAAATTAAGACATTTAAAAGCAGCCTTAGATATGAGGGAAAATTTTTAAAATGTACACAACACATGGCTAGACAGGGCACATCTGGAAAATATCTGAGAAGGCCATGAGCCTCCACTCAGGGCTGATCCCAAGGTGTGGAGGACCACAAATTAGTTGTCTTTCACACCAATCTTCAAAGAGTAGGAGGGAGGGCCACTTTCTCAAATGCCCAATTTTCTTTTCTTTTTTTCGGAGACAGAGTCTCGCTCTGTTGCCCAGTCTGGAGTGCAGTGGTGCAATCTGGGCTCACTGGGTTCTGGAGGTTGGACGTCTGTTTTATTGGTTTTGCTTTCAAGACAGAGTCTTGCTTTGTCACCCAGGCTGGGGTGTAGTGGCGTGATCTCGGTTCACTGCAACCTCCGCCTCCCAGGTTCAAGCAATTCTCCTGCCTTAGCCTCCTGAGTAGCTGGGATTACAGGCCCCTGCCACCACACCTGGCTAATTTTTATATTTTTAGTAGAGACAGGGTTTCACCAAGTTGGCCAGGCTGGTCTCGAACTCCTGACCTCATGATCTGCCTGCCTTGGTCTCCCAAAGTGCGGGGATTACAGGCATGAGTCACGGCGCCCAACCTTGAATGTGACTTTTTCTTAACTTGGGTGTTTTCTTCATAGTTTTAGATCTTGAACTGGTTTCCAGATCTACTATGAAGATATTTTAGAGCATTGAGCAAAGTACCAGATTCGCTTATGGAGAAGTCATTTTTAGCGTATTATATATTCCCCGCAAAATATTAAAATGTTACAACTTTCAATTTATTTAAATTTGTTTTAAGTCCTATTTCATCTTTCACATAAAGTTCATTTTTAGATAGTTTTAAAAATTCTGAATATTTTTACTTGTATTATTATTTTTTATTTCACTGCTCTTGGCAAAACAAGAAAAGAATCAGAAAAGTTCTGATTCTTCACTTTGTATTCAACCTCTGTCTTGATTTTTTTTGGCATTCCAATGGACTTTCAGACTTTGAGAACTTTCAAATATATAATTATTACCTGCAATTCATGAGTCATTCTCCTCCTTTCCAATTTTTATACCTCTGATTTTTCTCTCCTGTGTATTTGTTTGGTTTGTTATGTTAGACAAGAATGGTTAGTGGCTTTAGACATTATTTTAATAGAAGGCATTGTGCTTAATGTTTAATTATCTTTAGGATAATTTCTAACTTTTTAAATAGTCTTCTAAATTTTATTTACTAACATATAATTTAATTTTTTTCATGTTTTAAAGAGGATTGACATTATTTTCATTTATGCTCCTTTGTCAAATAAATTGGACAACTTCCCATATTTACTAATCATATAAAAGGAGCTGACAAGCTTTTCCTGTAAAAGGGCAGGAGGCAAAGAGGCAAAATTGAAGTAAGTTACCAAATTTGGCAATATTTTATAGGTACACATATAATTAATTTCCACAAATTTTTTATTGATGAAATTCAAAATATAATAAACTCTGAGTATAAATTTTGTAATAAAAGTCTGCTACTAAGAAGAATAAAATTCTTTTGGGGAGTAACATTTCACTTATTTGGGGTTCAAAATTAGTATTCCCTATCATTCGAATTGATTGTAAATTTCATCTGTCAATGCTAATCTTTGATAATAAGATTTTATTTATTTTGTTTTTAAAAATATCTTTTCACTCAAGTACATGCTGCCAAATACTGATATTAATCCACAGCCATATGATTTTAATTGAGATATTTATTGTTTGCAATACATTTATAAATCTTTCTGTATACTTACTTTTTAGAATGTTACTGCATTATAGATTAATGAACTCCCAGTGCTTTTACTCAGTTAATCTCACGGGGCTCCCTAGGCAGCCAAGAGGTTTTGGAAAGGGGTGACCTCTTTCCAGCACCATGGCATCTGGCAAGAGATTATTACAAGATTACGTAAAATTTGTAAATGAGGAGTATGTTGTCGATATAACCCCAAAATTACTAACATTTTATGATGTCCTTAGTAAGTGTGTCCAAAAAGTCTCCTTGGAGGAGAATGACATCAGTGTCATGTCGTTCCTGCACTTGTGGGAAAAGGTGGATGTCGTTAAGATCTTGTCTGCAAAGGTAGAGCACTCAGCCTCTACTCAACAGGGTATGCTAAAATGCACAGAAAAGCAGCAACTCAGTTTGCCCCACCACTTACCAGTTTTGCCCTGCCCACTAATCAAGTCTGCGCCTTGGCACTTGGAGGGGAGCAACACATTGATTGCTCCCTTCAGAGGAGACTTTTATCAAGTTAGCTAGTCAGTCAGAAAATGGGAGCCCCAGGAGTCCATCTTCCTGGAATCTAGGCAAGTAACAGCTGAGAGCAGAACTCAGAGAAGACTCAGCTTTGAGTTCTTAATTTAGAATGGAAATCTATAGCAACACCTGACGAAGCAGTTACACCAAGTTCAAGTGTGTGCCAGCAGGTGGCAGCACCTTCCCAGGAGGCTTCTGCCTGCTGCTGAAACGAGTTTGTAAACCAAGAGCCGGCCCAGCAGCTTATCATTCCGTTCCATTCCATGTTTGGCAAATCTAGGGCAAACAACCCTACTCACTGTGCCAATTGTTTTGAAATGTAAGTTTTGTCATTATTCAGGAAAGTTGAGGCCAAAAAATTCGAAGATGGTTGCCCCCGAAAACATAGTTCGTTACTCAGTTTCTGAGAGGACGGAGCACGCCACAACCATGCAGGGACGCCTGGAGTAACACCACCAGGGACAGTCAGGAGGCAGAGCGCGCAAGGGGAACACATGGGTTAGAACCTGTTTTGTGGTTTTTATGGGAAGGAATGGGGGAAGGCAGGGTAAGCAGGTTTAGAATGGGCTGGTTTGTATACTTTCACAAAACGATGACATTGCCAGGCACATGACCCGAGAGTGATTAGGGCAGAGAAATAGAGGCCCAGGATGTACGATCTCGATACAGGAGGTGGTGGGGTGTGTGCACTCTGGACTGGCTGGTTTTCGTATAAACAGTGTGCTTGCAGGCGAGTCCTTTACTAGCCCTAGGAAGTGGCTAGCCCTGGGTGGGGGCAGTTTCTCCATGTTCAATAAGGCCCCCAATGTCAGAGCATCAGATTACAAAGACATGTTTAATACAGATTGAAACTAAGTTGGTATTCATTTGAACTGCGTTGTTATAAATTGAGATGTTATTATAATCCCCAAGAAAAACAGTAAGAAAACAACTAAATATATATATTTCCCTCTATATGTAAAAGACATGAGAACAGAAGTGATACACTAGAAAATATCTAGCACAAAAGAACACAGTAATTCAGAAATTTAATAACAAAAAAGAAATGAGGTAAATAGTAAACCAATAGGTAAATGGCAGAACTAAGACTTTTTTTAAAATCAGAAAGTACATTGAATTTAAAGTGATTAAATTATTTAATTAAAAGGTAGAAATTGGGAGAATTGATTTAAAAACCATGACCCAACTATATACTGTATACCAGAAACTCACTTTAGATCCAGTTACAAATAGGTTGAAAGTAAAAGGATGGAAAAAGTTATTCCGTGCAAACTGTAACCAAAACCGAGCTGGAGTGATTAAGAAGAGCCAAAATAGACATTCAGGTAATCATTGTTATGAGACAAAAAAGAACATTGCATAATGATAAAACTTTCCTCCTATTGAGAAGATATAACAGTTATGAAAATATATGACTAACAACAGACCCCAAAATTTTAAAGCAAAAACTGACAGAATTGTAGTGTAAAATAATAATAGTTGAGGACTTCCATATGCCACCCTTAGTTATACATAGAAGAACCAGACAAAACATAAACAACGGAAAGAGGGCCTTAACACACTGTAAAGCAACTAGATCAAACAGACATAGATAAAACACCACCCAACAACAGCAGCAAAAGTACTTTCTTCCCAAGCACACATGAGTATTCTCCATGATAGACTGTATGTTATACCACAAAACAACTCTCAGTCAATTTTAAAATACTGAAATCATACTAGTATCTTGTCTGACCACAAAGAAATCAATTTAGAAATCAATAAAAGAAGCAATTCTGAACAATTTACAAATATGTGTAAATTAAACAACATGCTCTTAAACAACCAAAGGGTCAAAGTAGAAATTACAAGGAAAATTAATAAATACTTTGAGATTAAATCATAACAAAAATACAATATATCAAAGCTTATGGGATGCAATGAAAGTAATGCATGGGGAAATTTATAACTATAAACATTTACTCTAAAAAAGAGAAAGAATTCAAATCAATAACCTATCCTTCTATCTCAAGGAAGTGTAAAACAGAAGAGTAAACTAAATTAAAGTCAGCAGATGAAAGAAAATAATAATGATTATGGTTCAGATAAATGAAACAGAGAATAGAAAAACCAAAGAGAGAATCAATGAAATCAAAAGTATGTACTTTGAAAATGTCAGTTATACTATAAGAGAAAATCACATTGGCACTGTGTCTGATTAGGCAGAAAACACCAGGATTCCTTAAGTGATCCTTGAGATGCTAATTGTTCTGCCTTGTGACATTTGCCACTGTGCCCTTTATTTTATTTTATTTTTTAATTTATTTTGGGATGGAGTCTCATCCTGTTGCCCAGGCTGGAGTGCAGTGGCACGATCTCGGCTCACTGCAACCGCCACCTCCCGGGTTCAAGCGATTCTTCTGCCTCAGCCTCCTGAGTAGCTGGGATTACAGGCATGCACCACCATGTCTGGCTAATTTTTGTATTTTTAGTAGAGACAGGGTTTCACCATGTTGGCCGGGGTGGTCTCAAACTCCTGACCTCAGGTGATCTGCCTGCCTCACCCTCCCAAAGTGCTGCGATTACGGTCATGAGCTACTGTGCCCAGCCCACTGCGCCCTTTACAATGATGTGGAAACCTCAGGTTTGTGGACAGCACAAGTGGAATGATATTTCGTGCTTCCCTCTGCCAGGCACATCAGCTTGGTGCTTTAGATGTCAGTCCAAGGCCTTGCTAGCTTCTTTCCTGCTGCACAGGGCAGAGTGTGTGTGCGTGGGAGCTGGAGCTCTTGCACTCCCCAGGTTCTCACCTCCATTTCCTCCACATGCAGTAGGTAAAAGAGGTCGGAGCCTGCAAGGTCTGCATTTTAAGGACTCACACATCGGGCTATCAGAAATTTACACACCTATTAGTTATTCTGTTTGTTCTAAAGGAAATGTGGGTATCTCTCAGGCCAGGAGTTAGTGACTAGTTTTCACTAGACAGCAGGTTAATATCTGGATCTCATTTTGTTTTTTAATTTAAAAAAGAGGATTAAAGGGAACTGATTAGGTTTGCTCAGTGTTTTAGCCTAATTCCAGGGCATGGAAGAGGGCTCTAGGTAGGAAATAAATGTTTTTCTTATGATTTGTAGCTCCCTACTGTGCCTGACTTGGTGCCTGTGTGAGGATTAAGCCCTTAGTCTGCGCATGCAATTATTCAAATGACAAGTTAAATTTGCTTTTGTAATAATGATAAAAGTTGTCATCTTCTCTTTTAAAAAAAAAATCAGTAAAATTGACAAAACTTTATCTAGACTGACAGATAAAAAGGGAGAAGACTCAAATTACTAAAACCAGAAATGAAGTTGGAAACCTATTACTGACCTTACAGAGATTTAAAAAAAAATGCTCGTGAGAAAATACAATAAACACACTAGACCAACCAGCGAGATAACCTAGATGAGATGAGTAAATTCCTGGGAACACATAAGCAACCAAAACTGACTCAAGAAGAAATAAAAATTCTGAATAAACTTATAACAGGTGAAGAGAATAAACCAAAACCCAAAATCTTTCAAAAAGAGAAACATAAAACCAAATGACTTCACTGGTGAAGTCTATCATACCTTTAAAAAATAATCACAGGCCACGCGCAGTGGCTCATGCCTGTAATCCCAGCACTTTGGGAGGCCAAGGCGGGCAGATCACCTGAGGTTAGGAGTTCAAGACCAGCCTGGATAACATGGTGAAACCCTGTCACTACCAAAAAAATACAAAAATTCGCTGGGCATGGTGGCGGGTGCCTGTAATCCCAGCTACTTGGGAGGCTGAGGCAGGAGAATCGCTTGAACCTGGAAGGTGAAAGGTGCAGTGAGCCAAGATCATGCCACTGCACTCCAGCCTGGGAGACAGAGTGAGATGCTGTCTCAAAAAGAAAAAAAAATAATTCACACCATTTCTTCTTAAATGCCTCAAAAAATGAAGGAAGGGAGACAACTCAGTTTATTGTATTAGAGCACATAATGGTAGATGTTATGAGATGGACATGGCACAGAGCCTGTGGAAGCATAGGCAGGGTTGTGGGTCATGTGGATAAGGAGAAAGGCCAAAGAAAGCTTTCAGGACAGGTGACTCTAAGCTGAGACACAAGTTTTAACAGCATGAGACAAGCAGAGCAGAGGCCACCAGGATGTAGTGTGAGAAAACAGCACATGTAAAGACCCAAGAGTTTAGAGCCTCTGGATCCTAAAACACAGAGACGTTAGGGTTCTCAGGAGGATAGAAAGGATAAGAAAGATTGTGGGGAACACCTCCGGGGCTACTCGGTCCCCTGCAACCCTGGACTCAATTTTAGGTTTCCTAATCATGATGACCCCATCACAGGACTCATCTCTGACCTGGATGGACTCCTTTGTACAGGCACCATGTCTTTAAAAAAGGTTTCTTAAGTCCTGATGGAAAAGGGAAATTTACCACAATTCTCCACTAGAACCCCCCTGGTTGCTGAACACACTTATGACTCAATGGCCAAGCAATGATTTTTTTATATGTATAGGATTCATCATCTTCAGTACAGCATGTCAGCATCTCATGCTGACATTTTGCTTTTTTTTTAAAACACACACACACACACACACACACACACACACACACACACACAAAACTACATATACTATACTGAAAAGCTAAGGCTGCAGGAAAAAAGACTGCTTTGACGGGAGAAATGAAGCATCACTGTCATTACCCAAAGAGAGCAGAGATCACCCTAACTGCCTGGGAAGCGTGCCAATGATCTGCCCTGGGAGGTTCCTGCCCCCTGCCCCCAGGTATTGACAGATAAGTCTTAGAACCACAAACTCAGCAGGAAGATAATCTAATTCTCTCCCTCCATTAGACAAGGGAACAACTGACTGTCAGACAGGGGGTCTGAACACTGTGCACAAAGCCAGATCTCCTATGGCTTTCCACTTGCATTTTCTTGCCCACTGCAATGATCAGCACATAAAACGGAGAACACAGAGCATTTTCTGGATTATCAGAGCCTAGACTGAAGCCCCAGGGATATAATCAGGGTGAATAGTTCTTAAGCTGACTAGGAGTCCTTGTATCCTCATTCCACAGATAAACCATAATTTAGGGACAAAATAAAGCTTAGAGGTCATGTCAGATCCCCAGTGGAGGCCAACAACTAGGGAAATGGAGTAAGAGGAATATGTGTAAAACTGGACCTCATTCCTCAGAGAGCAGTTAGAGCTCATAGAACCCAAAGAACTGGGGAAAATATAGGCTCTGCTTCAATCTATGTCAGTGTTAAACCCAGGCTGATTCATTAACCAACATCAAACCGCTTTCCAATGATTTGCCAATTTCTATGCACAGCAGAAAGAGACTTAACTTCAGCAGGTTTTTTATTCTGCCTTGGCTAATTCTCAAAACAGATTCTGTTACAGACCAGATAGCACCTTAGCTGGCAGGTCATGGAGCACTGGCTGCTAAAATCAGGCTCCCAACCATTTTACAATGTACTCAGCCAAGGGACAAGACAGCCAGATGTCAGATCTCAATCTAAGCGATTCACTTGTGTCAATGCTAGGATCCCTCCTCCATTATCCATTCCTCTTCTCTGCCTCTTCTCACCCTTCATTGCTCTAGGCTGCTACAACTGGATGTGAACTAAGGATAATCTCACCATTAGTGAATTTCTGTGGAAAGCACACTACACTATCTACCTCACTGGCATATGGTAAGACTGGATGTGTAAAAAGAAATAGGAAAGAAACATGCCCTTCTCTGTCAACTCTCTTACTAACAGGAGGGAAAAAATGATGATAGGCAATACAATGAGAACATCACTACAGAATCAAGATGTGTACACAACGGACTCCTACATGCACAGGCAGAGAGAAGGGAGGCTTTCTCAGTGTGGAGGAGCCTGGAAGATGATTAAGATTAAAGAAAAGAAAAAGTGTTTGAGTGGGAGTCGGACTTCACTGGAGAATAAAGATGGATTAGATTATGCCAGATGTGATAGACGCACCCCAGAGCTAAAGCAGTAGTTCCCTTACGATTTGTAACCTTTGTTAATTGAAACCATGGCACAAAAATTCAAGCTTGCTACTTCTTCCCAGGGCTATCTAGAATTAGAATTCTTGTCCTGCTCTCAGCCACTCTCAGATCTTCTGTGGGTCCTGGGGACTTGTCTTTATTCTGATCCTTTCTTATCTTCCCAGGAAAGTGAAGACTGAGTGAATGCCAGTGTGCACCAGGGTACAGATAAGAGACTTTACACATCATTGCTGCTCTAGTGTCCCCGGGACCACTGTTAGCTCCGTTTTCTTTATGTACCTCTGTTACTGGCTCAATCAAACCCTGAAGTCATTTATCTCCAATGCCATCTCTGATCACTCATCGGAGAGGAACTACATATGCTGAACAGATACCCATCACCTGAAGCCCTCAGAGCATTTCCTTTTGCAATCTTGATTAAACTCCTCTGGAAGATTAGCTCTCTCTTGAGCCCTAGATACTCTCTGTAGCTTCAGAGGTCAATGTTTATCTGAGTTCATGAAAGAAACAGGACTATGAGTAGGTAGGTTTCATATTATTGCTTCTGAGGGCAGCCAAACCCCAGCGTGGAAAAGGAATCTATCCATGAGGTGCCCATGGCCAAGTATACATCTGTTAGGGAACCTGGGATACAGCTCAGCCATTTGTCAAGACTTTCTTGCCTCGAAAGTAATGAAGTAAAAGACATTCAAGTATCCAAAGCATCTACTGTGTTCAATAGATGCTTTGGATGCTTGAATGTCTTTTACTTCATTACTTTTGCAGGCATTAAAACTTGCAATGACAAACTAGTCATGTGTGGAGCACATCAATTCACACAGCATGGAAGAGGCCAATGAATCTGATATTCAAAGTAATAAGGACCTAGGCTTCAATCCTTGCCTGTTCGTCATCGGAGAGTTCATCCAAAGCTCACCTTTGTTTTCAGATATTTTTAGTTGAAACTAACGTTCATTACACAAATAACTATATGTACGTTTAAAAAATACAGAATACTAAAAATAGTCTAAAATACCATGATCTTACCACTCAGAGAATACTATTGCAACATTCTTCTTAAATAAATGGGGATATAGATATAAAGATATAAATAAAGATTAAGTAAATGAGATCCTTTTAAGATGCCGTTGGATTCAGTTAGTCATGAAGTCTTCGTCCATGCCTGTGCCCTGAATGGTATTGCCTATATTTTCTTCTAGGGTTTTTATGGTTTTGGGGTTTGCATTTAAGTCGTTAATCCATCTTGAGTTAATTTTTGTATAAGATGCAAGGAAAGGGTCCAGTTTCTGTTTTCTGGATGTGGCTAGCCAATTTTCCCAGCACCATTTATTAAACACAGAATCCTTTCCCTACTGCTTGTTTTTGTCAGGTTTGCTGAAGATCAGATGGTTGTAGATGTGTGGTGTTATTTCTGAAGTCTCTGTTCTGTTCCATTGGTCTGTATATCTGTTTTGGTACCAGTACCATGCTGTTTTGTTTACTGTAGCCTTGTAGTATAGTTTGAAGTCAGGTAGTGTGATGCCTCTAGCTTTATTCTTTTCACTTAGGATTGTCTTGGCTATATGGGATCTTTTTTGGTTTCATATGAAATGTAAAGTAGTTTTTTCTAATTCTGCCAAGAAAGTCAATGGAAGCTTGATGGGAATAGCATTGAATCTATAAATTACTTAGGACAGTATGGCCATTTTCACAATATTGGTTCTTCCTATTCATGAGCATGGAATATTTTTCCATTTGTTTGTGTCCTCTCTTATTCTCTTGAGCAGTGGTTTGTAGTTCTCCTTGAAGAGGTTCTTAAAGTCCCTTGTAAGTTGTATTCCTAGGTATTTTATTCTCTTTGTGGCATTTGTGAATGGGAGTTCACTCATTATTTGGCTCTCTGCTTGTCTATTTTTGATGTATAGGAATGTTTGTGACTTTTGCACACTGATTTTGTATCCTGAGACTTTGCTGAGGTTGCTTATCAGCTTAAGGAGCTTTTGGGCTGAGATGATGGGGTTTTTAATATATACAATCATGTCGTCAACATGACAATTTGATCTCCTATCTTCCTATTTGAATATGCTTTATTTCTTTCTCTTGCCTGATTGCCATGGCCAGAACTTCCAATACTATGTTAAATAGGAGTGGTGAAAGAGGGCATCCTTGCTTGTCCTGGTTTTCACAGGGAATGCCTCCAGTTTTTGCCCATTCAGTATGATATTGGCTATGGGTTTGTCATAAATAGCTCTTACTATTTTGAGATATGTTCCATAAATACCTAGTTTATTGACAGTTTTTAGCATGAAGCAATGATGAATTTTATCAAAGGCCTTTTATGCAACTACTGAGATAATCATGTGGTTTCTGTCATTGGTTCTGCTTATGTGATGGATGACATTTATTGATTTGTGTATGTTGAACCCAACCTTGCATCCTAGGGATGATGCCAACTTGATCATGGTGGATAAGCTTTCTGATGTGCTGCTGGATTTGTTTTCTCACTATTTTATTGAGGATTTTCACATCGATATTCATCAGAAATATTGGTCTCAAATTTTCTTTGTTTGTTGTGTCTCTGCCAGGTTTTGGTATCAGGAAGATGCTGGCCTCATAAAATGAGTTAGGGTGGAGTCCCTCCTTTTCGATTGTTTGGAATCGTTTCAGAAGGAATGGTATCAGCTCCTCTTTGTACCTCTGGTAGAATTCGACTGTGAATCCATCTGTTCCTGTGCTTTTTTTTTTTTTTTTTTTTTTTTTTTGGCAGGCTATTAATTACTGCCTCAATTTCAGAACTTATTATTCGTCTATTCAGGGATTTGACTTCTTCCTGTTTTGGTCTTGGGAGGGTTTATGTGTCCAGGAATTTATCCATTTCTTCTAGATTTTCTAGTTTATTTACATAGAGGTGTTTATAGTATTCTCTGGTGGTAGTTTGTATTTCTGTGGGATCAGTGGTGATATACCCTTTATCATTTTTTATTGTCTATTTGATTCTTCTCTCTATTCTTCTTTATCAGTCTAGCTAGCAGTCTATCTATTTTGTTAATCTTTTAAAAAACCCAGCTCCTGGTTTCATTGATGTTTTGAAGGGTTTTTCATGTCTTTACCTTTTTCAGTTCTGCTCTGATCTTAGTTATTTCTTATCTTCTGCTAGCTTTTGAATTTGTTTGCTCTTACTTCTCTAGGTCTTTTAATTGTGATGTTAAGGCATCAATTTTAGATATTTCCCGCTTTCTGATGTGGCATTTAGTGCTACAAATTTTCCTCTTAACACTACTTTAGCTGTGTCTCAGGGATTCTGGTACATTGTCTCTTTGTTCTCATTGGTTTCAAATAACTTCTTTATTTCTGCCTTAATTTTTTATTTACGCAGTAGTCATTCAGGAGCAAGTTGCTCAATTTGCATGTAGTTGTGCGGTTTTGAGTGAATTTCTTAATCCTGAGTTCTAATTTGATTGCCCTGTGGTCTGAGAGATTGTTATGATTTTCTTTCTTTTGCATTTGCTGAGGAGTGTTTTACTTCCAATTATGTGGGCAATTTTAGAATAAATGCTATGTGGTCCTGAGAACAATGTATATTCTGTTGATTTGGGGTGGAGAGTTCTGTAGATGTCTATTAGGTCCACTTGGTCCAGAGCTGAGTTCAAGTCCTGAATATCCTTGTTTATTTTCTGTCTTGTTGATCTGTCTAATATTGACAGTGGGGTGTTAACATCTCCCACAATTATTGTGTGGGAGTGTAAGTCTCTTTGTAGGTCTCTAGGAACTTGTTTTATGAATTTGGGTGCTCCTGTATTGGGTGCATATATATTTACATAGTTAGCTCTTGTTGCATGGATCCCTTTACCATTATATAATGCCCTTCTTTGTCTTTTTTGATTTTGTTGGTTTAAAATCTGTTTTATCAGAGACTAGGATTACAACCCCTGCTTTTTTTTTCTTTCCATTTGCTTGGTAGATATTCGTCCATCCCTTTATTTTGAGCCTATGTATGTCTCTGCATGTGAGATGGGTCTCCTGAATACAGCACACCAATGGGTCTTGACTCTTTATCCAATTTGTCAGTCTGTGTCTTTTAATTGGGGCATTTAGTTCATTTACATGTAAGGTTAATATTGTTTTGTGTGAGTTTGATCCTGTCATCATGATGCTGGCTGGTTATTTTGCACATTAGTTGATGCAGTTTCTTCATAGTGTCATTGGTCTTTATATTTTGGTGTGTTTTTGCAGTGGCTGATACAGTTTTTCCTTTCTCTATTTAATGCTTCCTTCAGTAGCTCTTGTAAGGCAGGCCTGGTGGTGACAAAATCTCTCAGCATTTGCTTGTCTGTAAAAAATCTTGTTTCTTCTTCACTTATGAAGCTTAGTTTGGCTGGATATGAAATTCTGGGTTGAAAATTCTTTTAAGAATGTTGAATATTGGACCTCACTCTCTTCTGGCTTGTAGAGTTTCTGCAGAAAGATCCACTGTTAGTCTGATGGGCTTCCCTTTGTAGGTAATATGACCTTTCTCTGGCTGCTCTTAACATTTTTTCCTTCATTTCAACCTTGGTGAATCTGATAATTATGTGTTTGGGGGTTGCTCTTCTCCAGGAGTATCTTAATGGTGTTCTTTGCATTTCCTGAATTTGAATGTTGGCCTGTCTTGCTAGGTTGGGGATGTTCTCCTGGATAATATCCTGAAGTATGTTTTCCACCTTGGTTCCATTCTCCCCATCACTTTCACGTACACCAATCAATCATAGGTTTGGTCTTTTCATGTAGTCCCGTATTTCTTAGAGGCTTTGTTTGTACTTTTCCTTTTTCTTTAAAAATGTTGAATATTAGCCCCTACTCTCTTCTGGCTTGTAGGGTTTCTGCAGAGAGATCTGCTGTTAGTCTGATGGGTTTCCCTTAGTAGGTAACCTGACCTTTCTCTCAGACTGCCCTTAATATTTTTCCTTTGTTTCAACTTTGGAGAATCTGATGATTGTGTATCTTGGGGTTGCTCTTCTCAAGGAGTACCTTAGGGGTGTTTTCTGTACTTCTTGAATTTGAATATTGACCCATCTTGCTATGTTAGGGAAGTTCTCCTGGATAATATCCTGAAGTGTGTTTTCCAACTTGGTTCCATTCTCCCTGTCACTTTCAGGTATACCAATTAATCATAGATTTGGTCTTTTTACATAGTCCCATATTTTTTGGAGGCTTTGTTCCTTTTTTTTTCTTTTTTTTCTAATCTTGTCTTCATGCCTTATTTCAGTAAATTGATCTTCAATCTCTGATATCCTTTTTTCTCCTTGATCAATTCAGCTATTGATATTTGTATATGCTTCACAAAATTCTTGTGCTGTGTTTTTCAGCTCCATCAGGTCATTTATGTTCCTCTATAAACTGTTTATTCTAGTTAGCAGTTCCTGTAACCTTTTATCAAGGTTCTTAACTTCCTTGCATTGGGTTAGAACATGCCCCTTTAGCTCAGTTCGTTATTACCCACTTTCTGAAGCGTACTTCTGTCAATTTCAATCTCATTTTCCATCCAGTTTTGTGCCCTTGCTGGAGAGGAGTTGCAATCATTTGGAGGAGAAGAGGCATTCTGGATTTTTGAATTTTCAGCGTTTTTTCAGTAGTTTTTCCTCATCTTTGTGGATTTATCTATGTTTGATCTTTGCACTGATGACCTTTGGATGGGGTTTTTGTGTGGGGGTCCTTTATGCTGATGTTGATGTTGTTTCCTTCTGTTTGTTAGTTTTTCTTCTAACAGTCAGGCCCCTCTTCTGCCGGTCTGCTGGAGTTTGCTGGAGGTCCACTCCAGACCCTGTTCACCTGAGTATCACCAGTGGAGGCTGTAGAACAGCAAAAATTGCTGCCTGCTCCTTCCTCTGGAAGCTTTGCTCCAGACGGGCACCAGGCTGATGCCAGCTGGAGCTCTCCTGTATGAGGTGTCTGTTGACCCCTGTTGGAAGGTCTCTCCCAGTCAGGAGGCATGGGGGTCAGGGACCCACCTGAGGAGGCAGTCTGTCCCTTAGCAGAGCTGGTGTGCTGTGCTGGAAGAATCCCCCTTGTCAGGATCAGCTGCTCTCTTCAGAGCCAGCAGGCAGGAATGATTAAACCTGCTTTAGCTGCACCCATAGCCACCCCTTCCCCTACGTGCTCTGTCCCAGGAAAATGGGGGTTTTGTCTGTACACCCCTGACTGGGGTTGTTACCTTTCCTTCAGAGATGCCCCACCCAGTGAGAAGGAATCTAGAGAAGCAGTCCAGCCACAGCCACTTTGCAGGGCTGTGGTAAATTCCTCCCAGTCCAAACTTCCCAGCCTCCTTAGCACTGTCAGGGGAAAACCACCTACTCAAGCCTCAGTAATGGTAGACCCTCCTCCCCTCCACCAAGCTCAATCATCTCAGGTTGACTTCAGACTGCTGAATGGCAGCCAGAATTTCAAACCAGTGGTTCTTAGCCTACTGGGCTCCATGGGAGTGGGACCCACTGAGTGAGACCACCTGGCCCCCTGGCTTCAGCCCTCTTTCCAGGGGAGTGAATGGTTCTATCTTAAGAGCTAGGGTTCCAGGCGTCACTGGGATATGAAAAAAAACTCCTGCAGATAGCACGGTGTCTGCCTGAACAGATGCCAGGTTTTGTGCTTGAAACCCAGGGCCTTGGTGGTGTAGGCACACGGAAGAATCCCCTGATCTGCAGATTGTAAAAACTGTGGGAAAAGCATAGTAACCCAGCTGGGTAGCACGTCCCTATGGCTTCCCTTGGCTGGGGGAGGGAGGTCCCCCAGCTCCTTGCACTTCCTGGGTGAAGTGAAGCCCCACCCTGCTTCTGCTTGCGCTCCATGTGTTGGACCCACTGGCTAACCAATTCCAGTGAGATGAACCGGGCACCTCAGTTGGAAATGCAGAAATCATCTGCCTTCTGCGTTGGTCTCACTGGAAGCTGCAGATCAGAGCTGTTCCTATTTGGCCATCTTGGGCCCTCCTCCATAATATTTCTCTTTAATGATTGTTTTGAATATTTTTTAAAGCAACTTTTAATTTTACAGTAATTCTAAGTTTACAGAAAAATTTCAGACATAGCTCAGTTTCCTCATACTCCCCATTAGTGCCCCCTATTGTTAACAGCTTACATTAGAATGGTCTCTTTGTCCACAAAAAATGAACCAATTTTGATTTGTCTATTATTGGTAACTACACTCCACACCATATTCAAATTTCATTAGTGTCTTATTTAACATTGTCTGGAGGAGAACTTCCAGGGCAACACATTGTTTTTACTCATCATATCTCCTTACCCTCTTCTGGGCTGTGGCAGTTTCTCAGACTTTCTTGATGTGGTACTGTCCCCTTTCCCCTAGGGATGTAGCTTCCTGAGAGCCAAGTTGCAGTGTTTCTTATTTCCCTTCTGGATCTAGCCACCCAGCAGAGCTACCAGGCACCAGGCTGGTACTGGGGAGTGTCTGCAAAGAGTCATATGATGTGATCCATCTTCAGGTCTCTCAGCCATGGAGAAACCTCCTCCAGTGGAGGTAGCTGGGCAGTGAAGTGGACTCTGTGAGGGTCATTGGTTGTATTTTTGATAAGTGTACTGGTTTTGTGTTGGTTGGTCTCCAGCCAGAAGGTGGCACTTTCAAGAATGCATCAGCTGCATTTCATAGGGAGGATACCAGTTTGCCCTAGGGTTTCCTTTGGATAAGTATTCAGGTTTCTCAGATGGTGGATAGGACCATAGAGCTATCTTTTGTCTTCAGCTACCAGGGTCGGTAGAGAAAGACCATCAGGTGGGGGCAGAGTTAGGCATGTCTGAGCTCAGACTCTTCTGGGATGGGGCTTTCTATGGCTGCTGTGGGGTTTGGGGGTGACCAATGGAGTTATGTTTCCAGGGCAATTATAGCTGCCTCTGCTGTGCCACACAGGTCACCAGGAAAGTGGGGGAAAGCCTCCAGCCACAGGCCTCACTCAGCTTCCCTGCAGCCTGCAGCCTGAAAGGCCAGTTTCACTTCCACGGTGCCCCACCAACAGCACTAAGTTTATTTCCAGGCAGCCTCTGGGCAGGTCTGAGAACTTGCCCCAGGCTACAAGCCTCTCAACTGAGAAAGCAAGCTGTCCCAGTTCCTCAGCTGTCCCACGGAGCCTGCAGCAGCAATCTACCTTTTTCAAAGGGCCTGTGGATTCTCTCAGCTTTCCTGGTGCGTTCCTATGGTGGTTCATGGAGCAAAAGTTCACAATGTGGGTCTCCACCTACTATTGTGTCCAACCAAGTGGTTAGTCCTGCCTCTTATCTGCCGTTTTCCCTGAGTATCTAAAATGTTTAATTGTAGTAAAAAACACATAAAATTTACCATTGTAACCATTTTTAAATAAACAGTTCAGTAGTGTTTATTCATATTGTTGTACAGCTAATCTCCAGAACTTTTTGATCATCCAAAATTGAAACTCTATACCTAGTAAACAACAACACTCCTTTTGCCCTTTCCTAGCCCCAGCAACCATCATTTTATTAACACTTTCTGTTTTTGTGAGTTTGACTACTTTAGATATCTCATATAAGTAGAATCACAAAGTATTTGTCTTTTTGTGGCTGGTTTATTCCACTAGCATAATGCTACAGCTTGTGATAGGATTTCATTCCTTTTTAAGGCTGAATAAAATTATACAGGATATATAAACCCCATTTTGTTTATCCATCCATCTGTCGGTGGACACTCGGGTTGCTGCCTTCTTTTGGCTATTGTGAATATGCAGCTATGAATATGCATGTGCAAATATCTCTTCAAGACCCTGCTTCCAATTCTTTGGGATATACACCTAGAAGTGGAATTGTTGGATCATATGGTCATTCTATTTTTAATTTTTGAGGAAACGTTGCACTGATTTCCACAGCTGCTGCACCATTTCACATTTCCACCAACAGGGCACAAGAGTTCCCATCTCTCCACCTCCTCCCCCACGCTTGCTGTTTTCTGCCTTCTTGATAGTAACCATCCTAATGGCTGGGAGGTGATAAAAGGCAACTTAAAAAACAACAAAAAGCCCTCTCGGCCCTGCCTTCATCACCATGATCCATCTGTGGTTTCTTCTGGTGAGACCAGGCATAGGTAGACCCAGATAAATTGAGGCTGGAATATTTGCATTAGGATTATTATCATGGACACTGTCATGGTTATTACTGATATTTTAACATTTACTAACAAAGTTATGACTTAGGGCCTACCTCACAATGCCTCATCTAACCTGCTTTTCCTTTCATCTCCTATCTCATCTCAAATTTCCAGAAAAAAATCTATGGAAAATATTTAAATTTGACATTCTTAAAGAAAAGTACAGTTTTAGAACATTTTTCTAGTGAGTTAGGAAAAAATTTTAAACATAAGCCACAGAAAATGAATTAAATTCATTTTTGTTAGTTTTTTCAACAGAAATATAACATACTCCATTTACTTTGTTTTAAATATTAAATGGGAAACATAATAATTTTAAAATGCAAATAATAATTTCCATTTTTGCAAAATGAACTGCAGAAAGACAAAGAAAAAAATGGCTAATGGCAGAGACATGAAAAGAAAAAGAAACAGAAAGAAAGAGAGAGACGAGGGCCGGGCGCGGTGGCTCACGCCTGTAATCCCAGCACTTTGGGAGGCCGAGGCGGGTGGATCACAAGGTCAGGAGATCGAGACCACAGTGAAACCCCGTCTCTACTAAAAATACAAAAAATTAGCCAGGCGTGGTGGTGGGCACCTGTAGTCCCAGTTACTCGGGAGGCTGAGGCAGGAGAATGGCGTGAACCCGGGAGGCGGAGCTTGCAGTGAGCCGAGATCGCGCCACTGCACTCCAGCCTGGGCGGCAGAGCGAGACTCCGTCTCAAAAAAAAAAAAAAAAGAAAGAGATAGACAAAATTGCAGGATATATTAATTATAGAATGGGAGAAAAAGGTTATGCATTGAGAGAGATAACCAGATGATGACAAAGACTCCTACAGCCAAAACAAGAGAAATTTTACATTAAAGGAATGTGAAAAAATGAGAAGACACACCTTCTTTTGCTTAAAAACATATTAAACTCATTCTTTCTTAAAAACTTGACTCCACTCTCTCCATTCTTCCTACACTTCTTGGAAGAGCTGCGCTTACTCACCATTTCCTCCTGTCTCAGACTCTTCTTTCCTCATCCACTGAAATGCGGCTTCTGTCCCACTTCCCCAGTAAGGCTGCTCTACCCTGGACTCCACGTTGTCCGAGCAGAAAGTGATGCAGCTGAAGGCTGGCTCTCCTCCTACTTCTCTGACCACCACTCAACAATCTTTTGGAGAGAGATCTTCACTGCCTTTGTATTTGGGTGGTCGCTAGTGTCTATGATTCATCCACCCCCGTTCTCACTCAACTCATTGGAGACTTCTTTCCATCTCGTAACAGGCTGTCAGTAGGTTCTGGGTGTGTAGGTGGTATCTAAAGCTAATGATCCCACTGGTCTGCCCCAGGCCTTGATACCTTCCTGGACGTTAAGCTCTCTCTGTCCCTCTGCCAAGTGGACATGTTTTCCTGAGTTTTCCCCGACCCTTCTGCCTCCTGGTGTATGAAATGGAGCCTATCACCTTTCCGTGCCCTCTATAGTCACTTCTAAGTTGTTGGTACTGGAAACTGGGTAGTTAGTCAGTCAGATTAATGCAGGAATGGTGAGGGCTGAGGAGATGCAAGCGACACAGGGCTGCTGGAGATGAGCAGACGTGAATGAAGACGAGAATGAAGCGAGGGTTAATCCGCTTTGCATTGTTATAAAGGAATACCTGAGACGGGGTAATTTATAAGGAAAAAAGGTTTATTTTGGCTCATGGCTATACTGGCTGCACTAACATGGCACCAGCATCTGCTTGGCTTCTGGTGAGGCCTCAGAAAGCTTTTATTCACGGCAGAAGGCAAAGGAGGAGCAGGAGGGGCCACATGGTAAGAAACAGAGTAAGAAAGGAGAGGAGGTGCCAGTTTCTTTTAAACCACAGCTCTCATGTCAACTAATACAGTGAGAACTCACTCATTCCCATGAGGAGGATATCAAGCCATTCATGAGAAATCTGCTCCCATGACCCAAACATCAGGCCTCATCTCCAATATTGGGGATCACATTTCAACATGAAATTTGGAGGGGACAAACATTGAAACAACATCAGAGGATGAACTGAGAGTGTTTAGCACAAGAAGGATGGAGCCAGTAGCCCAAAGAGAAGTGAGGAGGGATACTTGGAGGGCACTCCAGGATCCTGCAGGCTCAGCAGGAGCACGTGGGGAGGGGGAGCGCACCAGAGATACTGGCACAGAAAGAGGTGAAGGGCATACCACCACTGCCAAGGAAGTGTTGGTCAGTCAGTCCTCATGGTCGTTAATTGTCCTTTATTTCTATTACAGAAGTGTTGATCTTTACAGCAAAAGGTTGAAACCTTCAGGTCCGTAAGATACATACGTGAAGGCACACATGTGTTTAAGCAGTCCAATTCCGTGTGATTATAGAACCACCCGCCTGGAAGACAGGCATTCACATTTAGTGCCAGATTTAGTGCCAGAAACAATACTTGTACCTCAAAGTGGGGGGACCTTCCCCATCCATGCCACGTCTGGTCCCCGAACGCATTCACCACCCAGCAAGGCTCTCTCAGACTGGCTCACAGCATTACCTCTCTCAGCAAAAACGAAGAAATCCCTGGTTCTGCATCCAGAGCCACGGTTCACAGTGCAGTTGCCCTTGCCTATTAGACAATGGCCCCTCTTAAAAAGCTTGCACACCATGCACATTGTGGCATCACCTGTGGAAAATAAACGTGAAGGCTGTGCCCAGGGCTGAATGGGCTGAGACCAAGGTGGGGTAGGCCACTATTAGGGCCCAGGAGTTCAAGGGCATTAATAACCCTAAGAACATCTCCCAGCATAATCTTAGAAGGTGGAAATGTTCCCATCAGATTTTGTCCATTAGTTCCTTAAGGAGCTGGAGATTTGGTACAGTGACATAATTTTATTGAAAATAAAAGAAAAGGGCCGGGCGCGGTGGCTCAAGCTGTAATCCCAGCACTTTGGGAGGCCGAGGCGGGTGGATCACGAGGTCAGGAGATCGAGACTATCCTGGCTAACATGGTGAAACCCCGTCTCTACTAAAAATACAAAAAACTAGCCGGGCGTGGTGGCGGGCACCTGTAGTTCCAGCTACTTGGGAGGCTGAGGTGGGAGAATGGCGTGAACCCGGGAGGCGGAGCTTGCAGTGAGCCGAGATCACGCCACTGCACTCCAGCCTGGGAGACACAGCGAGACTCCGTCTCAAAAAAAAAAAAAAAAGAAAAGAAAAGGTATCCATTTTACAGTAGTGCCATTGTGCAGAGCACAATCAGAGCTTCTACATACAACTTCTCTGAGGTTGATGATCTCTTGGAAAATGAAAGAGGCATAAAGACTGTGCTGGCTTCAAGGAAGGGAGGCATTCTCCCAAAATTTCCCACCACACCCTGCTAAAGAGGTATCTGACATCCAAACATATCTAAGTGAAACTTGCCATGGAAAGATTGTACAGGATATTTGCTATGGAAACATTGGTTTAGGATGAGCCCTCCAGTGACTTCTACCTACCAGACCACTGTCCCTAGGTTGCTTCTATATAGAAAGCCTTGAGCAATCATTGGCTCTGCCACATAATCCCAGCCAGACAGCCTCAAAGCCCCGTGTTCAGAAGCACAGGCCAGCCTTGACTTTCCCAAGTGAGTGAGACCTCGGGAAGAGGCCTGACCTCTTGCCCTGGTAGGAGTTGAGGTGGGGACAGCAGAGAGACGCCTCCAGTTCTTGTTGGTCAGCTCATCCCAGAATCTTGGTGTTGACCTCCTCCCCTGCTGGCCAGACCATCATCTTCAGCCTGCTCCCCAGCTCTCCTCGCCCCTGTCCTCACCTCCTGCCCCCGCCAGCCCAGAGCTCACTCCCACCTTGGAAGAACACAAGAGGAGAAACCCCCAGCAGCAGGAGCATGAGCAGGAACTTGTCCATCTCAGTCTAGGAGGCCAGAAAGACACAGCAGGTGGCTGGAACCAGGCAGCTAAGTGCTCAGGAAAGGCTAAGACAGGTTGCTTCAGTGCGCAGATGACAGCAGACTGGAGAGTCTGGACTGAGCTGCTCCCAGACTGTGGGCAGAAGCTTCCTTTTACACACTTGCCAGTGGGTGTCTCACCACTGCCCAGGCTCGGGAAAGATTTCCACAGAGCCAGCCCCTTTGGAGCTGCCAAGAATAAAGGACATCCCTGAAGCCCCTCCTGTTCCTCATAGGTGAAGTCCAGGTCTGTCACTTTTCTTTCGACCCTCTCTGTGTTTGAGCTTATGGTCAGGACCACAGCCCTCCCATTACTGAACTGGTTTTGGCAATGCTGGGAGTAGTCACAATAGCAAATACTTATTCAGTATTATCTATATAGCAGGATCTGCATCTGCTATTACCATTCAATATCTCACTTAAGATATGTCTTGAGTCTATCATAAACACATCAAGTACACAGCAAATGCTATGTAAACAACAAAAGTAACAGAGGCCTTACAGGTGATAGATTATTTTGCAAAGTAAGAAACAATTCCTGCTACTTTTGATACCCTTATTTTTCAGTCGCTGAAACACAGAGGTATTGGAAGCAAGCTGGGTTTATGTAGATAGAGGCTCTCACTTACTGCTCTAGCACTAGGCTGGAAGGCTCAGAATTTCCACACACAATACCTGTAGGGCCTGGACTAGGGTGTGACAGGTAAGACACTTAGAGTACAAAATACTTTTCACTTTTTTTAAATTACAATTTTCTACTGATATTCTCTAAAGTGTCTTTAGCTGATTCATCATGCTTGATAAAAACAGTCACGCCTCTAGATACTCAGCACTCCTGAGATCTAGCCAAGGAGAGGAAGAGCATGGAACAAGACCAGGGTTATTCAGCTTCGGTGCTGGAGAAAATAATCCAGGTGGGAGTGGCAGGCTCTCTGCTCCATTAGACAACCCTTCATGGGTTGACCTTAACAGTCAGATCTTCAGTGAACCAGAGCGCTCTGCACAGCATGTGCTGAGTGGGCAGAGCAGGCACTCAGAGGATACGTACTGGTAGGTAAAGGATGATACCACCTGTGAATTAATGCAGGATGGTCTGCTGGAGCAGAAAGCAGTGCTGGAGAGGAAGGGCCAAGAACCCCCATGCACCCATAGACAGAGAGCCTGCCTGCTGTCTACACCTTGGGTGCACAGCTGGGATGCACGAGCGCTCCCCTTCCCCATCCATGGAAGACAGGCTTGCACTGCAGCACTGGAGGAGTGGGGTGCATGAACAAGTGGTTCCATGTTGTACCCAGACCCCAAATTGACTCACTTTGCTGTGTTCCCCTGTTACCAGGATGCTCAGCACGCCTCGCACACAGTGGCTGAGGAATGCCAGGGGCGCTCATGATTCCCAGTCGTACGTCACCCTGTCATAATTGTGCCAGAAAAGGAGCTGTGGATGGTGTAGAAAACAATGGAGATGGGATACAAACAAATTATTGCAGATTCCAAAGAATAAATTTCTTGGACGCATCAACTTACTAACACCTCTCTGTGATTTTTGCAGACTTAAAGAATGTGTTATTAACAAATATAACACAAAATGTGATTTTGGAAAAAAAAAATATTATCAGCTGGAGAATACAGGAAGAGAGGTTGAGAAAAAGAAAATAAGGATCTGGTCAATTTTTCCACTGGAAATTTATGCTTATTGAACATCCTAATGGTGTTTCTTCTGGAAAACATAGTGGTGGTTCCTTTCCAATGGAACAATTTAACCTGGTATATCTGCTCTGTCCTGGCTGTTCGTTGTAAAATAAAATCCTGGGTTTATGCATTTCTGGGAGTTGGTTCCACTAGGAAACGTTTATGACAGCTATTGCATAAGAACATACATGGAGATGTTCAAAGACCAAAATTAGTTCCACTTATATATTAAATTTACCCTGAGAATCATGTGGGGCTGCGTCCCAGATTCACAAAGTTGGCAGAGACTTAGCTGTTCATCCTAATTCTTGCCTCTGTCCATGCTTCATGATTAAGCCCCTTTACCACCCCAAAGTGTCCCAGTCCCCAGGGTTTATCACAGGACCAACCTACTCAGAGGTCGCCAGGCACAATCTCTCTCCCACTGCAGGAACCCCCTCCTCTGACCACACCAGACAGGGAATGTCCAGACCCACCACAAGCTTCCAGGCCCACGCCAACCCCCACCGTATCTTCCGGTGATGTGTCTACAGTGAGACTCACAAGAGGAGTGCCCTGGCCAGAACACAAACTCCAGAATCTGACACGTCTGGATTTGAAGACTGGTGCCAGCTTTTTAAAATTTTGAGGCCCTGCCAGGTTACCTTATCAAGGAAAGAAGATAATAACAGTTCTTAAGTCCTAGAATGGATGTAAGGAAAAAATATACAAATATCTACACTGAAAATTAGGTTCTTAGCACAATATCTAACACAGTATAGTAATATAAGTCTTGGCTCCATTATTTGCATATGTTTCTTCCATTTCATTGCTGACAATATGAATTCCACTTAAGGAAAGTTGGATTTAATGTTGGAACTGGGAGGCACCACAGCTGACATGCAGTGACACCTGTTCTCTCTGCCTGTGCAGTTAGGCCCAGTCCGCAGTCCTAACTTCACCCCAACACATATACACACACACACACACACACGTGCGCGCGCGACAAATGCCTCCTTCCCCAGAGACATTTGTCCCCCACCCCAATGTTACACAAGGAGCATCGCTGTCTTTGCCCAAAGGCAAGTCAGGCCCCAGAGCCGCCATCTCCCACCACAGATTCCCTTCTCTCACTCCAGCCCAAGGACAAATCATAGCAGCCACAAAAAAGGGGTGGGGGATGCTACTTCGCAAGGGAATGAATGGGCTGCCCTCACCACTGGCCTTCCATCCACTTCCAAATTGCCGCCCTGGCTGTGCATCCCTTACGATATGTTCTCATGGGGACTTGGTGTCATCCTCCTCCTCAGTTATGCACACAGTATATTTGGATGGAAGAGCTGCTGATTCTGGAACCATCAGTATAAATCACCTGCATGCAGGTTATGACATCTGTCTGGCTTGTTCCACCCACTCCATGAGCACAATCACTCCCCCTACCGCTGCCTGGACCTCCACCATGCACACCACCACTAACCACTCTACCATGTTTCCCTGTGTCCTCTTGTCTGCACTGCTCAGAAGCCAGGATAGTGGGAGGTGGGTTCAGCGCATGGATGAGTGATGTAGACAGCAGGGAAGGATATGAATCTAGGGCAGAAAGCACTGGAAAAATCCAGACTCCAAGTCTTTGTGTCAGTTTCTCAGGTGACATCAGTGTACGGTTTCAAGGCCAAGCAGCCAGATCCCCCCACAGTGTCCCTCCCTCTATCCCTTTTGGCATCACCCCATGCTCCATGACCACCCCACACGTAGAGGCCCTGCACTGGGGAACACTCCCAGGAGCCCAGCTGATAGAGGGA
The DNA here is from genome assembly GCF_003255815.1 of Theropithecus gelada. Lineage (NCBI taxonomy): Eukaryota > Metazoa > Chordata > Mammalia > Primates > Cercopithecidae > Theropithecus > Theropithecus gelada. The sequence continues at coordinate 116,922,508 of NC_037682.1, read as the reverse complement.
GTTGCCAGGCAGCCCTGTTCACCCCCAGGAGCAGGGAGCAGTGCCGGAGCATTCCTGTCTATCACAGCACTGAGAATTGAGCTGCTCTGCCCATGCGTGGTCCCGTCACCTATCAGTGTTGGGTGAGGCTAAAGCTGGGCCATGGAGCTGGTCTCCTGCTGGGAAGACCTCATTTCCTGAGGGTGATAAACACGATGCTGGTGCTGGTGGCTCTGCTCTGGGTGGATAAGGAGATCTCTTACTGTCCAACCCACTCCATCCCAGAGCTGTTGTGATCTACAAGAGTTTGATGACAGTCAAGAAGATGGGCTGGTGTTATTGCTTTGACTCCTCAGGAATTTGGGACCAATCCAGGACCCACATTTCCACACAAGTCCTAACTTTTGACTACCCAAGAAAGAGTTGTTATTTAAAATAAACCCACTGCATGTTATTATATTGTATAAAATACATGCTGAAAAATGCATAGATAGACAGGGAGAGAAAGAGAGAGAGAGGACTAGGCCATGGTTGCCTAAAACGAAAGCAGAAGCATAAGCCATGCACCAAAGAAATAGATAAATTGGACATGATCAAAATTTAAGATGTTTTGCTTCAAAGGCATCATCAAGAAAGTAAAAAGACAATCTAAGAATGGAAGAAAATGTCTTCAAAATCATATATCTGATATAGGACTTGTATCTAGAATACATTATGAAAAATTTTCATTATTCAACAATTTAAAGCACAATTAAAATGGGCAAAGAGTTTGAACAGACATTTATCCAAAGAATATACAAGAATGGCCAAAAAGCACGTGAAATAATGCTCAGTATCATTAGCCACCAGAGATTTGCATATATATATATACACACACATATATGTGTGTGTGTGTGTGTGTGTGTGTGTATATATATATATATATTTTTTTTTTTTCTGAGATGGAGTCTCGCTGTGTTGCCCAGGCTGGAATGCAGTGGCATGATCTTGACTCACTGCAACACCTGCCTCCAGGGTTCAAGCGATTCTCCTGCCTCAGCCTCCCAGAGAAATGCATATTAAAACCCCAATGAGATACCACTTCACACCCACTAGGATGGCTATTACAAAAAATACAGGTAATAACAATGGTTAGCCAGGATGCGGAAACATTGAAACCCTCAGGCACTGCTGGTGAGAATGTAAAATGTTGCAGCCAATTTGAAAAACAGTCTGGACATTCCTCAGGAAATGTTAAAGAGTTACCAAATGACTTCGCAATTACACTCCTAGGTATACATGCAAGATACAGGAAAACTTTTATCCAAGATCTTGCTTTCTTCAACTGACCAAGAACCTTAATTCAGATTCTTTTCTATAGATTCTCTTACATGATTCTCTATAAATTCTCCTCTATGAGGCAGAGAGAGGCCCCAAAAGGCAATTCATTCATTCCTTCATTCAGGAAAAGCTTAGCAGGCATGCTGCTAGGTACTAGGACTACAACAATAATCAAGACAGGGTCTCTGCCTTTAAGCTTAGAGTCCAATGCGGGGTACAAACACGAAACAAATAATTATAACAGTGATAAAGTGTTAATCCAAACTGCATCACTTTGTAACTCCCCGCCCCACCACCATTTTGCAGACCTTGGCTAAAGTGAAGCATTCCACGGGGGTTTGGGCCCTTAGAAACAGCCTGTCCAACTGCCTGCCTGACTTTATCACCTTCTGCTGGGAAAAAGTCCAAGGAACATCAGCCTCATATTCTGTGGGAACAAGGGTCAAACTGCCTCATTATGGGAACATCTTACCAACATCTTCCCGGGCAGCAAGCCATATTGCCCAGACCCGTCCTGCTTATACCTACAAGTACCCCAGCCTGTAAGAAGCGGTGGGCACTGGCATTAAGCTAGTCCCCCACCTCTGTAGGTCTTATGCTAGACAGAAAGCCTGGATTTGATTTAGAGCTGCCACTCTCTCTTTCTTTAACCCTCACCTTCCTTTCAAAATGTAACAATAAGTACATCTATTCTAGATTTAGCATTCAGTGGTATATAAAACAAAGTTGTCCAAGAGAGCTGGGCAGAGAAGTGGTAAGAAATGGAAGCTACCAGATCTTTGAAACTCGATCCCCCATGAGTTCTAGTTTTACACCAAGTGGATGCCTCACTGCATCCATCTTCTCAGCTTGGTCACCCGTTTGGTAGAAGTTGCAGCTCGAAACACAGCTTTCTACTGTCTCTTGACTTCTTTACTCTGCCTGTATCTGTGTAAACTCTCCTCAGTTACCCATTTGAGATTGCCACCTGTTTCCTGCTAAAACCATGGCTGATAAAGGTCTGTATGAAAAGACTATTTACAGAAGTGGGCAAGGTTAAGGAAACAAAAAAAAAAAGAGGGAAGTTTGGGCATCCAGGTCTTAGCAACAGCAGGAAACCATTATCATCCCTAGGCCTAAGAGGGCAGGGGGAGAAAAACATATTACTATAGCATGGATGAGAGCTGGAGCCATGGAAGAGAGGACACCCAACAGAAGCTGTCATGTAGTCTCAGCCAGTGTCAACTGTGGCAGGAAGGGAATAGGAAGAACAAATATTCCAATCTCTCTCTCTTTCTCCCCATTCCTCCCTTCCCTCTTCCTCTCCCTCTCTCTTCTCCCCTCCAGTCCTGTATAAACCCAATCTGAAGCCGAATTCAGCTAGCATTCAGGTGATAAAGTCAACAGAGGTCAGCCTTCCAGGGTACAGATCAGAGCCAAGAAAGGCTGATTTAGAAAGCCAAACAGAAAATAATCAACAATCACACTTCATCATCAAAATCACTTTTAAAGAGAGTAGATATCTTTTAAACTTTATTACAAAAAAAATATGCTTTTTGGTAATACTTTTTTTTTTTTTTTTTTTTTTTAAAGATAGGGCACATAGCCCCAACACACCACCCTGCACACAGAAAATACTCATTGGTCTTCACTAGTGAAATAACCAATGGATTGCTAAGGGCCAACTTGCCTGAACAGGCTACAGAAGAATCTCAGAGCCCAACCCATTGTGAAGAAACATGTGCTACTTCTGAGGTTCTAGAATTCCCAGAAGCTCTGCTTCTGCACTGGGAGCTTTTGCTCGCAGTTTGCTTCATAGCTCTGTGAAGAAGCTGTGGCCCACACTAGGATCCCCTCTTTTCCTAAACCGAGATGAACATGTTTCTCTTACTAATGAGTCTTTATCTCCTTGGATCTGCCAGAGGTGAGTGTTCGATCTAGGCTTCAGGTAAATACAAAAGGGGTCTCCCTTAAGACATTTCAGGCCTTGAAGAAGGAAGACCAGTCTCTCAGTCATCCAAACCAATTTGAGTCAGAATCAAGAGCAGCTAAACAAGTCCAACTCTGAGAGCTCCTGAACCATTTGATTTCTCTAGTCACAGCTTTACAGTCAGAGGGTCCCACTGGCCTGGCACAGTCTTGTTTCTACTTATTTTAGCCACTCAACATTTATACCTGATGCTGCATGAGATGAAAGAATAGGCTTAGGGGTTCTGAAGAAGCCCAATGAAGGTCTGTCCCACCAATTAAATGTGAGGGATCCTTGTGTGGTTAATGTGCCAAGGAAAGACAGAGATGGGAAGATGTGATATGTTCAGAAAACAATCTCAGAACACGACAGAGCTATAGGCCAGAGACTTCATAAGTCTCTTCTTCATGGCTGTGTTCTATCAATCCAGTTTTCTGTATCACCTCTTCTTTCGGGATCCCCCATTCATGGTGTGCTATGTTCCCTCCTGCCTCCTACAGAAGAAAGAGGCCATGAGCTCTGGGCTTTTAGTGAAATAACAATGTATTTTCTATAATGATGAGTGTCAGAGGTTTTGCTTTTTGCTTTGTTAGACCTTCAAAAATTGACTCAAAAACGTAGATACACAGCTACCAGGTGATAGTATGTGCCAGTCACATGGTGACACAAGACATAAACTATAAGATCAAGAAATTAGCATGATTTTTCATGCTCCTTCCTATATCAGAAATGCTTTATCAAAACTTTTGTTAATTATTGAAAAATCAGTCAAGTAGACAGCATTTATGTGATAAGTTTAAAAAATAAAAACCTCCTAAAAGCTTTACTAAATCTTACCTTTCCTTTATCAACATATTCTCACCCTAGTCATTTAGAATGTCATTGATTATAAGTACTGCACTGTGCCAAGAAAAATGTATCTATCACAAGATTCTTAGAGTTTGAGTACTCTGGGGTTTTAGACTACCTCAGCCTCAAAGATCCAGTAATTCCTCTCAGCTTTTGGCTAGAATTAAATAACTTGGTTGTTGTAGTCTACTTGTCTACTCTAGGTGGCTCAGTTTAATTAAAGAATGATAATCAAATTACCTGTTTGCTGCTTCTGTTCACTTAAAATACACTTAAGGAATATTTGTCTGACAGTCGATGATGAGACACACGGTGGTTCATGCCTTGATCCCAGCACTTTGGGAGGCTGAGGCGGGTGGATCACTTGAGGTCAGAAGTTCCAGACCAGCCTGGCCAACATGGCGAGACCCCGTCTCTACTAAAAATACAAAAATTAGCCAGGCGTGGTGGCGTGCACCTGTAATCCCAGCTACTTGGGAGGCTGAGGCAGGAGAATCACTTGAACCTGGGAGGCAGAGGTTGCAGTGAGCCGAGATCGTGGCACTGTATTCCAGCCTGGGCAACAGAGCAAGACTCTTATCTTTGAAACGAAAAAAAAAAAAACAAAAAAAAGAGACGGATTAAAGGTAGAAGAAACTGGCCAGAAAAAAATAACCATCTAAGAGTTCTGTAATTCTCAGTGTGCAGTGGGAAGAAAAGAAAAATAAAATTCATCGAGTATTAGGCAATGGTGCACTTCACAATTAATTTATCTTATTAAGTACTCAGGACAACTCCATGAAGTGAATGTAAATGGTATGTCACAAGGATACAATTCATACATATGTGTGTCTATATATATATATAAATAAAATATGCCTAGATTTTTTTTATCTTAATAGCTTATAGCAACTTTGCCCTCTGAATCCCCAACCTACATGGCTTGGGGAGTGAGTGTGAGAAAAAACTTGACATTACCAAATACAGGTGACTTAATCCCATCTGATAATTTTTGTGGGCTCATACTTGTCATCTAAAGTTTACCCTGTCCAAAGGTTAACTCCTCCACCCTTAATTTAGGTTACAGATACTCAGGTATTGAAAACTACTTGCTTTCTCTCTCCCTCTTCTATCTCCACTCTTGTCTTTCACCCGTAGAGGAATGAGAGGGAGGGTTGGTGGTGAACTTCTGATTCCATCAGTGATGTTACCTTGACTTCCTGATGCTGACTTTGTCAGGGAGCCACATTCATTTTCCTTCAGGTGCTTTTGGTACAGGGATGAGTGGATTCTCCTACGTAGTTCTTAATATTGGGGAACTTAAGATTCTTCCCTTCAATCCCAGAGGTGGCCTCTTTGTGTTTCACTAAACACTTCTGTCCTCCATGGCCTTTTGGGGTACTTAGTTGATTTCTCCCAACATCTGCAGTCTTCAGGTGCCTGATCTAGGCCCATAGGAAACCTAGGAGTCTCATAACATTAGCCTAACTTCATAGGAAGATAGTCTTTATCCCAGTGTCTCTCTCAGCTTCACCATCTCTCTTCTGTTCCTTCTCCATCCCAGGAACATCAGGTCAGTCTGATGAGTCTTCTGGCTCCATAGATCATCAAACTTCAGTTCAGCAGCTTTCAGGTGAGTTCTTTTCACTTGAAAACCCTTCTGATGCTGAGGCTTTATATGAGACTGCTTCAGGCCTGAACACTTTAAGTGAGCATGGTTCCAGTGAGCATGGTTCAAGAGAGCACACTGTGGCTGAGCACACTCCTGGAGAACATGCCGAGAGCGAGCATGCTTCGGGTGAGCCTGCTGCGACTGGACATGCAGAAGGTGAGCACACTGTAGGTGAGCAGCCTTCAGGAGAACAGCCTTCCGGTGAACACCTCTCCGGTGAACAGTCTTTGGGTGAGCATGCATCAGGTGAACAGCCTTCAGATGAACAGCTTTCAGGTGAACATGCCTCCGGTGAACAGCCTTCTGGTGAGCACGCCTCAGGTGAACAGCCTTCGGGTGAACAGCCTTCAGGTGAGCACGCTTCAGGTGAACAGTCTTTGGGTGAGCATGCTTTGAGTGAAAAGCCTTCAGGGGAACAGCCTTCAGGTGCACCAATTTCAAGCATATCTACAGGTGAGCCACGTTGGGATGGGTGCCAGTCATTGACTTAAGGTGGGAAATGGGGAACACATCAAGAAAACCCAATTTTAGGGAAGGAGTGCAGAAGAAAGAATTGTTAACACTTCACAAATAGCTCTCTCGAAGACTCTCTAGGTTTCTTCACAATCATACCAAGAGGCAGGATCTAAGTTTTGTGGGAGCCTGAAAGCTAAACGATATGGAGGGCCCTCTATAAGAAAAATAAAACAAATACAAAATGCCAGTACCCCTCCAACTTCACTCTCCATAAGAAATTATGAATACACAGCCCTTCCAACTTCCCTGGAAGGGGCTCATGAAAGCGCAGAGTTCTGAAGACTAACCTTCATTAGCTTTATGCTAACCCTGCCTCTTAAACCATGTTAGAATGCTGTAACTTTACAAATTCGGTAAAGAGATGTGTGCAGCTGGTGGTTCTTTTTGTTTGAACTTGGAATGTAAAGCTATTTTCTGTTAGATCCCGAAATGAGTTCCTAGGACAACTGCTAGTCTGTTCCTCTTAATTAAAAGGGTTTGTTCTGGGAAAGAAAACAAGACCTAAAGTTTGATGCCTCAAGTTATTACCAGACATAGTTCACATTTCACTCTATTGTATACATATAATTATTCTAAATTTTCAGATGAAAGAGGCAAATGTAATATGTCCAATGTCACATGGCTAGAAAGTGGCACACCTTGGATTCAAACTTAAGACTGTGCAAAGCCCATCATCTTTCCCCTTCTTTATGCTTCCCAAACTGGGGGATTAGCAGTAGAGACAGTAAAAGAGACAACATGGGACGTATTTCAAAGAGTGTGCCGTTAGTGACCTTCAGTAAGGGCAATCTGAAAATGGAGAAGGACGCAGACTCTTCACGGGGTTTGCAATGTTAGAGCATTCTAACATAGCTTATTAATCGGTCAACTATGACTCCAGGTGTTTGTGCCTTGTGGGTGAGAGTATGGTGGGGAGTACAAAAGGGAGATGAAAATCACACATAGATTTTACTCCTACGGTGTCACATGACAGAGGGCATCTAACGATAAATGCCCAGGAAGTCAATGTGGATATGGACTGAGGTAAAAATATTAGAGAGAGACATTTGGGATTCATCAGCAATGAGGGTCAGAGATGAAGAAGTAAGAATGACGGAATTTTCTCTGGCACAGGTCTATCAGACACAGGGCCCTCAGATCCCCAATAAGAACTAAGAAATAAATGTGTAGTATCCATGCCACCTATTGCCCATTACCCCTCCCAGATGTGAATCACGGCTACACATCTGGTCCACAAAGAAATGTCACCAGGCTTATCTTAAATTTTCAGGCACAATATTAAATTGCTACACATGTGCTTATATGAATGATCAAGGAAGATGTCTTCGTGGAGAGGGAACCTGCATCACTCAGAATTCCCAGCAATGCATGTTAAAGAAGATCTTCGAAGGTATATGGGGACTTCATGAGGCAATCTCTGCCTAAGAACACATCAACTTACTTCTGACAGGGGGCAGTTGGAGTGACAGGGGCCCAGGAAAGAATCAAGGAACCTGAAGATTCAGAACTTTATTTTTTCAAGGACTAAGAACAGAATCCCTTGCTGGGCGAGGTAGCTCATGCCTATAATCCCAGCACTTTGGGGGGCCAAGGTGGGAGGATCACTTGAGGTCAGAAGTTCCAGACCAGCCTGGCCAACATGGTAAAACCCCATCTCTACTAAAAATACAAAAACTAGCCAGGCGTGGTGGTGGGCACCTGTAATCCCAGCTACTTGGGAGGCTGAGGCAGGAGAATTGCTTGAACCCAGGAGGCGGAGGTTGCAGTGAGCCGAGATCATGCCATTGCACTCCAGCCTGGGAGACAAGAGTGAAACTCCAACTAAAAAAAACTAAAGAAAGAAAATAAAGAATAGAATCCCAGGTTGAGAGGAAGAGGTACATGCCCTTCCCATTAGGCCTAAGAGAAGGCAGGGAGACTAGCTGTCTCTTCCTATTAAAGCAATGTGTCGATTGCCCCATGAGCCATTGAGACACTGACTGTAAGCTACAGCTATATATTCCTGGGACCGAGCACAATGTAAAGTGTATGGTAGGGATTTAGTAAATACTGAATGGATAAACAAATAAACAACTGTCTACAAGTCTGTGTTCACAGGTTACCAGACCTGTCCGAGTATATTCCCACACCTCTCCACCCATATTCTCAGTTCCTCATCCCTAAAACAAGGGGTCCTGGTTATTTCCATCCCAGGAACCACACTGCCTGACTCCTCTTGTAGTTTTTCTTCTCCCTCACTAGAAATGTCATTTTCCCATTTCTACACGCATGCATTCATCCACCATCACTCGGAAAACATTAATGACACGTACCATGAGCCCCTACAGAAAGATGACTCAAATATAGACTGTGTACAAAGAGATTATTATGTTATAATGTAAGAAATAAGAAATAATATCACAAGGGAGAAAATGGTGTCTTAAGAAAGGCACGTATAAAGTGCAGAGAGTTCAGGGAAAGGGAAGATTAGAGGTGTAGAGAAGTATGGGGAGAAGGTGGTATTCAGAAAAGGCTTTGGGGGAACATTTACGATTTGGGCCAGTAGTCCTCAATCTTGTTTGCACATTACAATCACCTGAGCAGCTTTTAAAAAATCCTAATATTCAGGCTACACCAAAGCAATTAAACCGGAATCTCTGGGGATAGAATCCAGGCATCAGTATTTTTTAAAAGGCTCCTAGACAATTCCGATGTGCAGTCAAGATTAAAGAGATACTGATTTAGTCATACAGCAATGGGTGATGGGTATTCCAGAGACAGGGAATTCTGAAAGCAAAAGTCAGAAAAGTGCAGGATGTAAATAGGAAAAAGAACAAAGAATTTTTCGAGGATGGTGAGCAGAGACATAGAAGATAAACTTGGAAAGGTTGACTGGAGCCAGTTGACACAAGAGCTTCGGTGTCAGTTAAAGAGTTTGAATTTAATAGTTCTCCTTTATTTATTGCTCCCAGACAGTATGAGATACATTTTAAAATACACTTTCTCATTTAATCCTCACAAAGTAGGAATGTTTTATTTCTGTTAACAGAAAGGGAACAAATTTAGAAAAGAGAAACAGCTTGCCTAGACATGTTACTAGGACTAGGCAGAGCCAATAGCCCATCCAGGTTGGTCAAAGCGCTTCTTCAGGAAGATTACCTTAGAAGCAAGTTACAGTGGACACAAGAGAACCTGTTAAAGGGCTATTGTAATGTTTCAGTAAAAGGTAATAGGAGTGACTGATGGAAAGACGTATTAACATCTCTCCCATGTCTTTTCACTCATTCTGCATCCCTGTTTACACTCTACACTTACTCCAGCTACGCAAGTCACCATTTCCTTAACAGTTTCATGTTTTCATGTTTTTTCTCCAATTATGCTTCAGCCTGAAATTATCCTCTTTCCCTTCTATACTAATCAAAATGCTACCAGTTCTTCATAGCTTAGTTCAATATCACTTCCTTCCTAAGAATTTCCTTGATAATATGCCCCCCTTAATCAAAATACCAAAATTAATCACTTATTTGCCAGCATAGCATATAACATGGTTTTTCCATTTCATGTCATAATTGGCTATTTTTTTTTAAATCTCTCTCAGCTCTTGACATCAAATGATGTTATTAATCTTTGCATTCTCCAGAGTCTAGCATAGTTCCTTACTAGGTCCCTTAATTTTTTTTTTTTTTTTGAGATGGAGTCTTGCTGTTTGCTCAGCCTGGAGTGCAGTGGCATGATCTCAGCTCGCTGCAACCTCTGCCCCCAAGGCTCAAGCGATTCTCCTGCCTCACCCTCCTGAGTAGCTGGGATCACAGGCGCCTGCCACTAAGGCCGGCGAATTTCTGCAGTTTTAGTAGAGACAGTGTTTCACCATGTTGGCCAGGCTGGTCTCGAACTCCTGGCCTCAAGTGATCCACCCACCATGGCCTCCCAAAGTGCTGGGATTACAGGTATAAGCCACCACTCCCGGCCAAATGTTTGATAAATGGAAACTGAGTGACAGAAACAACCTAGATTACAAGTAGAACTGACAGAACTTCACAACAAATTGGATGGAAAAAGCAAAGGGAAGAATCAGAGATGACAGAGGTTTTGAAGGAGTGGTATAGGAAGTATATAAAGGAAACTCACAAGAACAAGCAGGTTTGGGGAGGAAGGTAATGAGTTTCATTTTGCGCGCAGTAAGTTTTAGATGCCCTTAACATATTGGCATGGAGGTGATCATCAGTTAGCTGGTAATGTGAGAATTCAACTTGGGAGAGCAGAAATAATTGGATCCAGAGGAGTAGATGAGCAGTGGGGAAGACCTCATCAGGAGCAGAGAGTATCAAGAAGGGGTATAGTTTCAGGCCAGGTGCAGTGGCTCACGCCTGTAATCCCAGCACTTTGGGAGGCCAAGGCAGGTGGATCACAAGGTCAGCAGTTCGAGATCAGCCTGACTAACATGGTGAAACCCTGTCTCTACTAAAAATACAAAAATTAGCCAGGTGTGGTGGTGCGCCTGTAGTCCCAGCTACTCAGGAGGCTGAGGCAGGAGAATCGCTTGAACCCTGGAGGCGGAGGTTGCAGTGAGCCGAGATTGCATGACTGCACTCCAGCCTGGGCGACAGAACGAGACTGTCTAAAAAAAAAAAAAAACGAAACACGGTGTAGTCTACACTATGATATGCAAGCAAAGAGGTTAAAAAAAGTCCTGAGAAAAGGCTGCAGAATTTGATGAATAGATCTCTATGACCTTTGAGAGAGAATTTTCAGCATAGTAGGGTCATGATTCCGTGTGTGAGGGGCCAAGGTGAAGGGATAGGCAGACTCTGGGAAGGCTGTAGTGAAAGGAAGGATAGTGCTAGGAGAGTAGCACAATTAAGAGAAAGTATTTTAAATTTGTATCCTTGTAAACCAAAAGGAGTCCATTGAAAGAGACTGATAAGAAAGGAGTGGGCAACTGACGGGGGGCAAGGTCCCAGAGGAAGCAAAGAGAAGAGGAGAAGGGATAATGTACAAGTGGAGGTCTTGGCCATCCTGCATGGAGACACTGAGCATCACAGATAAAGGCTAAGGTTGGAAGACAAAGAGGACAGTTTTCTGCTCACTAGTCTGTCTCTGTTCCTTTCAGGTGGAAAACTCCAATTCATGGTTCAAGGGTGTGAGAACATGTGCCCATCTATGAACCTCTTCTCCCATGGAACCAGGATGCAAATTATATGCTGTCGGAATCAATCTTTCTGTAATAAGATCTAGAAGTCTGGGCCTTTGCTTGTTTTGACTCAGGCAGTAAAAAGTCTCTATCATTCTATTTGGCTCATTTTATATTTAGTTCCTTCCCCAGTCAACAACTGACCACGTCTGCCTCTGCCTGAGCATTAGGATGCTCAAACATCCTATCTTTCTTCTTCTATTCATGCTTTTATCCATTCTTCTCTGTCCTATCTTCCCTGCTCCAACTCTATCTCTCAATATTCCTGATTTTTTTTTTCAATAAACTTCACATCGTTAAAGCACACAGGCTCAAGACAGACTTTTTTTTCCTCCATTAATCTAGTAGTAGGGTCAACATGCAGCTTCCTTCCACGCTGACACTAAAGTGGGTGCATTTTGTAAGCATTCTATATTTATGAAAGTAAAGGAGTCTCCAAGGACAGAGACAACAAAGAGGAATGCAAAGTAGGTATTAATCTTTTACAGGGTGTAAACAACGTTGCAGGTACTTCTGACACCCCTACTTTTCTATCCCTACACACTCTTCCGTTTATTATGGCATACAAAAACTCAACACTTCTTTGGCTCTTGAGAGTTTCCAGTCTTCAGTAGTCCACTACTAACGTAGTAATAGTACAATGATTCCTTATTTGCTATATATTATAGCAGTTTATAATGCTTAAATAATTTTTTTCACACACAATGTTACTGAATCATCTATTCAGGACAGGAAGGCAAATGGAAATACTAAACCGTCCCTCACTCATATAAGTGTTATGTTCTTCAAGGTGTTTTCATATACATGGTCTCATCTGATCCTCAGGAAAGAGCCCAAAGGGGTAGACAGCAAAGATCATCCTTTTTTACAAATAAGGGAATGTGACACAGAGATGTTTCCTTTATTCATACTCCCTGTTGTTCCAAATTTACCAAGGTTACAGAGCTAGAGAGAGGTATAGGCAGATTCCACAACCAAATCTGCATGACCTAAATCTAAGCCGTCTCCACCACAATGAAAGTAGCCAGAATGGTTCTAAGAACCCTTAGAACAAGGCCGGGCGCGGTGGCTCAAGCCTGTAATCCCAGCACTTTGGGAGGCCGAGACGGGCGGATCACGAGGTCAGGAGATCGAGACCATCCTGGCTAACACAGTGAAACCCCGTCTCTACTAAAAAATACAAAAAAATAGCCGGGCGAGGTGGCGGGCGCCTGTAGTCCCAGCTACTCGGGAGGCTGAGGCAGGAGAATGGCATAAACCCGGGAGGCGGAGCTTGCAGTGAGCTGAGATCTGGCCACTGCACTCCAGCCTGGGCGACAGAGCGAGACTCCGTCTCAAAAAAAAAAAAAAAAAAAGAACCCTTAGAACAGTACAACAAGAAGTCAAGTCAATTTTACCATATATAAAATTTAAAATTTTAACATATATACACATCATGACCCCTTCCCAAAAATATACTGGTAACAAGCTCTTCACTGGCAATAATGGTAAACTGGAAGAAAATGGAACATCTTCAAACTTCCGAATGAAAATTATTTTGAACTTATACCCATATCCCTAGATAAAATAGTATAGAAAAATAAAATCCCCAAACCAGGAACTAAAATCCCAAATGAATTTTCAACTTGGCCAGAAGGGAAATGAAAGCTTGCCAACATCGTCAACACTAATTTCTCTTCCTTTGAAGGGAGAAGATAATAGTCTATTAGGTATAGGTGATGAGAGAAAAATGTAAGTTCAAACATGTTGTTAAAATTTAAGGAGCCAGGCATGATGGCTCACATCTGTAATCCCAGTGCTTTGGGAGGGTGAGGCAGAAAATCATTTGAGATCAGCTTGGGCAACACAGCAAGACCCCATCTCTATAAAAAGTTTAAAAATTAGCTGAGTATGATGGTTCATGTCTATAGGCCTACCTACTTGGGAGGCTGAGGTGGGATAATCACTTGAGCCCAGGAGTTCAAATACAGCCTGGGCAACACAGTGAGACTCATCTTAAAAAAAAATTTAAGGGTAGGAAAATTCTGGCTTCCATTTATAGTGGAATAATTTGAAGTAACCCTCTCACAGATAACAATTATATGTTCTGGACAAAACATAAAAAAATGATTTGAAAGCTCCTCCAAACCACTAAAAAGAGAAGATGTGTGAGCTTATGCTTGAGGTTACTTCTCAATCCATGCATCACAGGCTGGCAAAAAGCCACTGGTTTGAGGTTTCAGAGAACATAGGTTGGGGCTAGCAGAGCAGCTGCAAAATTAGGGGGTACTCCCGAAAAGAAGACAGCCACAGAGAAGCCTCTAAATGTGAGGATAACCTCTGACCAAATTCTTGTCTGGTCACTGACTCCAAGAGGCTCAAAAACAATAACATCACGGCCGGGCGCGGTGGCTCACGCCTGTAATCCCAGCACTTTGGGAGGCTGAGGCAGGCGGATCATGAAGTCAGGAGATCAAGACCATCCCGGCTAACATGGTGAAACCCTGTCTCTACTAAAAATACATTAAAAAAAAAAAAAAAAAAATTAGCTGGGCGAGGTGGCGGACACCTGTAGTCCCAGCTACTTGGGAGGTTGAGGCAGGAGAATGGCATGAACCCGGGAGGTGGAGCTTGCAGTGAGCCAAGATCATGCCACTGCACTGCAGCCTGGGTGACAGAGCGAAGACTCCGTCTCAAAAAAAAAAAAAAAAAAAAAATCTGAAAGCTGAAAAAACAGGGCAGAGATTTTAGCTTCTGTCCACATTAAAGGAGACAGACCTAATGGAACAAAAGTCAGTACTCTTCAGAGGAACATAAAGAGCCCAGAATCTCTACAATTCCTCATTTACTATGTCTACTATGTAATAAAAAATTGTTATACATAGAAAAAGCAGGGAATTGTGACCCGTAGCCAAGAAAAAAAGCAGTCTATAGACCTTAACCCCCAAATGAATCACAGGTATTGGAATAAAGTGAACAAAGGCAATAAACAGCTATTACATTCAAGAATGTAAAGGAAAATAGTGTCATATGAATAAACAGGCAATGAATCTTAACATAGATACTGAAACTATAAAAATGAACCAATGGAAATTATTGTATTTATTGTACTAAGAAGTGCAGTAATTGAGAAAAATCCCCACATGGTTTAATAGCATATTGGAGACCATGTTTAGTCACCAAATTTGAAGACAGATCAATAGTAACTATCGAATCTGAAGAACACAGGAAAAGAATTAAAGAAAATAAAGCTTCAATGAATTGTGGAACATAAATAATAAGACATTGTAGTCAATAAGAAAGAGATGAGACAGAAAAAGGCATTTAAATAAATAATAACTAAATTTTGCCAAATTGGGTGAAAAACATAAACTTATAAATCTAAGAAGCTCAATAAACCCAAGCCAGGATAAATACAAATAAATATACCTAGGCACCACCAGGCGCAGCGGCTCACGCCTGTAATCCCAGCACTTTGGGAGGCTGAGGCGGGTGGATCACGAGGTAAGCAGTTCGAGACTAGCCTGGTCAACATGGTGAAATCCCATCTCTACCAAAAAAATACAAAAATTAGCCAGGCGTAGTGGTGGGCACCTGTAATCCCAGCTACTCGGGAGGCTGAGGCAGGAGAATCACTTAAACCCAGGAAGTGGAGGTTGCAGTGAGCCGAGACCGTGCCATTGCACTCCAGCCTGGGCGACAGAGCAAGACTCCATCTCAAAAAAAAAAAAAAAAAAAAAAGACATTATTAGAACTGATAAAATTCGAATATGGACCTTGAACTAGACAATAGTGTTATATCAATGTTAAATACCCTCATTTCCGTTAACTAAACTAGGTTGTCTATGAGGTCTTTTTATTCTAAGGAAATACATATTGAATTAATTAGATATTAGCAACTGAGACTTAATGATGAGACTTAACTGAGACTTAATGATGGGATACATTATTTGGACTAATCCTTACAATGAAAATAGTAACTTAAAAATCAGCCGGGTGTGGTGGCTCAAGCCTGTAATCCCAGCACTTTTTGGGAGGCTGATGTGGGCGGATCACTTGAGGTCAGGAGATCGAGACCAGCCTGGCCGACACAGTAAAACCCTGTCTCATCCAAAAATACAAAAATTAGCCGGGCATGGTGGCACGCACCTGTAATTCCAGCTACTTGGGAGGCTGAGACACAAGAATTGCTTGAATCTGGGAGGCAGATGTTGCAGTGAACTGAGATCATGCCACTGCCCTCCAGTCTGTGTGACAGAGTGAGACTCTGTCTCAAAAACAAAAAACTTAGTACTGGAAGTCCTAGCCAGAGCAATGAGGCAAGAAAAAGAAATGAAAGTCACTCAAATAGGGAAAGAAGTCAAACTATCTCTCTTTACTGACAATATGACTCCATACATAAAAAACCCTGAGAATCTGACACAAGGCTCCTGGAATTGACTAAATAAATGTACAACAATCACTAGCATTTTTATAAAACAATAGTGTTCCAGCTGAGAACCAAGTCAAGAGCACAATCTCATTTACAATAGTCATAAAAAATATGAAATACCTAAGAATTCATCTAACCAAGAAGGTAAACGATACAAGTTCTCCTACTGAAAGAAATCAGAAACAACACAAATAAATGGAAAAATATTCCATGCTCATGGATTGGAAAAATCAATACAGTTAAAATGGCCATAATACCAAAGTGATTTGCGAAGACAACACTATCCCTACCAAAATACTCATATCATTTTCCACAGAATTAGAAAAATTTATTCTGAATTCATTTGGAACCAAAAAAGAGCCTGAATAACCAAAGCAATACTAAGCAAAAAGAACAAAGCCAGAGGCATCACACTGCCTGACTTCAAGCCATACTCTAAGGCTACAGTAATCAAAACAGCATGGTCAAAAACAACAGAGGTCGGTGAGGCTGCAGAGAAAAGGGAACACTGTAGCTGGGAATGCAAACTAGTTCAGCCACTATGGAAAGCAGTTTGGCGATTTTGCAAAAAACTTAAAATAGAATTATTCAACCCAGAAATCCCACTACTAGGTATATACCCAAAATAAAATATTCTGCCAAAAGGACACATGCACCCATATGCTCAATGCAGCACTATTCACAATAGCAAAGACATGGACTCAACTTAAGTGCCCATCAATGGTGGACTGGATAAAGAAAATATGGTATACATTCACAAAGGAATAATATGCAGTCATGAAAAAGAATGAAATAATGACCTTTTCAGCAACATGGATGGAGCAGGAGGCCTTTATCCTAAGTGACCTAATGCAAGAAGAGAAAACCAAATACAACATGCTCTCATCTGTAAGTGGAAGCTAAATATGGAGTATACATGAATGTAAAGATAAGAACAATAGACAGTGGGGATCAATAGCTAGGAGAGAGAGAGAGAGAGGGGAAAGACCTGAAGATCTGTTGGGTACTATGATTACTAGCTTGGTGAGAGGATCACTGGGACCCTAAGTCTCAGCATCGTGAAATTATCCCATGTAATAAACTGGCATGTGTACCCTTTAATCTATAACAAAGATAAATTTTTCTTAAAAAAAAAAAAACAAAACCAAAACAACAACAAAGAAGTTGGCTGAATGGATTGAAAAAAGAAATCAAGATTCAACTACATCCTGCCCCCAAGAAACTCACTTTAACTACGAAGATACATATAAACTGAAAGCGAAGAGTTGCAGAAATATATGCCAAGTAAACAGAAAGCAAAAAACAGCAGGAGTACCTGTATTTATATCAAATAGACTTTAAGTGAAAACTGTAAAAGGAAATAAATAACATCCTTACAGATTGTTAAAGAGGTCAATATAGCAAGAAAAATAAAAATAGTAAATATACATGTACCCAGCACCATAGCACCTAAATATATAAAGCAAATATTACTAGATCTAAAGGAAGAGACCGACTGCAGTACAGTAATATTAGGGGCCGTCAAAGACCCACTTCGGCAGTGAACAGATCATCCAGATCATCAAAGAAACATCAGAGGTAAATTACACTTTAGACCAAACAGATCTAACAGACATTGATAGAACATTTCCTCCAACTACTGCAGAATACATATTCTTGTCATCACATATGGAACACATTTCAAGTCAGACCATATGAGAGGCCACAAAACAAGTCTCAACAAATTCAAAAAAGTCAAAATCATATCAAGTATACTGCCCAACCACACTGGAATAAAACTAGAAATCAATAATAAAAGGAACTTTGGAAGTTGTACAAATACATGAAAATTAAACAATGTGCTTCTGAAAGACCAATAAGTTAAAAAAAAAATTAGAAGTAAAACTAAAAATTTCTTAAAACAAATGAAAATGGAAACACTACATCAAAACCTATGGGATCCAGCAAAAGTCGCGCTAAAACGGAAATTAGTAGCAATAAATGCTTACATAAAAAAATAGGAAAAAAACCCTAAAAATGCACCTCAAGGAACTAAAACAAAGAAACAATTTTTTTAAAAAAAAATCAAATCCAAAGTTAAGAGAAGCAAAGAAATAAAGATCAAGGTAGAAATAAATAAATAAATAAATTTAGACAAAAGTGCATAAGATAAAACAAAAAGTTGTTTTTTGGAAAAGATCAACAAGATGCAAGAAATAAAAAAAGAAAAGAAAAGAAAAGAAAAAAAAAAACAGAAGTGAAGACCCAAATAAATAAAATCAGAGATGAAAAAGGAAAAATGACAACTAGTACCACAGAAACACAAAAGATCATTAGTCATCATGATAGTCATCATGAACAACTATATGCCCAAAAATTGGAAAAGCTAGAAGACATGGATAAATTCCTGGATACAAATAACCTATCAAGATTGAACCATGAAGAAATGGAAAACCTGAACATATCAATGATGAGTAGCAAGATCAAAGCAGTAATAAAAAGTCTTCCATCAAAGAAAAGCTCAGTTTTCTGTCCTTGCGATAGTTTGCTGAGAATGGTGGTTTCCAGCTTCATCCATGTCCCTGCAAAGGACATGAACTCATCTTTTTTTATGGCTGCATAGTATTCCATGGTATATATGTGCCACATTTTCTTAATCCAGTCTGTCATTGATAGACATTTGGGTTGGCTCCAAGTCTTTGCTATTGTGAATAGTGCTGCAATAAACATACGTGTGCATGTGTCTTTATAGCAGCATGACTTATAATCCTTTGGGTATATTCCCAGTAATGGGATGGCTAGGTCAAATGGTAATTCTAGTTCTAGATCCTTGAGGAATCGCCACACTGTCTTCCACAATGGTTGAACTAGTTTACAGTCCCACCAACAGTGTAAAAGTGTTCCTATTTCTCCACATCCTCTCCAGCACCTGTTGTTTCCTGACTTTTTAATGATCGCCGTTCTAACTGGTGTGAGATGGTATCTCACTGTGGTTTTGATTTGCATTTCTCTGATGGCCAGTGATGATGAGCATTTTTTCATCTGTCTGTTGGCTGCATAAATGTCTTCTTTTGAGAAGTGTCTGTTCATATCCTTTGCCCACTTTTTGATGGGGTTGTTTGATTTTTTTCTTGTAAATTTGTTTAAGTTATTTGTAGATTCTGGATGTTAGCCCTTTGTCAGATGGGCAGATTGCAAAAATTTTCACCCATTCTGTAGGTTGCCTGTTCACTCTGATGGTAGTTTCTTTTGCTGTGCAGGAGCTCTTTAGTTTAATTAGATCCCATTTGTCAATTTTGGCTTTTGTTGCCATTGCTTTTGGTGTTTTAGACATAAAGTCCTTGCCCATGCCTATGTCCTGAATAGTATTGCCTAAGTTTTATTCTAGGGTTTTTATGGTTTTAGGTCTGACACTTAAGCATGTTCTCACGCATAGGTGAGAACTGAATAAGTGGAACACTTGGACACAGGGTGGGGAACATCACACACCAGGTCCTATTGTGGGGAGCAGGGGAGGGATAGCATTAGGAGATATACCTAATGTAAATGACGAGTTAGTGGGTGCAGCACACCAACATGGCACATGTATACATATGTAACAAACCTGCACGTTGTGCACATGACCCTAGAACTTAAAGTATAATAATAAAGAAACAAAACAACCAACCAACAACAACAACAAAAAAAAAACAAAGAAAAGCTCAGGACCTGATGGATTCACTGCTGAATTCTATCAAACATTTGAAGAACAACTAATATCAATTCCACTCTAACTACTCAAAAAAGCCAAGAGGAGGGAATACTTTCAAACTGAATTTACCAGGCCAGCACTACCATAATACCAAAATCAGGCAAAGACGTAACATAAAAAGAAAATTACAGGCCAATATCCCTGATAAATATAGATGCAAAAATCGTCAACAAAATACTATAAAACAGAATAAAAAAATGCATTAAAAAGATCTTCCCCATGATCAAGTAGAATTCATCCCAGGGATGTAAGGATAGTTCAACATATGCAAATCAATAAACATGACATATCAACATCAAGGACAGAAATCAACACAACAACAACAAAGAACAAAGCTGGAGATATCATACCACCTGACTTCAAATTATACTACAAAGCTATAGTAACCAACAGACCGATACCAGAATACAGATACATGTGTAGACCAGTGAAACAGAACAGAGAACCCAGAAATAAATCCACATTTTTACAGCTAACTCATTTTCAACAAAGATGCCAAGAACCTACGCTGGGGACAGTCTCTTCAATAAATGATTCTAGAAAAACTGGATATCCATAGGCAAAAGAACGAAACTAGATCCGTATCTTTCACCATACACACACATAAAAACAACTGAAAATGGATTAAAGGTCTAAATGTAGGACCTGCAGCTATAAAACTACTAGAAGAAAACATCTGGAAAACACTAAGAGGACACGGGTCTGGGTTTCAAAGGTTTTTCTGTGGAAGACATCACAAGTACAGGCAACAAAAGCAAAAATAAACTGAATTATATCAAGCTAAAACATTTCTGCACAGCAAAAAAAAAATCAGAATGAAGAGACAACCAACAGAATGGGAGAAAATATTTGCAAAGTATCCATCTGACAAGAGACTAATAACCAGAATTCATATGGAACTCAGACAACTCAGTAGCAAATAAAACAAATCTGATTTTAAAATGGGCTAAAGAACTGAACAGACGTTTCTCAAAGGACATACAAATGGCCAATAGGTATATGAAAAAATGTTCGGCCAGGCGTGGTGGCTCACACCTGTAATCCCAGCACTTTAGGAGGCTGAGATGGGTGGATCACTTGAGGAGTTCCAGACCAGCCTGTCCAACATGGTAAAACCCCGTCTCTACTAAAAATACAAAAAATTAGCCAGGCATAGTGGCAGGCGCCTGTAATCCCAGCTACTTGGGAGGCTGAGGTAGGAGAATTGCTTGAACCCAGGTGGAGGTTGCAGTGAGCTGAGATCGCTCCACTGCACTCTAGTCTGGGCAGCAGAGTGAGACTCTGTCTCAAAAAAAAAAAAAAAAAAAAAAGTTCCACATGACTAATCAGCAGGGAAATGCATGTCAATACCACACTGAGATATCTCTCCTGTTAAAATGGCTATTATTCTGGAGGCATCATACTACCTCACTTCAAACTATACTGCAAGGCTACAGTAACCAAAACAGCATAGCACTAAGTACAAAAGCAGACACACAGACTTGTGGAACAGAATAGAGAGCACAGAAGTAATGCTGCACACCTACAACCATCTGATCTTTGACCAAGTTGACAAAAACAAGCAAGGGTAAAAGGACTCAAACGGAAAGTGGATTCAAACAAGCAATGGAAAAAGGACTCAATAAATGATGCTGCGATAACTGACTACCCATATGCAGAAGACTGAAGCTGGACTCCCTTCTTGTACCACAAACAAAAATCAAGTCAAGATGAATTAAAGACTTAAATATAAAACTAAAACCATAAAAACCCTGGAAGATAACCCAGGAAATACCATTTTGACATAGGCCCTGGCAAAGATTTTATGATGAAGACATGAAAAGCAATTGCAACAAAAACAAAAATTGACAAATGAGACCTAATTAAACTAAAGAGCTTCTGCATGGCAAAAGAAACTATCAACAGAGTAAAGAGACAATCTATGGAAAGGAAGAAAATATTTGCAAACCACGCATTCAACAAAGGTCTAATACCCAGAATCTACAAGGAACTTAAATTAACAAGAAACATAAATATACAAAAATAAATACAAATTAAAACTGCTCTCTAATATTAAATTTTAAAAAAGCAATTCAGTGAAGGAAAGATAGCCTTTCAACAAGTGGTGGAGCAACTTAAGATTCAGAGGCAAAAAAATGGAATTCAATCTAAGGTTCATACCTATATGAAAATTAATTTGAAACGCTTTAAACTGTAAAAATTTAACAAAAAACGCTGGAAAAAATCTTCAGAATCTAGGCTTATTCTAGGATAGACACCAGAAACATGATCCATATAAGAAAAAATTGGTAAATAGGATTTCATTGAAATTAAAAACTTCTGCCCCATAAAGCACCCTGCTAATAGGATAAAAAGATAAGCAACAGAATGGGAAACTGTATTTACAAACGACATATTTGACAAAGGACTAGTATCTAGACTACATAAGTAACTTTAAATACTCAGTGTAAACAAATCTAATCAGAACACTGAAGAGATAGTTCACCAAAGATACATAGATGGCAAACGAGTATATGAAAAGCTGTTCAACATCATTACCCACTAGGGAAATGCAAATTCAAATCACAATGAGATATTACTACATGCCTATCAGAATGGCTAAAATAAAAAATAGTGACAACACTGGTGAGGATGTGAAAAAACTGCATTACTCATATATTGGTGCTGAGAATATAAAATGGTACAGCCATTCTGGAAATGAGTGGCAGTTTTTTCAAAAACTAAACACATGACTACCATATAATTGAGTAGTGCCACTCCAGTACGTTTATCCCAGAGAAATAAAGACTATATTCACACAAAAGTCTGTAGGTATCTGTAGCAGCTTTAGTCACAATAGCAAAAAAGTAGATATAACAAAGATGTCCTTCAACAAGTGAATGGTTAAATAATACCATTGATACCACATAGCAATAAAAAGGAATGAATTTGATACAGGCTAACAACCTGGATGAATCTCCAGAGAATTATGTTGAGTGAAAAAAGCCAGTTCCAAAAGGTACAATACTGTGTGACTTTATTTATGTAACTGCTGTGGTCTGAATGCTCATATTCCCTTCCCCACAAATTAATATACTGAAACCTAATTCCCAATGTGATAGTATTGCGAGGTGGGGACTTTGGGAAGTGATTACGTTACGGGGCAGGACTTTCCTGAATGGAATTAGTGCCCTTAAAAAAAAAGGCCCTAGTTGCCGGGCAGGGTGGCTCAAGCCTGTAATCCCAGCACTTTGGGAGGCCAAGACGGGCGGATCACGAGGTCAGGAGATCGAGACCATCCTGGCTAACCCGGTGAAACCCCGTCTCTACTAAAAAATACAAAAAAACTAGCCGGGTGAGGTGGCAGGCACCTGTAGTCCCAGCTACTCGGGAGGCTGAGGCAGGAGAATGGCGTAAACCCGGGAGGCGGAGCTTGCAGTGAGCTGAGATCCAGCCACTGCACTCCAGCCTGGGCGAGAGCGAGACTCCGTCTCAAAAAGAAAAAAAAAAGGCCCTAAAAAGCTGCCTTGCCCCTTCCACTATGTGGGGACACGGTAAAAAGGTGACATCTATGAGGAAGAGGCCCTCACCAGACATGGAATCTGCTGGCACCTTGAACTTGGACTTCCCAGACTCCAGAATTGTTAGAAATAGATGTTCGTTGTTTATAAGCCACACAGTTTACAATGTTTTTGTTCTAGAAGCCTAAACAGGCTAAGATACCATTTTTATAATGACAAAATTATAGAAACAGAGAAAAGATTAGTAGTTGCCAGGAAGTGGGAGGAAAGTGACTGTGGCTATAAAAGGTATCATGAGGAATTCTGGTGGTTATGGAAATGTCCTATCTTGACCTTATCAATGCCAATATCCTGGTTATATTATTTTATTGGATATCAGTGGGGAAAACTGAGTAAAAGGTGCATAGGATGTCTCAGTATTAACTCTTATAACTATACGCAAATCTACTATCTCTTCAAAGATATGTATGTACATATATTTACACAGAAACACATATATATTATCAAAATAGACAACAATCGTATATAAATTATAAAAGTGTAAAGATCTTTGTCAGAAAGGACAAGAGACTGACCTCAGACTATAATTAGTATGCGTATTGTAATATCTAGAGTAACCCTCCAAAAAAAAAACCAAAAGTATATAGATTCCAAACTAGAAGAGGAGGATAAATAAAATGATTTTTAAAAAATACTAAGCAAGGTTGGGCACAGTGGCTCACGCCTGTAATCCCGGCACTTTAGGAGGTCAAGGTGGGCAGATAACTTGAGGCCAAGAGTTTGAGACCAGCCTGGACAACATGGTGAAACCCTGTCTCTACTAAAAATACAAAAATTAGCCAGACATAATGGCACACACCTATAATCCCACCTACTGGGGAGGCTGAGGCACAAGAATCACTTGCACCTGGGAGGCAGAGGTGGCAGTGAGCTGAGATGGCACCACTGCACTCTAGCCTGGGTGACAGAGTGAGGCCCTGTCTCAAAAATAAAATACTAAGCAAGACAAAAAATTTTTTAAGAAGGCAAGAAAATAGTAGAAAAGAATGCAAATCCAGTGGAACCAAAGTAAGATGATAGAAATAAATCCAAATATATCAGTAATTACAGTGAAAGCAAATGGAATAAATGGTCCATTGAAAACCAAATACTGTCAGATTGGATTTTAAAAATAATTAAGAGGGACATTTTACACATGACTTAGAAAGGTATAAGTAAAAAGACAAAAAGTTATGCCAGGCCAGGTGCGGTGGCTCATGGCTGTAATACCAGCACTTTGGAGGCCGAGGTGGGTGGATCACCTGAGGTCAGGAGTTTGGGACCAGCCTGACCAACATGGAGAAACCTCATCTCTACTAAAAATACAAAAAGTAGCCGGGCGTAGTGGCGCATGCTTGTAATCCCAGTTACTCGGGAGGCTGAAGCAGGAGAATCGCTTGAACCCAGGAGGCGGAGGTTGCAGTGAGTCAAGATCACGCCATTGCACTCCAGTCTGGTCAACAAGAGTGAAACTCCATCTCAAAAAAGTTATGCCACACAAACTTTTTCTTTTTTTGGTTAATAAATCCTTCATGGAAATCATATAAATATTAGCCAAAAGAAATCAAGTGGGGCTAGATTAATACCAGATAAAGAATAAGGCAAAAGTATTATTATATCTATAAAGAAGTTACTTCTAAATAAATAAATGGTTTAATTCACTAAGAAGATATGACAAGTATGCATCAGTATATAACCTAAGGAAATAGTCCCAAAATGTATAAAGCAAAATTAACAGAACCTAGCCAGGCATGGTAATGTATACCTGTAGTCCCAGCTAGTTGGGAGACTGAGGCAGGACAATCGCTTGAGCCTAGGAGTTTGAGTCTAGCCTAGGCAATATAGCGAGACCCTGTCTCTTAAAAAAAATAAGAGGACCACAAGTAAAAATACACAAATCCGAATTATAGTAAATTTGAACATGCTTCTCTAGTAATTCATTGAATAAGCAGTAAGGATATATAAGATCTGAATATGATTAACTCAGTTGATTACATGGAGATATATAGAAGCCTGTACCGAACAATTGTAGAAACTATCACCATCAAGCAATTCTACTCCTAGGTACATACCCAAGAAAACTGAAAATGTGTGGACACACACCAAGTTGTAAAAGAATGTGCACAGCAGCCTTATTCATAATAACCAAGAAGTAAAAAGAACTCAAATGTCCAAATAATGAACAGAATGTACAGTACACACACACACGAAAATTATTCAGCCATAAGGAGTCCTGATACATGCTACAACATGGAGAATCTTGAAACCATTAAGTGAAAGAAGGCACACACATGTATTATACAATTCTATTTATATGAAATGTCTGGAATAAGCAAATCCATAGAGACAAAAAGTAGGTTAGTATTTTCCAGAGACTGGAGGAAGAAAAAGTGGGGAGTGACTGCTAATGAGTAGCAGAGGTTCTTTCTAAAGTGATGAAATTGTTTTAGAATTTGAGAGTGGTGATGGCTGCATAACTTTGTGAACATACTAAAAACCACAGAAGTGCACGTTAAAGGGGGTACAACACTTTAAAAAGTGAATTTTAAGGTATGTGAATATCTCAATAAAAACAATTTTTAAATAAAAACAGGCCTGGAAAATCAGAAACATAATTCTAAATAATTTCTGGATCAAAAAATAAATCATATAAAGATCTGAGAACTACAATGTAAAAATACAGAAAAAAGTCATAAAAATATCAGAAAAAGATTGAGCTGGATAACAAAAATAGTACACATAAAAATTTGTGGCATGAAGAAAAATGGTACTTAGGAAATTTATAAAATGCCTATATACAAGATATAATTAACACAGGACTAGTATCTCGAATGTATTTATAGGATATGTAGAAGATAGAAGAAAGACCTGAAACTATCATAGCAATCAAACTCACAAATCTAGATTTAGGAAAATCAGAGTAAACCAGCTGGATTCTTCAACCAATAAACTGCAAGAGAAAAAAAAGAAAGGAATAAAGAAGGAACTTATAGACTAAAAGCAACTTAAAAGACATCAATCGATTATTATTATTAAACTTTATTTGGATCTGATTCAATACAAAGTATAAAAAATAATTAAAACATTTGAACACTTGATTGGATACCAATGAAGAACAGTGAAAAAATAATGATCTTTTCAATAACCAGTGCTAAACTGGATAGCCATATGAAGGAAAAAAAATGAAACCTCATCTCTACCTCACATTCTACACAAAAGCCAATTTCCGTTGAATTATAGACCTAAATGAGCCAAACAATAGGCCAAGCAGGCATGGTGGCTCACAACTGTAATCCCAGCACTCTGGGAGGCCAAGGCAGGAGGATCGCTTGAGCCCAGGCATTCGAAACCAGCCTGGGCAACAGTGGAATCTGGTCTCTTCAAAAAATAAAAAATCTGCTGGGCATGGTGGTGCATGGCTATAGTCCCAGCTCAGAAGGCTGAGGTGGAAGGATCACTTGGCCCAGGGAGGCCGAGACTGCAGTGAGCTGTGATTGTGCCACTGCACTCCAGCTTTGGAGACACAACAAGACTCTGTCTTAAAAATACAAACAAAAAAAGCAAAAGCCATAAAGCTTTTAAGAAGATTCATGACTACATGCAAGAAAATCTTCATGAGTTGGAGTAGTGAATGACTCCTTTAATACAAAATATAGAACACTAGACAGAGGAAAAGTCTAAATAGTACATTAAAATTACAAATGTCCATGAAGAATGGAACAATAAGCCACAGAATAGAAGAGTATATATATTCAACACATGTAAATTAACAAAGGACTAGTATGCTGAACATATGAAGAACTGAAATTAAGAAAAAGTAAAGGCAATTAGAACAATAAGCAAAAGACTAGAACAGGCATGTCATAAAATGCTCAACCTCATTTAAACTTAGGAATAAGCAAATTAACACCACACATATATCATTACACAGCAACAACTTGTTAAAACTAGACCAGACTGGGCAACATGGTGAGACCCTGTCTCTACAAAAAATACAAAAATTAGCCAGGTGTGGTGGCACGTGCCTGTAGTCCCAGGTACTTGGGAGGCTGAGGCAGGAGGACTGCTTGAGCCTGGGAGGCTAAGGCTGCAGTGAGTCATGTTTGTACCACTGCTCTCCAGCCTGGACAACAAAGTGAGGCCCTGTCCCAAAGGAAAAAAAAAAAAAACACAATAAAAACAAAAACAACAACTTATACTGACCACACCAACTGTAGGTGAACATCTGGAATACTAGAAACACATTCTGTTGCTATGAACATTCTTATACTTTAGATCATTCCAAACTGTTTTTCCAGTAACTGTACACTTTTCTCCTATGGAAACACTAATTGGTACAATCACTTTAGAAAAAGTTTGCCATTATTCTATCCTAATACCCAGCTATTCCTCTTCTGGATATATACCTTAGACTCTAGGACCTAGCGAAACAAAATGAACATGTACAAGAATGTTCTTAGAAGAATTTTATAATAGCATCAAACTGTACACAATCCAAATATCAATCAGCGGCAGAATAGTGGGATGTTCATAAATACCATCCCATATAAAAATTAAAATTAATGAATTCAATATGCACAAAAGCATGGCTATAAAGAAAAATCAACATATGAAAAATACAGCAAAAATCATATAAAGTTCATTAATAAAAACTATATCTGTTTAAAATACATAAACTAAATGATATTATTTGCATAAATAGCTGAGAAAACTTTAAAAAATACCAAGGAAAGGATTATCACCAAAGTCTATTTTGTGATTATTTCTGGGAGAAGGAAGTGAGTTGTGGCTGGGAGACTGTATACATAAGTTTTTAAGGGTCTATAAATGATCTTTCTACAACTGAGTTGTGGTTAAGTGAATGTTAACTTTACAACTGCACATTAAACTGTTCATATTTTATGTACTTTTATATAATTATGCTTAACAACCACACACACTGTACACACTATACACACACACACAAACAAGCATAGGTTGATTTTTCTATCAAAATTTGAACTGTTATCTTCAGATAGTAAATTCTACCCATTTTTATTTTTAATAATAGGAGTAAATACCTTCCGACAACAATATAATGAACATTACAGGAAAATTAAGGCAACTTATATTTACAGAATGCCTTTCTGTGTAAAACAGGACACTATACTCTTCCTACACATTAAAGCATTAAAGATTAACTCTAAAAGGTACTTGTTATCAGTCTCTTTACTGAGGCAATTGCCAGTGTTCAGATAAATGTCAGAGCTAATCCAAATCCGAAACTTGAAATTTTCCCACCATTCTATACAAATTCCCAATGCAAACAGTTTACTATCCATCTATTCATCTTCCCCTTACAATATGCTGTGGCATCTTCCTCATGGGATGGTCAATTAATTTATTCAACATTCAGTCATTCAGTCAACAAATACTTCTTTAGCACCTATTATATTCCAGGTTCTGTTTTTGTATAAGTTATACAAGGATGAAAAGGAATGGCAAAATCTAAGCTTACATTTTGGTTGCGGAGGCAGGCAATTAATAATTTCAGACAGTGATCAATTCTATAAAGGAAATAGAATAAAGTGACAATGACTCAGTGGTAGAAACACTGGGGCTGAGATGTGAATACTCAGTCAGCCGTGCAAACTACTGAAATGGGTTCCACACACAGGGACCACTAAGCATCAAGGCCCTGGAGGGAAATGTGCCTTAGCAGAGAGAAGGCAGGCAACTCTGCCTAGAATCCTATGTGCAAAAAGGACAGAGGGTGAATTATGGAGGGCCAGGTTAAGTCATAGCAGAAAGTTTAGATTCTAGCCTAGATGCAATAAGAAGCTATTTTAAGTTTTTAAGAGGGCCACAGGAAAATTTATATTAAAAAAAATTTTTAGGGGTTATAAAAAGAAAAGATTCCTTCAGAAGAAGGGAGTTGGCAATGGCAAAAGTGAAAGGGTAAAGACTAGTTTTTATCACAGAAATCCAGGGAGGAGATTAAGGAGATTAAACAGGAGTGGCCAACAATGAAAACAGACATAGACAGCTTCCAGATATATGCTGAGGATAGATCAGATCAACTGAGTGCTGATTTCTTTGTTGAACAGCTATTTATTCTATACTGTAATATTATCAGGCACATTTCTAGGTGCTGGGTATACGGAACTGAATAGGAAGGAAAGGGTCCCTGATCTCAAGGAGTTTATATATTAGGAGCTTATATATTACATATTCCAATGGGAGAAGCAGAAATTTAATAAACAAAAATATCCTATGTCAGGTAAGAAGTATTATGATGAAAAACTAAAGGAAAAGGAGAGACAGAGGCGGTTATTATTTTAGGTAAGTCAGGGAAAGACTTTGCAGAGGAAGTGACATTTAAGCAGATACCTAAAGTGAAGCACAAGCCACGCAAATATTTGGAAGTAAAGTACTATAGGTACAGGGAACTGCAAGTGAAAAGACCCTAAGGAGGGAATGTGCTTATCTTCTTGTGAGAAGAGCAAAGCCAATGTGGCTAGAACAGAATGAACAAGGAGTGGAGTGGCACATGAAGCCAAAATAGTGGCCAGGAGACAGATCACATAAAGCTGTATAGCTTATACACCGCAACAGATCACATAAAGCCGTATAGCTTATACACTGAGACAGATCACACAAAGCCGTATAGCTTATACACCGAGTTTTGAATTTTATTTTAAGTGTGATAAAAAGCCATGTGAATTGAGAACAGGACAAGGGATATCTGATTGACATTTTAAAAGGATCATTCTGCTTTTCTGGAATATAAACTGCTGAGGGATAAGTAATATAAACAGAGAGATGACAGTGCCTTCAACTGGAGTGGTACTAGCAGAGGTGTGAAGTGGGACATATTTTGAATGTATTTGTTAAACTGAATAGATTCTGCTGGACTGAATGTAGAAAATGGGGGGAAAAATGAAGGATGACCTAGGGTTTTGGTTTAAGGAACTGAGGAGCTGAAGTAACATTTCTGAGAAGGAGAAAACTAGGAGAGGAACAGGTTGGAGAACAGGAATCAAAAACTGTTTTTGGTCACGAGATGCCTACTAGACATTCAAGTGGAAATGTAAAGTAAGTAAAAGGCTAGAGCTCACAGAAGAGGTTCAAGTCAGTGACTTGAACTGTTTTTGAAAGATACTGACTCAGATAATTCTCAAGAACAAAATTTCTCCCATATTTGAGAATTTATACTGACTCAATTCTTAGGCATACCCTAAATAGTTCAAATAAATAAAACAGGTTCAAATTTATTCTTCCTAAGGGTATACTCCAGTAACACAATTTGCCAGTATAGATTAATATGTGATAAACTCTAATCATAACATTCTACATGTTCTTGGCTTCAGATTAAAATAACTGATTAAGTTTATAATGTTTTACAATTTTAAAAATGTTTACTCATCCAAGCTGGAGTGCAGTGGTGCAATCATAGCTCACTACAGCCTCAAATTTCTAGGCTCATGTGATCCTCCTTTCTCAGCCTCCTAAGTAGCTGGGACGGCAGGCAGGGTCCAAGGCTTCAACCTAATTATACCCCAAAGTTAATACAGATTTTATTAGAAAAACAAAGTTTTTGTAAGTCTAATAGGTAAAGGAACAAAGAATCAGATCTATTTTGCTTACAGCTTCCTTACTCTTCCCTTCCCTCTTTTATTCTTTATCACCTAAAAGCTTGGTCACTAGTAAGTTCAAAAGGTTAGCTAAAATATGGCTATGAAAGTAGAAAATACAGAAAAATATTTAAGATGTTCAACAGTAATTTTTAGAGTAAGGTTAGTTAAACACTAGAGTTTATGCTCAACTTCTCCTTGAAAGGCCGAGTATTTATTTTACTAACTACACTGGAAATAATGCCTACTTGCAACTTTAATTAATCATTATAATTCAAAAACAGGTTTATATAACTGGCCAGGCCCTTTTGAAAATATAAGTACAAATCTTGGGGATATGTTTTGAAGCTGGCTTCGCTTCACAGACTGATAAATCTGTCCAAAAGTCACAAGAATTATGTCTTTATTGGTTCATCTTACAATTAAATCAACATGGAAGAAATATGTACTTTTTGGATTAAACAAAATGTTTTGATAAAAATGGGATATGTGTGTACAAAAGCTGGAAAACTCATGTCCCCTGAAACTTGGTTTCCACAAGATGAGTTTCAAATTCAGATACTAAACACACATGAATAATCAAATGAATTCTACTCATCCTTTCCCCAAAGTTGCGCTTACAATTAAGATATAGGTATTATTTGTATGCAGAACAAACAAAATAAATTGGAAGATGTTTGGCTAAAGAGGGAAGTGAACACTCAGGAACTACTGTTTGCAGTTTGCAGAATAGGATAATCTTCTCTAGGAAGAATAATGTCAACATAGCAGCACTATATTCACCAGGATTCCCCAGAGCCAATGGTCCCATCATGTGGCAGGAAGCCAAACCTTCTGGCTGCTCACAATATCAATCAGCTTCCCTTTAATCTTCAGGAAGTGTCTCTTGAACTCCAATCCATCACCCTATATTAGAAATAATATTAAAAAATAATGTCAAAACAAAAACAAAAACAAAAACAAGATTATGCCCTAAAATCAATCTCTTTTTAGTGGTAACAAGAGACAAACATCTTTAGATATGTCTAGCTACAATTTTCTTTTAGGCCTGTTTAGGAAGAACAAATATCCTGGCAGAGAAAATTGTTACACAAATAATTCTGATGTGGTTTCATGCCCATCACTGTTCCTACTGCACTGAGCTCAGACAGCAGATAAAGGTGGCATCCTATCTGTTTCAGGTGTTGGTATATCTGGACCTAAGTCATTACAATCCATAGGCAGTGAGGGTTTGGAAACTAACGATAAACTATACAACTAAACTGAAGTCTTGTTGTCATAACGCTATTGAACAAAACCAGCAGCTTTAGTTATGAGAAGAATTTCATTATACTATGACCTTAATTTAATTCCATAGCAAGCATCTG
Source organism: Theropithecus gelada (assembly GCF_003255815.1). Taxonomy (NCBI): domain Eukaryota; kingdom Metazoa; phylum Chordata; class Mammalia; order Primates; family Cercopithecidae; genus Theropithecus; species Theropithecus gelada. The sequence goes on along the minus strand of NC_037682.1, from coordinate 116,890,415 downwards.
AAAAACAGTATTGCAGCAAATCTCTAATACAAAGAGTACTGCAGCAAATGCTCCAACATAGCAGCTACTCCTCCAACCCTCTTTAGAGTCACACACAATCTCTCAGAAAATAGAGAAAAATGTTATTTTGGTTTTATATATCAAGGGCTGTAAAACTATAATCTTAGAATCAATAATTTCTAAAGAAATAATCAGAAATATGAACAAAAATCTATGCATAAAATATCAATCACAGAATTATTGTAACAGGTAAAGGTTCATTAAATTATAATGAAATATTTGCAACAAATCATAATTTTTATTAAAAGACAAATTAAGAAAAATATTAAAATGCTTCAAAATATTAATGGTGATCACTGAAAATTTAGAATTATTTTTATTTTCTCATTTTTTGTTTGTCTACATTTTTCACAAAAGCAGAAACTTTTTTTGAAACAGAGTCTCACATTGTCACCCAGGCTGGAGTGCAATGGCACTATTTCAGCTCACTGCAACCTCCACCTCCTGGGTTCAAGTGATTCTCCTGCCTCAGCCTCCTGAGTAGCTGGGATTACAGGAGTCCGCCACCATGCCCAGCTAATTTTTTGGTTTTTATTGTAAAGATGGGGTTTCACTATGTTGGGCAGGCTGGTCTCAAACTCCTGACCTCGAGATCTGCCCGCCTTGGACTCCCAAAGTGCTGGGATTACAGGCGTGAGCCACCATGTCCAACAAAAACTTTTATAACAAGGAAAACGTCATTTGAAAAAAACAATGTTTGGGAAAAACAGATAACAAAAACACATGCTGTAATACTAAATGAAAAAAGCAAGTAACCTTCTGTTTACAAATGTCACATATATACAAACATGATGCCATTAAAAAAATTCACATAGAAATATTTCCACAGAAAAAATACAATAAAACATAAAAATACCTTAGAAAGCCGGAAGTCAACCAATATTTTATCATCCATTTCTAACAAATTCACTTTGAAAATGAGTTTATTATTTCTCCTATCAGTTGTTGATACAGTAACCTAAGGCAACAAAAATAAGGTTAAGCCACATGGGTGAGTAGATAATAAACTAGTAAACCCACCATGAAGAACAGAATGGAAGTTCCTCAAAAAAACTACAAATAAAACTACCTATATGTTCCAGCAATCCCACTAATGAGATGTCATCCAAAGGAAAGGAAATTATATGGAAGAGACATTTGCATCCCTACAGCATTATTCACAATAGCCAAGATATGGAATCAACCTAGATATCCAACAAGAGATGAGAGTAGGCCAGGCACTGTGGTTCATACCTATAATCCAGCACTTTGGGAGGTCAAAGCAGGAGGATCGCTTGAGCCCAGGAGTTCAAGACCAAGCTGGGCAACATATCAATACCTCATCTCTACTAAAATTTCCAAAAAATTAGCAGGCATGGTGGTGCATGCCTGTAGGACCAGCTACTCAGCGGGGCTGAGGCAGAAGGGTCACTTGAGCCCAGGAGGTTGAAGCTGCAGTGAGCTATGATTGTGCCAGTGTGCTCCAGCATGGTTGACAGAGTGACACCTGTCTCAAAAAAACAAAACAAAAAGCCAAGCAAACGAATGAGGATAATATGATAAATATATACACAATGAAATACTACTCAGCCATATAAAGGAATGAAATCCTGTCATTTGCAGCAACATGGGTGGAAATGGAGGACATTATGTTAAGTGAAATAAGCCAGGAACAGAAAATTAAACATCGCATGTTCTCACTCATATGTAGAAACAAAAAAACAGTTAATTTCATAGAAGTAGAAAGCAGAACAGAGGATACTAGAGTCTAGGAAGGGGAGAGGGGAGGGAAAGATAGAGATTCATGAAATAATACAAAATTACAGCTAGATAGGAGTAAGTTCTAGACCACTGTAGGATAACTATCCTTAACAATAATAGAGTTTCAAACAGCTAGAAGGATACTGAACATTCCCATCACAAAGAAATGGCCAATGTTTGAGATTATTAATACGTTAGTTATCCTGATCTGATCACTATACATTATATGAATCAAAACATCACTATATACCTCATGAATATGTACAATTGTATCAATTTAAAAAAACTTGCTGGCTACCTCCATAACAGGAGTAATATTAAGTATGCTGATAATCTCACTCATTCCAGAGCCTCTCTTCTCCCAGTGGGTATGTATGTCCCCAACCCAATCCATCAACAGGGGTGCAGCTCCTAGGGACTGAGTGTATATGAACTCATAGCAATAAACCTTACTGTATTGTACCAAAATACCACTGAAAGGAGAAACAATCAAAGATGAAAATAAAATGGGAGGAAAAACAAGATTATTAAAACGTAAGAAAGAAAAAGGCCTGACTTGTGGCTGAAAAGCTAGAGCAGCAATTAGAAGACGGCAAAGGTCTTGAGAGGCCTTGCAACTTCCACTTTCAGTCTTTTAAAACGTTCCTGTGGAATGTAAAGACGCTCAGCCTAGCTGAATGATGCGGAAAGAAAGGCTCAGCTAACAGCCAGTGCCAAGACTCCAAACATGGGAGTAAGGATGTTTTAGACCACCAGCCACAGTAAAGACATCAAATGATTATAGCTGGATGAATAAGCCCGATCAAGATCAGCAGATCTGCCTGAAAAACACAGCCCAAATTTAAAAAGTATTTGTAATAATTCTTACTTCAAGAAACTATGAAAGCCGGGCGCGGTGGCTCAAGCCTGTAATCCCAGCACTTTGGGAGGCCGAGACGGGCGGATCACGAGGTCAGGAGATCGAGACCATCCTGGCTAACACGGTGAAACCCCGTCTCTACTAAAAAATACAAAAAACTAGCCGGGCGAAGTGGCGGGCGCCTGTGGTCCCAGCTACTCGGGAGGCTGAGGCAGGAGAATGGCGTGAACCCGGGAGGCGGAGCTTGCAGTGAGCTGAGATCCGGCCACCGCACTCCAGCCTGGGCGACAGAGCCAGACTCAGTCTCAAAAAAAAAAAAAAAAAAAAAAAACTATGAAAACACACAACTATACTATGACTGTGCAGCACTGAAATAACATACTATGTTCTGGGAAAATTAACACAAGATATTCAACTCAACACATCTGAATTAAGCTCTTAAACTTCAAAGACAAAAAAAAAAAAAAATACTTCAAAGAACTGAGAGTGACTGAATCAAGGAGTGATGTCAGTGAAAATGGCAGAGAAAAGAACTCCAGAAGTCCATTACTCCACAAAAGCAATTTTAAAAACCTGCCAAAACCTGTCAGAATCAACTTTTTCAGAACATTGTAAACTAACTAAAAGTTTGCAGTAACTTATTCAAAACAAGTGAAACTCAGTAAGAACAGTGAGCTTTCTGGTATTGTAACTTACCCTGTTCCCATCCCCTGCTCCTCACTCAGTAGCAGCCTTGAAAATAACGGTCCATATTTCAGGTATAGGTCCAGGTAGGAGCAGAATAAACCTCACTTACAAACTATCTTAAACCGATCTGACCCTCTAAAATGACCTGATCAAAAGGCTTGTCCTGGCCAGGTGCAGTGGCTCATGCCTGTAATCCCAACACGTGGGGAGGCCGAGGCAGGTGGATCACCTGAGGTCAGGAGTTCGAGAACAGCCTGACCAACATGGTGAAACCCTGTCTCTACTAAAAATACAAAAATTAACAGGGTGTGGTGGCAGGTGCCTTTAATCCCAGCTACTTGGTAGGCTGAGGCAGGAGAATCGCTTAAACCTGGGAGGCAGAGGTTGCAGTGAGCTGAGATCACACCATTGCACTCCAGACTGGGAAACAGAGCGAGACTCCATCTCAAGAAAAAAAGGCTTGTCTTTATTTCGCCTTTGTAACTGTAACTCACCTTGCGCTAAAGCTGCTCCTGGGTAGCGTTTGTGGAAAACACTTACAGGAAAATGCTTTAGTCTCTGTTGCCTGAAGCAATGATAGCAACTGGGGCAAACAGACTACCCAAGACGTTTGGAAGAAGAGGTTAGGGAGTGAGATGTTTCTGAGCAATAGGACTCTGAAAAGGTCCAACATATTCCTGGGAATGTAAAAAGACACACCCATGACCAGGGCAGTACACGTGCTTAGGAAAGAGCTGAGAAGACCCCGAAGCTCTACATGTGCCCTAACTTTGCATTTTGCACAGGCAAATAGTGAAGGCTGAAGCAACGTTGTAAACTTCTCGGTTGAGTATTGCAGGTGTGCCCCAACACAAATACAGAACCCCTCTGCAGAATTTTTTGTTTTTGGTACACAGAATTTAAGGAAATCTCTGTCCAATCATTAGCTGACCACTACAACTAATGGGACAGAAACTGCACAGTCATGCATGACAAACAATACCAACTTTAAAAAATTATATCAGAAAAATCACTAGGGCCGGGTGCGGTGGCTCCCACCTGTAATCCCAGCACTTTGGAGGCTGAGGCGGGTGGCACCTGAGGTCAGGAGTTCGAGACCAGCCTGGCCAACATGATGAAACCCCGCCTCTAATAAAAACACAAACAATTAGCCGGGCATGGTGGTAGGCGCCTGTAATCCCAGCTACTTGGAAGGCTGAGGCAGGAGACTCGCTTGAACCCACGAGGTGGAGGTTGCAGTGAGCCAAGATCACACCATTGCACTCCAGCCTGGGCAACAAGAGTGAAGCTCCATCTCAAAAAAAAAAAGAAAAAGAAAAAGAAAAAAAATCACTAAAAAAAACAACTACATCAAGCAGTAACAAACACTGGCAAGAGGGGAAACTCTGACTTCTAGAGTTGCCACATATTGCCACAATATGTCCAGTTTTCAATAAAAAATTACAAAGCATGTAAGGAAACAAAGTATGGCCCATATAAAGGAAAAAGAGCAACCAAAACTGTCCCTGAGGAACATAAAGAAAGAATAAAGAAAAGTGAACAGAGTCTAAGAACTGTGGTATGACAAGTATCCCAACAATACACAATGAGTCCAAGAGGGAGAGGAGAGTTAGGTACAAAAATATATCTGAAGAAATAATGGCCAAAAACTTCCCAAGTGTGATTAAAAACATTAATTTACATATCCGAGAAGCTCAATGAACTCCAAATAGAATGAACAAAGAAATTCACACCAAGATACATCATAGTCAAACCGTGGTCAACAGAGAAACATAAAAGCAGCAAGAGAGCAGCAATGTCTCACATAAAAGGGATCCTCAGTAAGATTAACAGCTGACTTCTCATCAGAAACCACAAAGGCTAGAAGGCAGTAGTGGCATAATCAAAGTGCTGAAAGACAAAAGTTATTAAGAATTCTATATCCAGCAAAACTACCTGTCCAAAAAGTGGAAGATAAATTAAGGCACTTTAAACTAATAGATACTACATTTGATCTTAGCCAAAAGGCTGAGAAGCGATTTTTTTTTTGAGACAGTCTTGCTCTGTCACCCAGGCTGGATAGCAGTTGTGCAATCAGATCACGTTCACTGCAGCCTCAATCTCCCATGGCTCAGGCTATCCTTCCACCTAAAGCCTCCCCAGTAGCAGGGGTTACAGGCGCACACCACAACGCCCTACTAATTTTTTAAATATTTTCAGTAGACATGGGGTTTCACCATGTTGGTCAGGCTGGTCTCAAACTCCCGGCCTCGAGTGATCTGCCCGCCTCAGCCTCCTAAAGTGCTGTAATTATAGGTGTGAGCCATCACACCTGGCTAAGGTACTTTAGATTGAAAGACACAAATAGGCTAAAAGGAAAAGGAAAAAAATAAAATAGAGCATGGAAACAATAACCAAAAGAGAGCTGGTAGCTGGGTATGGTGGCATATGCCTGCAGTCCCACCTACTTGCGAGCCCAAGGCAGGAGGGTCACTTGAGCCCAGGAGTTTGAGGCTGCATTGCACTATGATCGTACTGCAAGTAGCCACTACACTCTAGCCTAGGCAACATAGTGAGACTCCATCTAAAAAAAGGAAAATACACAAGATAGCTAGTAAGCTGATATGGATATACTAACATTAGACAAAATAAACAGACTGATGAAAACTGTCAATTTAGCTGGGCATGGTGGTGCACACCTATAGTATCCACTACTCAGGAGGATCACTTGAGCCCAGAAGGTCAAATCCAGCCTGGTCAACACAGAGAGACTGCATCTCTACAAAAACATTTTTAAAAAGTTAGCTGGTTATGGTAGTGCACACCTGTAGTCCCAGTTACTTAAGAGGCTGAGGTGAGAGGATCACTTGGGCACAAGAGGTCAAGGTATTAATATATAATATTAATAAAGGGGAAAAAATCCACATGATTATCTCAATAGATGGAGAAAACATTTGACAAAATCCAATACTCTTTATCATAAAAACAAAAACCCCACAGCTAACATCATACTTAATGCTGAAAGACTCAAAACTTACTCCTAAGATCAAGAACAAGACAAAGATGTCCACTCTATTTCTGTTCAATATAATGTTGAGAGTCCTAGCCAAGACAACTAAACAAAAAGAACTAAAACGCATCTGGGTTTAAAAAAAAAAAAAGGTAAAACAATTTCCTGTATCTCTATGGATAAACAATGTAATCTTTTTTTTTTTGAGATGGAGTCTCACATTATCGTCCGGGCTGGAGTGCAGTGGTACGATCTTGGCTCACTACAACCTCTGCCTCCCAGGTTCAAGCGATTCTCCTGCCTCAGCCTCCCGAGTAGCTGGGATTACCGGCACCTGCCACCACGCCCAGCTAATTTTTTGTATTTTTAGTAGAGATGGGCTTTCACTATGTTGGCCAGGCTGGTCTCGAATGCTTGACCTCGTAATCCACCTTCATTGGCCTCTCAAAGTGCTGGGAATACAGGCGTGAGCCATCACGCCCGGCCAAATAATGTAATCTTAATATATAAAAAAACCTAAAGAATTGGTCAAAAAAACTACTGGAGTTAATGAATTCAGCAAATTTTCAGGATACAAGATCAATACACAAAATTCATTTGCATATATACTATCAATGAACAATTTGAAAATAAAATTTAAAAATTCCATTTACATCAGCATCAGGATTTAAAAAAAAAAAAAAGAATAAATGGGATTACATTTAACCTAGGAAGTGCGAGACTTGAACATTGAAAACTACTAAATATTCTTGAAAGAAATTAAAGACCATAAAAAAATGGAAAAAAAGGCCCCATGTTATTGGATTGGAAGAGTTACTATTACAGGTTTAGCATCCTTAATCTAAAATCTGAAATTCAAAATGTTCCAAACTCCAAAACTTTTCGGGTGCTGGCATGATGCCACAAATTGAAAATTTCATACCTGATAAGTTTGCTTTCTGATAGTTCAATGTACAAACTTTGTTTCATGCACAAAATTATTTAAAACATTGTATAAAATTACCTTCAGGTTATCTGTATAAGGTATATATGAACCACAAATAAAATTATTCATGTTTCAACTTAAGTCTCATCTGTAAGTTATCTCAATATGTATATGCAAATATTCCAAAATCCAAACAAATGTAAATCCACAAAACTTTTGGACCCGAGCACCTCGAATAAGGAATACTCAATCTGTACTAAAATGGAAATATTCCCCGGGTTAATCTACAGATTCAATGTAATCTCTTTTAAAATTCCAAATTTTTTTCTTGCAGAAATAAGATAATCCTAAAAGACAGAAAAACAAGGGGCCACAAATAACCAAAATACCTTGAAAAAAAGAACAAACTTGGACAACTCATACTTTCTAATGTCAAAACTCACTACAAAGCTACAGTAATCAAAATAGTGTGGTAGTGGCATAGCATAGACATATAGATCCATGAAATAAAGAATTGAGTCCATGGGGGAAGAAAAAGAAAAGAAAAGAAAAAAAAAAGAATTGAGAGTCCAGAAATAAACCCATACATCTATGACTGATTTGTTTTCAGCAAAGGTGCCAAGATCATCTCATAGGAAAAGATGTCTTCCACAAATGGTGCCAGAAAAACTGAATATTCACATACAAACATTTGCATTTGGACCCTACCTCATACTATATACAAATATTAACTCAAAATGGACAAAGACCTAAATGTAAGAGCTAAACTTTAAGACTGTAGTCCCAGCTACTCAGGAGGCTGGACTCCTAAAAGAAAGCATAAAGTATAAATCTTTACAATTTTATATTAGGCAACAGTTTCTTAAATTTGGCACTAAAAGCATAGGCAACAAAAGAGAAATTATAGATCCACTGGAATTCATCAAAATCTAAAACTTGTGTACATCAAACACTAACAAGAAAATGAAAAGAATGGGCGATTTCTCCCACAGAATGGGATATTTGCAAATCAGGTATCTGACAAGGTTCTAGTGTCCAGAATGTACGAAGAACTCTAACAACTCAACAATAAAAACAATCCAGTTAAAATATGGACAAAAGATCCAGATACTGTTATAAAGAAATGGCCAATAAGCATGTAAGAATATGCTCAAGATCATTAGTCTTTAGAGAAAGGAAAATCAAAAGCAAAATGAGATAATATTTCATACACACTAGGATAGCTATAGCAAAAAGGGGAGGCAATAAGTGTTGGCAAGGATGTAGAGAAATTGGAACTCTCTTACATTACTGATGGAAATGTAAAATGGTACAGATGCTTTGGAAAAATCATTTCGCAGTTTCTCAAAAAGTTAAATGAAGAGTTACCATATGCTCCAGCAATTCTACTCCTCCATATATATCTAAGAAATTAAAAACATATGGTCACACAAAAACTGGTACAAGATTGTTCATAGCAGTATTATTCATAAAGACCAAAAAGTAGAAACAACCCAAATGTCCATCAATGGATGAATGGATAAACAAAATGCAGTACATACACACAATGGAATATTATTCAGTCATAAAAAGGAATAAAGTACTGATAAACGCTATGAACCTTGAAAACATTATGCTAAATGAAAGCAGACAGACCCAAAGGACTACATGTTATATGATTCCATTTGTATAGAATGTCCAAAGAGGCATTCCCTGAAGACAGAAAGTAGATTCGAAGTTGCCCGGGAATGGAGGAAGAAAGGAATAAGGAGTGACTGCTAGGTGGTATAGAGGTTTTGTTTTTTTTTTTTCCCCTGTGGTGATGCAATGTTCTGGAATTAGGGGCGATGGTTGCACAACTTTGTGAATATGCTAAAAAGCACTGCATTTTACATTTTAAAATGGTGAAAGTCATGATTCTTACGTTAAGAAAATTTTATCTCTGAGTCGACCTGAGAAAAAGTGAATCACCTATGTGAGTAAGAAGACTATCAGGCTGACCTCAGATTTTTACACAGTAACAGTTCCCCCAAACTTTTAATTTTGAAAACTCAAATCTACAGAAAAACTGAAAGAAGAATACAATAAATAACCATATACTCTTCATTGGCCTTATCTACTAGATATGTGGGTGTTTATTTGCCTTTATGTAATTGTTTGCCCTTTATTTTTTTAAATTTTAAGTTGAAAGAAGATACCACTTCACTTCAACTTTGCTTCCACATGTTTCTCCTTGGAACAAGGGCATTCTCCTACAAACCACAGTATCATCACACCCGAGAAATCTGATGCTGATACAAAAACATTACCTAATATACAGTCCATATTCAAATTTCCCCAATTGTTCCAATAATGTCCGTTGTAGTTTTTTTTTTTTTCCAAATACATGATCTAGTGAAAGACCCTGCACTGCACTTAGCTATCAGGCCTCTTTAGTCTCCTTCAATATAAAACAGCTCCCCTATTTGTTTTTCATTGACATTAACATTTTTTTTGAAAAGCCTTAAAGACAGTTTAGAATATCAATGTTATAACTATGCTCTAATAATATAAACAATAAAAATTGACGGGTGCAATCAAGGGAAATGCAAGAAAGTGTGGGATTGCTAATGTATTCGTCTTTCATGGTAGGCAGTCAACCATTATTGTCTACAGTTTAAGTATATACAGTTTTTAAGAAAATAATAATTCCAGCTCCCTAACATTTTTAATAACAATTAAAAGTCTTTTAAGAAATATTATTTTAGGCCAGGCACGGTGGCTAAAACTAAAAAAAATAATAATAATAAACAAAACTTAAAAAAATATATTATTTCTTAAGGTAGAGAACATTTAGTTTCTTTTTCAAATTAACTAATTACTTAGTATTTTTATGTTTGTTTGGTTTTTTTGAGACAGAGTCTCACTCTATCACCCTGGCGGGAGCACACTGGCAGGATCTCGGCTCACTGCAACTTCCATCTTCCAGGTTCAAGCAATTCACCCGCCTCAGTCTCCCGAGAAGCTGGGATTACAGGCATGCACCACTATGCTGGCTAATTTTTGTATTTTTAGTAGAGACAGGGTTTCACCATGTTGGCCAGGCTGGTCTCGAACTCCTGACCTCAGGTGATCTGCCCACCCCGGCCTCCCAAAGAGCTAGGATTACAGGTGTGAGCCACCGCTTGTATTTAAAAAATATACTAATGATAGCTTTTACTCAAATATTTCAATTTTTCTTCAGGAAAAGGTATAATGAAAATCAATGAAACACACCTGATTCATACAACTCTTCTTCCATTGATAGCCCAACTTCTCACAAGTCTCTTTCAAGCATTGATAAGATTTGTCTGCATCCAATTTGGTAAAGAATCGTGTCATTCTTTTGACCAACCGCTGCCAGGGGTTCTACATGTCAAACAGAAGACAACTGAATAAATCCATTATGACTAAAGACAGTAATATCATAGCTATTTAGTCTGACTTAAAAATTCTTCCTTGACAAAAAAATACATGTGATTTAAAAGTTATATATCTAAGATTTACACATTAAAAAAGGACTTTAAGACAATAAAAAATAAAGAGCTGCCATTATTTATTAAAAAAATGAAATTCCCTCACCTGTGAGGATCCTGGGGTTCCAAGTAACTGACTATTCAGAAGCATATGATCAGGACATGCGGGCTGGGAAAAGCTGATCCCTTGTACCAATTTATCAATATATGAGGGACTGGTATCCCATAAGGAAAGACCTGTGCGTGGTTCTGGCTGAGAACTGGAGTACTTCACATTTTCTTCACTAAGGCATTAAGACAGAAGGAAACATACATAAAATAAAATCTATCAGGCCTTTCTTATATCACACAAAAGTTCTCTTGCTTACAGTATTATGTCCATTAATGTTGAATATTATGAAAAAACACACACATGTATTATTCTTCATGGGGGATACTACAATCAAAAACTACTTAATCTTTATCAGTCTTACCTAGAAGCACTGTTTACTGGAGAGAAGTCCAAATTGGATTGAATGTGCTTAGAGAACCCACTGGGAGACTCTGACACACCACCTGAAGTGACTCGGGGCCTTTTTGCCCCTAAAAAAGAAAACAAATACAAATGCTTTCAAGTCTTCTACGCAAATAAGTTTTTAAATTAACTCAACTGGCAACTTGAAGAAGTAAAACTATGTCTAAATCTATTTATTTAACACAAAATTTTTATAAGATATAAAACAAAGCCTTCCTATATGATTTTATAAAAAATGTGGCCAAGTTATAAAATTACTAAGAATCATTTGTCCAATTACGTATTTACAATACCTAAGTATGACCTGTAGGCATGTTCAAAGTGTGGAGTATGCGCAGACCACAATCTTTTTTTTTTTGAGATGGAGTCTTGCTCTGTTGCCCAGGCTGGAGTGCAATGGAGCAATCTCGGCTCACTGCAAGCTCCATCTCCCAGGTTCATATTCTCCTGTCTCAGCCTCCTGAGTAGCTGGGACTACAGGCGCCCGCCACCACACCCAGCTTTTTTTTTTTTTTTTTTTTTTTTTTTTTTAGGAGAGATGGGGTTTCACTGTGTTAGCCAGGATGGTCTTGATCTCCTGACCTCGTGATCCACGCGCCTCAGCCTCCCAAAGTACTGGGATTACAGGTGTGAGCCACCGTGCCTGGCCCAGGTCACAATCTTAATGGCATCTTTTGTGGGGAACAGAACAATGTTCTATGAAGACGACAGACCTGGCTAAAGGACTAGAACTTTTTAAAATAAAAAATAATTTATGATAATAGCAATAAACATTATGAATCTGTTCTAGCCAAAACTCTTTGATTCCCTGGAAAAGCTTTACAAAGAAGAATATTATATGGAAAATGACACCACTGTAAATTTATGGTTACAATCCCTAGCCAAACCTCAATATTGCCAGATAATTCTGTTTCTCTAGTTTCTTTTCCTTTTCTCCATAAGGATCACTTCAAAACTACACTTTTCTGTAATTTCCAAGACTACCATCCAGTACCTACACTACCACCTTCCATTTCAGAGAGAAAGCCATTAGACAGAAACTACATCAACTTATCCCTATCAAATCGAAGTTACTTGTATTACTATACATCGTTTCATCCCTTCCATTCTCCTATCGAATGTTCATCTCTCTACTTGTGCTTTGGAGTCTATACCCTTCTACCTCCTCAGGGATCTTGATCCTGTTACTTATTCCCTTTCTCTTAGACTGTCAGCCTCTTCCTCTCTACAGGATCTATACCCAAACCACTTAAACAGGCTTAAGTTTCTTTTTTTTAAAAACATGCTTAAGGTTTTTTTTTTAAACCTGCTTTTTATTTATTAATCCATCCATTCAAATATTTTATTAGGTCTACTCTGTGCCAGGCATTATTCTAGGTATTAGGTATTCAGCAGTGAGCAAAATAGAAAAAAATCTTTGATCTCTTAAATCTTACATTCTACTGAGGAGAGACAAAATAACGTAAAATAAATTCAAATAAAGTTAAAGATAAGCTAAATGATGGTAAGTACAATGGAGGAAAATAAAATGAAGAAATGCGTTGGATTGCATATGTCCACAAGATAGTGAAAATTTTAAAAATTTAAGAAATGTGTTAGAGGGAAGGGGTATCATTTTAAATAGCATGGCCAGGAAAGGCTTATTGGAAAGATGACATTGAAGTCAATATCCAAAGAAAGAGAGAATAAGACATGCAAATAAGTCCTGTTGGAAAAAGCATTTTCAGGCATAGGGAACAGTCGTTACAAAAACAGTGAGGTAGAAGTATGCCTGGAGCACTTGGAGAACAATGAGAAGACTGATATAGGTATGACCAAGGGGGAGCAAAGCAGAATTGAGGTCAGAGAAGTAATGTAAGGGACAAAACTGTGTAAGAACTCACAGGTCATCAACTGACTTTAGCTTACACTCTGGGTAAGAACTAAAGCATTGGAGGTTTTGGGTAGAACGGTGACATATTCTAATTTATTTTTAAATCAGAACACTCTGGAAAGGTATCATAGTAGTTTGGAATGATAGGGTTGCCGTGGAGGTGAAAAAGGTAATCAGATTCTAGAATTTTAGAGGTTAACAGAATTACCTGGTGGACTGGATGTGAAGTAAAAGAGAATGAGAAAAACGAAGGATGATTCCAAGGTTTCTGATCTGCATAACAAGAATAATGCAGTTGCCATTAACCAACAAGGGAAAGACTTTGAAGAGGAATGGATTTGAAAAGAAAAGAACAGTAACTCAGTTTGGAATTCATCAAGTTTGAGATGCCTCTTAACATTCAAGTGGAAGTTCAGAAGGCAGTTAAGACATGTAAGTTTGGCCGGCGCGGTGGCTCAAGCCTGTAATCCCAGCACTTTGGGAGGCCGAGACGAGTGGATCGTGAGGTCAGGAGATCGAGACCATCCTGGCTAACACGGTGAAACCCCATCTCTACCAAAAAAATACAAAAAACTAGCCGGGCGTGGTGGCAGGCGCCTGTAGTAGAGTGAGACTCCGTCTCAAAAAAAAAAAAAAAAAGACATGTAAGTTTGGAATTTAGAGGAAAGGTCTAGGTTGATATAAATGTGACGACTATCAACATACAGTTTTATTTAGAGCCATGAAACCAAGTAATATTACTAATGGAGTGAGTGCGGAGAAGAAAACAAAGGAGATCCATAGATTCAGCCCTAGAAAACTCCAATAGTAGGAGGCTGAGTAGATGAAAGAAAACCATCAAAAGAGACTGAAAAGGAGTGACCAGTGAGAAGGACGAAAATCAGAAGAGTGTAATGCGTGGAAGCCAAACGAAGAAAGTGTTTAAAGGAGAAGGGCATGATCAACTGTATAAAATACTGATGAGATAAAACAAGAGGTCTGAGAACTGACTACAGTAGTCCCCACTTACCCACAGAGGGATATGTTCAACTGGATGCCTGAAAGTACAAATGGTACCAAACCCTATATATGTTCTTTCAATCTAATAACCAAAACAGCTACAAGCAGGTAGCACATGGAACGTAAATATACTGGAAAAAGTGAAGATTTTTGGGTATTTTTCTCCTGCTACAAACCATTGTGCAGGTACAAGTGTGGAGTACGTAGAAAACTACTAGATTAAACCCAGAAACTACTTACTGGGTTTTACCCACTAAATATGATGAAGAGAGAAAGGGACAAGGAAATTGAAGATGATGAATGCAAAGCAGTCATTTAATGACTAACCTAAAGATTTAAGATAAGTAAAGATGAAATCAAGGACCTAGAGAGGGAGCAGGTAAGAGACTGAAGAGATAGAATTAATTAATTGGAAGTGCAGATAGAGTCAAAGGACTGTTTAAGTCAGAATATTAAGGGAGGAAGTCAGAAAAATTATACTGGTGATCAGTGCAGAGCGTTCAAAGACAACATCACTACAGGAGAGAAGGTCAAGTAACAGTGAAGTCAGGATATTAGGAGGATCATCCAAATAAATATTTAAATCACCAAGAATCATGACGAAAATTACATCAAGGGTCATTATGGAGACTATGATAGTATGGCAGAAATTTTAATTGGGGGTTCAAAAGTTAGAGGGGAGAGACATACAGGAAGATGTGAGAAAGTAACAATGAAAAATAAGGAGGACACCTGTGCCATATCCAGATCAAAGGACATGAGGGTATGGGAAAGAAAATACCTACCACTTCAGAGGAAGCAGCGTCCTCAAGGTAGAATTGGGCTTTAGGTTAGAACAACGAGAAAGAAACAGGCAGAGAGGTATTAAAGAAGAGTGAATTTTTAAACATTAACTCTTTTCTGTCCATGAGGACAGAGTTAAACATTAATTCTTCTTTAATAACTCTCTGAATGTTTCTCATTCATAATCTCTAGTCATTGTCCTCTCTCCTCCCATTCACAGCCTAACAGTCCTATCAATACTAGTTCTTAAATTTCTTTGGGATCATCTCATTTCTCCAATACCACTGCCCTAACCTACTCCAAGCCATCTTACCACAACTAGACAACTAGCAGAAAAACCTACGGTACCCTGAATCTTTCCCTATTCATAAAAAACAATGGGGGCGGGGGGGAAGGTCGTCAGAGAGATATTTTTAAACCAAAGATATGACTATGTCACATTCTTGCTTAAAATCTCCCAAAGGTCTCCCCAGTGGTCTTAAGTTAAAAGCCCCGAATCCTTAACATGGCTTACAAGGTCTTCTTCCACAAACGGGCCACTAGCGACCTCTCTATCCTCATCTTAAACCTCTCTTCCTCTCCCACTTCCCTGTTCACTCATTTATTCAACAAATATTTAATGAGTGCCTATGGTGCACCATATACTGTGCTAAGCACTGACGATGCAATGATGAACACAGCAGACATGGCTCGTGCCATACTGATCTTTCAAGTTTCTCAAATGCATCAGACTTTCAAAAACCTAAGAGTTTTCAAATACTGCTTCCCCTGTTCAGAATCAAATCTGCCACTTACTTTGCCTGGCTAGCTTCCCTTTAATCTTCAAATCTTAGATTTAATGTAATTTCTTCAGGAAGAAAAGTCTTCCCTGTCCCTTAGACTTGGTCAAACACTTAGCTATAGTACCCTGACTTTCCCTTTTATAATTATTAATAAACAAAATTATTTTTATATTTTTTTCCTACTAGACATTATAATCTCCATGAGGACAGAGATCATAGCCATGATGTGTTGTTGACTTGTGATAATGACTTTGCAATTACCTTTCCTTCCACAGAAAAACAAACATGTAGTTTAAGGATATTACCTTTCTTGAGGGGTTTGTTGTACCATCTATCTTTTTTGATGTCTGGAATGGTAATTCTTGCTGATGGATTCTCAACTAGGATTTTATGCAGCAGAGCTAAAAACAAACATTAAGACAACATTCATGAAAGCGTCATGGAGATTCGAGAAGCCTATGGCTTGCGGTAAGAAACATATTTTCTGTTGGCCTACTTATGTCTAAATATTATTTCTGGGGAAGAGAAAGAATTAAAGCTACTAAATTATTGCTTTAATTTCATGCAGTTTTTCTCTGCTGCTGTCTATATCTTGGAATAGTCTTCCCTTGATCTGATTCTCAATTGTTTGCAACTGAGAACAAGAGCCAGGTGGAAATGTTTCTCCTCATGTGACAAGATTAACAAAAAGATACAGAAACCCCCTTATATCCATTTTCAATACTGAATTTCATTACTTCAATGTCATGTTCTCACGTGACCCCCTTATTCAGTTTTATAATCAACATTTACTTACCAATAACTTTTAAAGAGACAGTATTAACCATCCTAAGGTATCTTGATTTTCTTGAGAAAAAATTCATATATCTCCCTACACAAAAATTATTTCCTAATGGACCAAAGATTTAAATGTAAAAATGAAGCCATAAAACCATTAAATGAAAAAATAGGGAACTTTTAAATAGTAGAGGTAGAAGACCTTTCCAAAGACATTATAGTCAGGGACCACAAAGGACAAGATAATAGATTTGAATGTCAATATAGCAAAACAAAATGAAAATAAATGATAAGTATTTGTGAAAAGTATTTGTAACAAGTGCAAAGGTCAATATATTACAAAAAAAAAAAACAAACAAACTTCAAACTGGTAAGAAAAATATGCTTGACAAAAATGAGCAAAATAGACAAAAAACTAACATATAAATAAAGTGTATACAACTTCATTAGTATTAAATTTAAAATAAAAATAAAAGACTATCGGCCGGGCGCGGTGGCTCAAGCCTGTAATCCCAGCACTTTGGGAGGCCGAGATGGGCGGATCATGAGGTCAGGAGATTGAGACCATCCTGGCTAACACGGTGAAACCCCGTCTCTACTAAAAATTACAAAAAACTAGCCGGGCGAGGTGGCGGGCGCCTGTAGTCCCAGCTACTCGGGAGGCTGAGGCAGGAGAATGGCAGGAACCCGGGAGGCGGAGCTTGCAGTGAGCCGAGATCTGGCCACTGCACTCCAGCCTGGGTGACAGAGCGAGACTCCACCTCAAAAAAAATAAAATAAAATAAAATAAAAGACTATCATTTAAAGGCCTGTTAGTTTTTTTTTTTTTAATGTAAATTGATGAGACTGTGATGAAATGGTTCAAACTTTCAGGAAGCAATTTGACAAAATAAGCCATAATAATAAAAACTACATCTTTCATGCTGCAATTTTGCTTCTGGGGATTTCAATGAACAATTTAAGGGTATGTGTCATGATTAAGTTACACAGATACTTATATCTCTTTTGTATCTGTGAAAATTTAGAAAAATCTCCAACAAAGTGATTAAAAGAGTATCATAAGGCATATCCACATGGCAGAATATCATCACAGCCTTTAAAACAACGATGTAGACCTACAATTATAGTCATGGAAGAATGTTCACTGCACATGAAAACCAAAAGCAGTTACAAAATATTAGTGTGATCTCATTTTGTATAAAAACACATATAAATAATATACATATATTCATTTTACATACTCATGGGCCACATTAATGATGTTTCAGTCAAGAATGGACCACATGTATAACAGACAGTCCCATTAGATTATAACACTGTATTTTTACTATACTTTTCCTATATTTAGATACACAAATACCATTATGTTACAATTCCTTACAGTACTCAATAGAGTAACATGCTATAGAGGTTTGCAGCCTGGGACCAATAGGCTATACCATATAGCTAGATTTATAGTAAGCTGTACTATCTAGATTTATGTAAGTATACTCTATGATGTTCACACAATGATGAACTCACCTAACGAAACAACTGTTAGAGTGCATCCCTATAGTTAAGCAACAAATGAGTGTATTTGTAACAAAGTATAGCACATGTGAAAACTTTTTTTTTTTAAGTAAAAAGCCACCTAAGAGCACAGATTCAAGTTGCTCTGAATATACACTCCCCAGAATATTTTTAAAAATCTATGGCAGAGTTCTGGGACGAAAGAGTTATTTTTTCCTTAATTTTTACTTATAGTTACCAATTTATCTACAAGATTCATGAATTATTTCTAAGTTTAAAACAAAAAAATAAGAAAATATTCAAATAGCACAAGACTTCAAGAAATCAGTACTCTTTCACTCAAGATACCGTTACCTAGAGGAGCAGAATCGATTTTTTTCCAAGGGTTGAGGTATGTTTTTTTTTCTTTCCAGTCAGAATATTCCTGACAGCTGTCACTGGGTTGGTCCCATGGCAATTCTAAAAACAAAGCAAGTCCCAGTTTTTTTTAATGTTCAGATTTCAAGGAAAAATGGTAATATAAATCCATGAAAAGTTTCCTTTGAATTAATTCAATATGGTTTTCAAACTAAGAATCCCAACCTGGCCACTGCACTCTAGCCTGGGTGACAGAGCAAGACTCTGTCTCAAAAAAAAAAAAAAAGAGAATCCCAACTTAGAAACTTTAGAGGCACTTCAAAGATAGATGAATCAGAGCAGGTATGGTAGCTCAGGCCTGTAATCACAGCACTTTGGGAGGCTGAGGCAGAAGGATTGCTTGAGCCCAGGAGTTTGAGACCAGCCTGGGAAACATAGTGAGACCCCATTTCTACAAAAAAATAAATAAAAGTAGCTGGACGTGGTGGTGTGCCTCTGTAGTCCTGGCTCCTGAGGAGGCTAAAGTGAGAGGATCACTTGAACCTGAGAGGTCAAGGCTGCAGTGAGCCAAGATCACACCACTGCACTGCAGCCTGAGCGACAGAGCAAGACTTTGTCTCAAAAAATAAAATAATAAAAAAAACCAGATGAATCACTTCTTGCCCTAGTCTTGTTTTCAAAAATGTTTACGTGATTCATAGGAGAGGTAAGTGTTGTGAAATTTCGTAACTATGCATGCCTCATCTTAAAAAATCTTTGGGATTATAAATAAGTTACTATTTGCAATGTAATAAATATTTGTGTCCCCCTCAAAAGTCATGCTGAAATCCTAACTCACAATGCAATGGCATTTGGAGGTGGGGCCTTTGAGAGGTAATTAGGTCCTGGGGATGGGATCCCTCAAAAAAATGGTATTAGTGCTCTTATTAAGACCTTATTAGTGTCTAATAAGGGCTCGTGTGCCTGGCCAATATTATGCCTTCATAGGCATATGTAATCCCAGCACTTTGGAAGGCCAAGGTAGGCAGATTACTTGAGCCCAGGAGTTTAAGACCAGCCTGGGTACCATGGCAAGACTGTCTCTAAAAAAAAAAAAAAACACACACACACACAAAAAATAAGCCAGGCATGGTGGTGCACGCCTGTAGTCCCAGATACTGAGGGGACTGAGATGGGAGGATCGCTTGAGCCTGGGAGGTCAAGGCTGCAGGGAGCCTTGAATTGTGCCACTGCACTCCAGCCTGGGCAATAGAGTGAGACCCTGTCTCAAAAAAAAAACCACAAAAAACAAAACAAAACAAAAAACAGACACAATGTCTCACAACATCTGGTCATTTTAAAAAAACAAAAAAACCAAAAACAGCACTTTGGGAGGCTGAGGTGGGTGGATCACTTGAGATCAGGAGTTTGAGACCAGCCTGGCCAACACGGTGAAACCCTGTCTCTAGTCAAAATACAAAAATCAGCTGGGGTTGATGATGCGTGCTGGTAATCTCAGTTACTCAGGAGGCTGGGACAGAACTGCTAGAATCTAGGAGGTAGAGGCTGCAGTGAGCTGAGATCGTACCACTGCACTCCAGCCTGGGTGACAGAGCAAGACTCTGGTCTTAAAAAAAAAAAAAACAACACAATAGGACCTGCTTCTGCTCTCTTGGCTGTCCACCATGAGAGAGCACAGGAATACAGCCATCTGCAAATCAGGAAGAGGGCCCTCACTGAAACATGACCAGGTTGGCACTCCTAATATCATACTTTTAGCCTCCAGAACTGTGAGAAATAAATTTGTTGTTTATAAGCTATGCAGTCTATGATACTTTGTTACAGCAACCTAAACTGATCAAGAGACTATTAAAATACTACTCTAGAAGCTGGGTGCCATGGCTCATGCCTTTAATCCTAACAGTTTGGAGGCCAAGACAGAAGGTTTGCTTGAGACCGGGTGTTTAACACCAGCCTGGACAACACAGCAAGACCCCATCTCTACAATACATTTTTAAAACTTAGCCAGATGTCTTGTGGCAAGCACCACTGGTCCTAGCTACTTGGAAGAGTGAGGCCAGAGGATTGCTTGAGCCTAGAAGTCTGAGGCTGCAGTGAGCTATAATAGCTCACTATACTCCAGTTTGGACAGCAGAATGAGACCCTGTCTCTTAAAAAGAAAACAAAAACTATTATATAAATATGAATTCCTTGGTTTATTTCATTTATTTCAGTATAACTAATCTGACTTTTTATAGGAATTTTACCATGATTAAAGAGCTCTTACCTCCAGCGAGCATTGCAGTAAGTACTATTCCACAAGACCAAACATCAACCGGTTCTGCATGAAATTCTCTTCTCTTCAGAAGTTCTGGAGCAACATATGGTAAAGTACCACACATCTTGTTCAACAAACGCTCACGATTATTATACCGAAATACTGTTGCCAAGCCAAAGTCTGAGATTTTGAGGTTATCTAAACCAAAAGAAAAAAAGACGGCACTGAATAAAAATGTTTTGCAAATAGATAAACTTACAGGAATTAAGTTTTATTGAAAAAAAAAAATCACTGGTGTTACTTAAGGTTTGTAGAACTTCTCTTAAAATAAGCAAAATAGACCAAATTTAAAAAAATATACATCATCATCTATGCTAAAAGTAGAAAAAGGCCTCATCTCTTCTATTAACTTAAAAGAAGTATAACCAACATGCAAAGCAGTCTGGACCAGATTAAAGCAAGAGGTTGGAGTCAGAAGGTGCTGCCCTTCTGGAAAGGAGCACTCTAAACCTGAGCTGAAAGCAAAGCAAGGCCCTTCATCAGGTAGGGTGGAAGGCAGGAAGGAAACATCAGTAATACTTAGGCACAACTTTCTCAGCAGCAAGCAAACCCAGCTGGCAGAAGAAAATATGTGAAGACAAACCAAAATTTAACAAACCACAATAATTTTTTTCTTTTTCAAAGTACGGAGTCTGAGAAAAAGAGGAAAAATTCTGTACAAAAAAAAATTCAGAAGATCAAACATACACCCTAACTTCCCATCTTCAACACACAAAAACTGCAGGCAGGACTTAACTTATATTTAGTGAAGATCTACTATAACTTAGTGACAGACACTATGCCAGCCAATGCAGGTAGCAGATAAATCAGTGAAGACAATAGAAAACTGTTATGAAGGTTATAAAAATATAGAGCACTACAAGATCTTAGAGCAAAGGAATCTAACCCGGTCTTAAGAGTTAGAAAAGGCCTTCTATTATCCGAGGGCAATCTGGCAAAACATACTAAAATGTGAAACATTCACTCTTTGAACTAGCAATTCCCACTTCTATATCCATAGAAATAATCCCGTAAATTCACAAACATAAGAATATCCATAGCAATATTATTTGTAAATAAATGTCCATCAATAAATGATTAAATCTTACAATACGTTTGCACAATGGAAAATGTGGAGGTAGGTTTTGAAAAAAATCAACAAGGTATATCTATACATACTGACATGAAATCGTGCATAAGTGGGACAAAAAGGCTAACGGCATAAAAAATATTATAGCATGACCCAATTTTTATATTGGCCCTTTACACAAATTGATAAAAGTCATCACTGTCCTATTTTATTTTTTAAGTTAGAAGCAACTTAAATGTCTCAAAATAGGGGACTGATTCTTTAAAAATCAAGTACATTCACACAATATGTAAACCAATGAAATGTTTACCTCTATCTGACTGAGGAGGTAGCTACTGTGACTATCCTTTTTTTTTTTTTTTTTTTTTTTGGTTGAGAATGGGTCTCACTCTGCTGTTCAGACTAGAGTGTAGCAGCGTGATCACAGCTTACTGCAGCCTTGCCCTCCTAGGTTGAAGCGATCAATCCTCCTGCTACAGCCTCCCCAGTAGCTAGGACTCCAGGTGTACACCACCATGCCTAATTTTTTAAAAAATTTTTCATAAAGACAGGGTCTACGTTGTCCAGGCTGGTCTCAAACTCCTAGGATCAAGTAATCTTCCCACGCCAGCCTCCCAAAGTGTTGGGATTACCGGCATGAGCAACTGCATCCAGTTATCTTTTTAATAGCTAAATATGACACTATCTGGACAAACCACCAAGATTGAGTTCCAAATTACTTATAAGTAGTAATCACTTAAAATACTAATGGATAACTAAAATATTCTTTTGACTTCGTTTTGTTATGTCTGCAACATAATACTGAGCTATGTTACAGAATTGCACATAATAAAATTTAAATTTAGGAATATGTTTAGCTCTTAGAAAAAGAAAGGAAGAATATATTTGTGATGAAATAAACAGGAGGGTGTTAAATACTGGTAACATTTTATTTCTTTTTTTAAAAGACTCCTAAATATTAAATAGAAACAAAGAATTATATCTTGTATACTAATACAAGATATAAGGAATAACAATGTAATAAACACCCACTCACTTTAGAAAACAATGTTCTATTTCCTTTGAAATCTGTAAATACTTCCTTACATACATTCCCTCCCTTACCTTCTTAGAGGTAACCACTATTCTGAATTTGGTTTTATTACAACACCCTTGCTTTTCTGCGTGTTTTCTTCCTCCATGGTTACATCCTCAAACAATAGGCCGGGCGCGGTGGCTCACGCCTGTAATCCCAGCACTTTGGGAGGCCGTGGTGGGCGGATCACGAGGTTAGGAGATTGAGACCATCCTGGCTAACAGGGTGAAACCCTGTCTCTACTAAAAATACAAAAAATTAGCTGGGTGTGGTGGCGGGCACCTGTAGTCCCAGCTACTCGGGAGGCTGAGGCGGGAGAAGGGCGTGAATCCGGGAGGCGGAGCTTGCAGTGAGCCGAGACTGCGCCACTGCACTCCAGCCTGGGCGACAGAGCGAGACTCCATCTCCAAAAAAACAAAACAAAACATCCTCAAACAATATACTAGGTTTTACATATTTTTGAACTGTGTATAAATAGAATCAGACCATATGAATTCTTTTGCAACTGTCTCTTTTTGCTCTACATCATTATATACCTGAAATTCATCCATGTCACTGCTTGTAGATATAAGGCATCCATTTCATAATTTATTGTTGATAGGCATTTGGGTTATTTAGTTTTCTGCTATATTAAAAACATTGCCACTGTGAGCATCCTTATATACAAATAATGTTGTCTTTTTAAACCAGGTGGATTGATACATATCTATTTACATTTCATTATAATATTATACATAAGAATTTTTGTGTATCTGAATTTTTTAAGTTTTAAATAAAGATTTTTATGTTATAGAAACTCAAAGTAAAGGGGTAAAAAGTAAAATCCATATGCAGGTAAGAAAATAGCATGTATAGGTTGGGTGCGGTGGCTCACACCTATAATCCCAGAACTCTGGGAGGCCAAGGGAGGCGGATCACTTGAGGCCAGGATCTCGAGACCAGCCTGGCCAACATGACAAAACCCCGTCTCTACTAAAAATATAAAAATTAGCCAGGTGTGGTGGCTCAGGCTTGTAATCCCAGCTACTCAGGGGCCTAAGTCATGAGAATCACCTGAACCGGGGAGGCAGCGGTTACAGTGAGCCGAGATCATGTCTCTGCACTCCAGCCTGGGCAACAGAGCAAGACTCTGTTTCAAAAAAAGAAAGCCAACCATTTGTTAAGCACTATTCTAATACTAAGAATAAAACATCAAACCAGACAACAACTGCCTCATACAGCTGATATTTCTTTTCGATTCTGACCCTATAAGCTAAAGCTTTCGCTATCCATCCTTCTCAATTTGATGACATCCAGAAAATATAACTAAATTTCTTATCTATTTATCCAAGTCATACATAAAAAAAGAGTGAACAGGACAAGACTAAGGTCCAGGGTATTCTACAGGAACTTCCCTTTATTAATGCATTAAAGAATTATTTTAAACTATTCTTGGCCAGGCATGGTGGCTCATGTCTATAATCCCAACACTTTGGGAGGCTAAGGCCGGTAAACTGCTTGAGTCCAGGAGTTCAAGACCAGCCTGAGCAACACAAGGAAACTCCATCTCTACAAAAAATTAAACATTAGTCAGGCATGGTGACACCTGCCTGTAGCTGGTCCTAGCTACTCGGGAAGCTGAGGTGGTAGGATTGCTTGAGCCTAGGAGGTCAAGGCTGCAGTAAGCCCTGATAATACAGTATACTCCAGACTGGGCGACAGAGTGAGATCCTGTATCAAAAAAAAAAAAAAAAAAAAAAAGATTATTCTTATACATATAGTGAGCTAGGCTTGCACCTAGGTCAGGTTTCTCTACCTGATCCGCAATTGTATTGCATAATGAGACTTGTGATTTCCAAATATACTAAGTCTCCAAAATTTCCTTGATTTTTCAGATTTTGTCTGGAAATTCCAATAATGCAAAAGACTTGATTTTGCCTTGTATGGCTATGTTAAAATAACTTAGGTACCAGTGATAAAATGCTAAACTTACCCCTTTCATCCAACAGAAGATTTTCTGGTTTAATATCCCTGTGAGTTATTCCAATACCATGCAGATAAACCTAAGAGGGATGCAGAGGGAAACACACTAGAATTTGGTAATGTAATGTATTCATACTAATTTTAAATAAAAGGGACATGGACAACTATACCTACCACTCCTGCCATGAGTTGATGGAAGAACCTCTGAGCATCTTGTTCAGGCATGCCTATGTCTGGCTCTAAAACAAGTATGAAAGTAAGTTTATTGACTAAATATAATCAGGTAGCAACCACATAGCTTCTTAATTTGAAGCTTAGACATTTACAAATGTACTTAGGCAAACAGAAGCAAATGCCAACAAAAGATTCAGGAGTCCACTAACACATAGAGGGCTTAACTCACATTTACCTCTGTTAGATGGCAAAAGTAGTATTACAGAAAAATTATAGAGAGAAAAATCCATATCCAAATCAAGAATGTAAGCCATGCCTTGAAAGCCCCTGCTTCCTCTTATACTAACCCTGATTCAGTAACCTTCAAATTCTCCCCTATTTCTTCTAAATGCTATGCTAATTATTTTTCTCATTCCTGAAATATAATGCCAAAGGGGAAGTCTGGGCAAATCTAAGCCAATTTCACTAAATATTTTAGAGATTATACTTCTTTCATTATTTAACTTTTTTTAGAGATAGGGTCTTGCTCTTTCACCCAGGCTGGAGTACCCTGGCGTGAGATCATAACTCACTGTAACCTGGAACTCCTGAGCTCAAGCAATTCTCCTGCCTCCTGAGTAGCTAGGATTACAGGCATGTACCACCACACCTGGCTCAGATTTAAACTTCATATAGTCTCACAGTACAAAACCACGAATGCCTGTGAGGTCCTTCATGAAACACAGTTTCATTATGAAAATTCTTTTATCAGTTATCTTTTTATATTTTGATCTCTCTCATTAACTCCATTTCTTTTACCCTCAACTCTCTCCCGAGTCACACTGGAGATCCTAGTACCTCTTTATCAGTTTTTAACTTTTAATACAATAGCTTTAAATTATAAATTTACATCCAGATTTATTTTATGTACTTCTCAGTGTTCTGAAATATCGGTCCTTTGATTCTACATAGAATGTTTAAGTATTAATAGCAAACACAGAATTTACTTAATATACAAAAAGCAATCCTAGAAAATTCTCAATTATTTCATGTGAACCAAGAGGAAACAGCATGCTATTTTAGATCTGTAAATGTATACAATGATTTCATATAACTAGAATGTCTACAAAGAAAAAATTGTGTAGGCAATACATTGCATTTAGGATACACTGCATTTATGATGTACCATAAAACTACATTTTGTCACTCTTAAATTCTGTAAGACACCAATCTTAAACCAAAATCACTTATATAACTTGGGAAAGAAGTTTTCTTTCATTGACTCTATATATGCTTTTATGTATTAATACCAGTAGGAAAAATTTTTTAAAGATAATTTATTCCAATTTCACTGTTGCATGAGCAATTTTGAAAGGACAACGACCAAATAGCATGCCCAAGATTTAAAAAACAAATTTAAAAATTTGTTTAAAATAATTATCTTAAATTTCTTCCATACCTATTCTGTCAAAAAGCTCTCCTCCACTACAGTACTCCAGAAATAAATATTGGATGTTGCCTTCTCTCCTGTGACCATAGAATTTTACTACATTTTCATGATTTAGCATTTTATTGATACAGATCTCTTTCTTAATATTTTCTGGACAGTCTACGGCACGCTTCATATCTACAATCTTCACTGCGACTGCTTCTTCAGTTACTCTATTCACAGCAAGTTGAACTCTAAAAAGGAAAAAAGTTTTAACATTACAGAATTCCATTTCTTCTAAAACTTCCAAAGATTAAACATGACGCATCCAAAACTATTTTACCTTTATTACTTTTTCCACAAAGGAGAAACCAAGGAAGTGGTTTCTGCTATGTTCTCAACAGACACTACTCCTTTCTAAAATGTGAAATACAATAGCTAACCCTCCAAACACGTCATTATGCTGTCACACAAGTCATTTAATAAACGCTTCATAAAATAGACTGAGGTAATTCTAAGCCACATCACATATATACATGTTCTACTCACATACTTTTAAGAGCATTAATCCCATATTATATGTGCTTGTGTAACTGTCCTAAGCTCCTATGGGGTAGATACTATTATTGCCACCCTAAAGGTGGTGAAGGAGAGGTACACAATGACATTAGGAAGCTTGCCTAAGATCACAAAACAATGACCAGTATGTGACAGAGCAAGGATCTGAAACCAGGCAATCTCCAGAGTCTGCTCATTAATCACGATGCTTAAACTCTGAGAAGCAATGTGTGGGCACGAAAACAGTAACTTCGTGTCCCTTCCATCTCTTTACAAAGAAAACTTTTTTTTTTTAAGGGAAGGAAAAAAATATTAATCCTAGCAAAAAGACTGTGTAACTTCAGCTGCGAAAAATCTTGGATCTCAAACATCTACTCTCTAAATCACCAGAGTATGAGACTCCAAAACAATGAATATGCACTCAGAAGACGAAGGCGAGGTTAAAAGAACTTACTCTCCATAGGCACCTTCTCCCAGGGTTTGCACCAAGTCCCAGTCTTCCACAAAGGGCACTGCCATGACTCCACCGGAGCTCGGCTGTAAAAGGCAGGAATCCAGAAAAGATGGAAAGTGAGTGTAAGATCACCTGTGAAGCCACTGCGCCTCGCCTCTCCCCAGGATTCCCCACGAAAAATAACAGCTCTTGCCTTCCCCTTATATCTCATCCGCATTTATCCAAGTCTTTCAACCACGAACAACTATTCTAAACTTGGCCATTTTGTCGTGTAAATCACAATCGCCATTTCCACGCACACCGAAGGTTGAAATTCTGCCCTCCTCAGGCCTCAGAGGAAATTAATCGTTGTGGTGAAGAGGTGAGAGACAAATGCTTTCCGGTGAACGACTGGGGAAGGAGGAGGGACAGGTGGGGGTCTGGGGAAGAAAGAAAGGGGATAGAGGGAGCGGAACCGGGCAGAAGACGCCTGCGGCAGCGCCTCCTCCCAATTGCTCAGTTCCAATTCCCATCCCCATCCACACCCCTACCCGTCCCAGAGGCTGGGGCGGGGCCAAACTGCCCGGAGAGGCGGAAGGAAGGGCTGGGACCCTTCCTTGGGGTTCTTAGCTAGCAGTGTGTTAGTCCCTCCTGCCCCCTCTCTACAACGGGAATCTCCTGGTACCATTCCTCCACTCTCCGAAACCGCCCCTCCGCAGGAGTCTCTCCAATCCCCTGCGCTAGTCAATGCTAACTTTCTCCCACCGTGCCCTCCCTCGCTAATCTAGACCCCCGAACTCCTTCTTTAGAAGCCTTTCCTACTCTACCGGCCGCCCCTGCTCACCGGACTATCCTTTGCCCACCACTGCAGGAATCCAAATGCAGCGCTTTTCCCGCCAAAACTTGCTGGCGTCACGCTGCCGCAAACTCGCGCACCCGTGCCGTAAAGCAAGACAGCGCGCGTTCCCGGGTCTTGCCTCTGACTGTCGGCGGCTCCAAAAGACTGACGCCGAGAGGTTGCCGCTCCCGCCCAGAGTTGCTTTACAGTTGGGGAGAGATTCTGGCTGAATAGCTTTAAGGACGGCGGACCGCATCGGTGCGAATTGAGCTCTGGGCCCAAATATGAAGTGGCATCCAGCGTGAGGCTCGGCTGGGCGGTGCTCGAGCGTCTCTGGGTGAAGCCCAGGCCTCCATGCCGCGGGGTCGCGCGACCGTCCGCGCTGCGCTTCCAGGCGGGTCTGCGGGCTTAGCTCCTGGCCGCTCTGGGCCTGAAAAGCTGCACTACTACCTGCGGGAGGCCACCGGACAGGACTGTGAGGATCACAGTCAGTGCTGCAGAGTGCTTTGTGAACTTCAGAGTGCTGTACCCGTGGTGCTGGAGCCGAGAAACTAGCAGCAGCAAGAGAGCTGACTGTGAAGAAATGAGAGGAACTCCGTGTTGGGAGCGAGAGGCATCGAAAGGACTGGCCACGCAGTCAAGTGTGTGTGGCGGGGGAAACTTCCCGGAGAAAGAAAGCAGTTTATTTTGGAGCTTGAAGTCGGGATAACCAGTTTTGCCTTTTTTCTGTGAACCAGCTCCAAAGCAATGCTTTAGTTCAGCCCAATCTTTTTGCAGGAAGACCATCTGCTTAGCTTAGTTCTACAAAAGTTTTCATTTTTAATGTGCAAAAAACAGGCGGGGAGAGCCAAAATAAATTTTACAATGCAAATTTAAAAGCCGCGAACGTCATTTAAATAGAAAAGTAAATCTGAGGAAAGAGACTCGAGAACAAAATAGGAAAAATTGAAATAAGTATTCTCTGACAGTAAACTAGACTGGAACTCAAGGATATGCAGGATCATCTCCATTACATTCTCCAGCACTGGCCGGGCGCAGTGGCTCCTGCCTAGAATTCCAGCACTTTGGGAAGGCGAGGCAGGAGACGGCTTGAGGCCGGGAGTTCAGGACCAGCCTGGGGAACATAGGGAGACCCCATCTCTACAAATAAATTTTAGGAATTAGTTGGGCTTGGTGGTGTGTCCCTGTAGCCCTAGCTACTTGGGAGGCCTAGGCAGAGCAATCGTTGGAGTCCAGGAGTTAGAGGTTAGTGAGCTATGATAGCACTACTGCACTCCAGCCTGGGCAACAGCATGATTCCGTATATATATATATTTTTTATGTTTATATATTTTATATATATTTTTTTCTTAGTCCTTAAGACTGGGCCGCATACAAACACTAAGTATAACTAGCTATTATAATAGTAACAAAGTAAAACAAATATAAGATGTTACTTAAGGCTGGGCCCGGTGGCTCACCCCTGTAATCCCAACACTTTGGGAAGCTGAGGCGGGTGGATCACCTGAGGTCAGTAGTTCAAAACCAGTCTGACCATGGTGAAACCCCCGTCTCTACTAAAAATATAAAAATTAGCCGAGCGTGATGGCGAGTGCCTGTAATCCCAGCTACCCAGGAGGCTGAGGCTGCAGTGAGCCGAGACTGCGTCACTGCACCCCAGCCTGGGCGACAGAGCAAGACTCCCTCTAAACAAACAGCCAACAACAAAAACACACATTTCTTTTAAAGAAGCAAAATCAGGAACAAAAATCAAGGAAAAAGCTCTCAAAATGCTTATGTGTATAGTTTTGAATCATGACATCACAGATTAGGCTTTATGTAATCTTTTTACAGTTTGTTGTTTTTGGAGACAGGGTGTTTTGCTCTGTCACCCAGGCTGGAATGCAACTGGGCAGTCTTAGCTCACTGCAGCCTGGAACTCCTGGGCTCAAGTGATCCTCCTACCTCAGCATCCCAAGTCGCTGGGATTACAGAAGTGAGCCACAAGGCCTGGTATAAAAATAAAAGCAAGTTTTTAGATCATTTATCCCATTTTCTCTTGTTTCTTCACTGTGTGCTGAAAACAAAGAGTATGAAGAAGAGGAAGACCTGCAAATTTCCTGTGTGTCCGATGGAGTCTTTTTAGCCTGAAAAAAATAAGATATACAGACTCCAGGAGAATACCAGTGAAAGACAGAATACATGGAAATAGCCTCTATTCTCTTCTGAAAGCTTACTAAAATATTTTAATAGTAAAGGAAACCAATATTTAAAAGAACCCGTAAGAACAGAGTATGAGTCACATTTTGGAAAGTAGAAAGCCTTTAGATGAAGGATAATGAAGATGAATCCCAAAGCTAGCAATGGAAAGCAGAATTAACATCACAGAACTCTCAGAAAGCTCAAGTTGAACTGGTGATACCAGGTAACTGAAGATGGAGGTAAAAATGGGACTAAAAGGGGTAGGTTTAAAGGCTACATAAAAAGCAAATAGATCCCTGTACCCTTCCCTTTCTGTGTAACCAAGGAATTGTCCCTCCCCAAAGCTCGTATAAGATTTAAGCGGGTAAATGCATAATATGTGAACTGAAGACCATTAGGCACAGTTAAAAGCTTGGGCACCTTACTGAAAACAGAGGGTTTAAGTTTAAGTTTTATCCACTGAAGGTTGAGCCTGTTAAAACTTCTTTCCCTACTCTACTCCCAGAAAGCTGACTGCCTGGCTTACATCCTTGAGTAAGAGAATGTGCAAGCCTTCTCAAGGGAATCTTACCTATGTAAAAGATAAACATCTAAAATATCAGTATCATGG
This sequence comes from Theropithecus gelada, assembly GCF_003255815.1. Classification (NCBI taxonomy): domain Eukaryota; kingdom Metazoa; phylum Chordata; class Mammalia; order Primates; family Cercopithecidae; genus Theropithecus; species Theropithecus gelada. Next base: position 116,859,463 of record NC_037682.1, on the reverse strand, counting down.
ATTTCCCAATGTAACAGCCCAGCCAGATCACAGTAGACTGAAACCCACATTATTAATCCCCATCAACCCTACAAACAGACTTTTCAATCAGCTTTTTTGGGTCCCACTTTTTTTTTTTTTTTTTTTTTTTTTGAGACAGAGTCTTGCTGTCTCCCAGGTTGGAGTGCAGTGGCATGATGTCTGCTCACTGCAACCTCCGCCTCCTGGGTTCAAGCAATTCTCATGCCCAGTAGCTGGGATTACAGGTGTGTACCCCATACCCAGTTAATTTTTGTATTTTTAGTATAGACAGGGTTTTGCCACGTTGCCGGGCTAGTCCCGAACTCCTGGCCTTAGGTGATCTGCCTGCCTCGGCCTCCCAAAATGCTGGGATTACAGGCGTGATCCACTGTACCCAGCCTAGGGTCCCACTCTTAAAGAGGAGCAGACTAGCAAGAATTTGAGAAAGTCTTTAATAGGAAAGACATCAAAACAAAGGAACAGTCAAACAATGACAAAAAACCCAACCCCTCTGGGCATTAAAAATATAGAAGAAAAAAAGGAAGCTATTTTAAATAGATAGATTAGAAAATAAAGTTGAGGAAATCTCTGAGAAGAAGAGTAAATAGAAGAGTAAAATATAAGACTATTAGGAGATAAATTCAGGAAGTCCACCATCCAAATAACCATTTTCCAGAAAGAAAAAGAGGGTTGGGATTTCCATCCTCTTTCCTCTCTTAATATCTTGCATATATAACGCAAGAATATTTTCCAGAACTGAGGAACTTGACTTTCCATACATAAAATTCCAAACTGCTCAGCACAATAGGTGACCCACTCAAGACACAACATTGGGAAAATTTCAAAATATTATAAAGAGAAGATCCTAAGAGGTCTGGGTTGAAGGTGAGAAGGAATGGATACATTAAAAAAAAAAAAAAAGGAACAGCATTACATTTCTCAACATATGAAAGATAGGTCAATGCCTTCCTAGTCCTAAGGAAAAATCATTCCCAGTCTGGAATTCTGTACCCAGCCAACCTATCAATGGAGTATGACAAGAGACACGAAAAGTTCTCAAGAAATTTATCTCTCACACACATTTTCTCAGGAAGGCACTTAAAGGTGATAAATCAAGAAAGAAGTCAGGAGATTAACACACAATGTGACAATGAAAAGACAGATCAACCCAAGAGGTGTGCAGCAAACCTTGAGAGTAAACCAATCCAAACGGAACATCATGAAGAATTTCAGCCGGGTGCGGTGGCTCACGCAGCACTTTGGGAGGCTGAGGCGGGCGGATCATGGGGTCAGGAGTCCAAGACCAGCCTGACCAACATCATGAAACCCCGTCTCTACTAAAAATACAAAAATTAGCCGGGCGTGGTGACGCACGCCTGTAATCCCAGCTGCTCGGGAGGCTGGGGCAGGAGAATCACTTGAACCAGGGAGGCGGAGGCTGCAGTGAGCCAAGATCACGCCACTGCATCCAGTCTGGGTGATAGGAAGCGAGACTCTATCTCAAAAAAAAAAAAAAAAAAGAACTGTAATAGATAGCATAAATATGTCTGTTCATAGAAGTGAAAAATAGGATGGTGAAAAAGCTAATTCTACAGTTTCCTTACCACAGATTCTACACATGATGCCTAAAATTGAAATACCAAACACAGAAAAATAAAGCAATTATTTATGGTATTGAAAGTAAGTAATGTGAGAATCAGAGTTTAAAGTGGTTGCCACTAGGGAGTAGAAAACAGCATTACTGCCTTTTAGAATTGAGTTTTTGTTTTATTTTTTTACGACAGGGTCTCACTCTCTCTCCCAGGCTGCAGTGCATGTGATCTTGGCTCACTGCAACCTCCACCTCCCAGGCTCAAGGAATCTTCCCACTTCAGCCTTCCATGCAGCAGGGACTACAGGCACGTGCCACCATACCCAGCTAGTTTTTGTATTTTTTGTAGAGATGGGATTGTGCCATGTTGCCCAAGCTGGTCTTGAATTCCTAGGCTCAAGTGATCTGCACACTTCAGCCTCCCAAAGTATTGGGATTACAGGCATGAGCCATTGCACCTGGCCTAGATTTGAGTTTTTTATACTAAGTGCACAATAACAGTGAAAATGAAAAGTACACTTTTAAAAAAGATAGCTTCATGTAGCCTAGAAAGTAAAATTAAGATCCTCAGAGCGACAACTATAGAGACAAGTTAAAAGGTTATCCTATTTATAGTATAAAGGAAGATCATTAATAATTTCTAACTGGTATTAATCATATTGATAAATAATTCAGAATAACCTCCTCCACTAAAGATGAATTCTTTATATAAATCAAGTAATGTATTTACATATAGTAAATCAAATCTTAAGTCTAAAACCTCACCTAATTCATGGTATATGAATTAGTTTGGAAGGCTAAGTGCCCTGGCTATACAAATATACAACAGTGTATCCTTTAGGAGCACCACTATGACTAATCTAAAAGTTATACAATTCCTCCTGTTTCCTTAAATGGGTAACACTAAACAGTTAGCTTTTATTTTATTAATGACTTAGGGTTTATATACATCAGTGATATATGTCATAGGCTCTTTGTCCTGACATTAAATGTCCTCAAGGACCACTGTGCTTTCCAGTTAAGTTTTTTTGTTTTTTAGACAGGATTTCACTAGTGCCCAGACTGGAGTACAGTGGCACAATCACAGTTTACTGTAGCCTCAACCTCCCAGGCCCAAGTGATCCTCCAGTCTCATCTTCCCAAGTAGCTGGGACTACAGGTGTATACCACCATACCTGACTAATTTTTATTTTTCATAGAAACAATCTCCTTGTGTTGCCCAGGCTTAAAACTTTTTAAGAAGTTTCTCCTGGCCGGGCGCGGTGGCTCAAGCCTGTAATCCCAGCACTTTGGGAGGCCGAGACGGGCGGATCACGAGGTCAGGAGATCGAGACCATCCTGGCTGACACGGTGAAACCCCGTCTCTACTAAAAAAATACAAAAAACTAGCCGGGCAAGGTGGCGGGCGCCTGTAGTCCCAGCTACTCGGGAGGCTGAGGCAGGAGAATGGCGTGAACCCGGGAGGCGGAGTTTGCAGTGAGCTGAGATCCGGCCACTGCACTCCAGCCTGGGCGACAGAGCGAGACTCCGTCTGAAAAAAAAAAAAAAAAAAAAAAAAGAAGTTTCTCCTCTCTTTTCTTGCAGGCAGGCTGGCACTGCTCTCTAGGGACCTGTTACTAGCAATGCTTCCCTTTTTAATTTGTATCTTATTTGGAAAGAGCTTCAAAATTAGGTAATTAAACTTGTTAGCAATATACAATAGCAACAAATAGGCTAAGACTAAGGGAAAAAGAAGCTCACCTTTGAATAACCACAAGAGTTTTGAGTAAAGGGTCATTCCTGTGTCATGAATAAGTGAGAGTGCTGAAAAGTTCAATTTCAAATTGATACGTATGATTATATTTAAGCTGATTCAAAAACACCTACTGACCATCAAGCTCTATATGTAATGCTGGAAGAGTTTTTCCTCTCCATTGATAAACCAATAATTTCACTGTTTGTCTTGAGTCTTCAAAACTGCTGATTTATAAAGTCAGAGAGCATCTAAGGATAAGAGACATGGAGAACAGAGACATGGTAGCAACACACCTGCCTTTCTAGCCCAGAAAGGCACTCTTCTGGTCCCACATTTATTCATTCAATAGAAATTTATTGAGCCACGCTATTTGCAAGGAATTGTACTAGGTGCTGCAATGCAAAGAGTATGACAAAACTGTCTGTAGATGTAGGATCTGAATTGGTCTTTGATAGTTTTCCTGATTTGAGAAAGACGTCTCTATTTGGTAATTTAGGGAGCTAAGAGAATGGACAAGGTCTGCTTATGTCCTTCTGGCAACCTAGGATAGTTTTGCCTTCCTCAAATCAGTTGTCAGTCAAAACAAATAAGGCACATTTTTAAAAAAAATTCCCCCCTTTAATTGACCAAAGTAAAGCCATGACATTTCATTTGGTAACCTGTTTAGAATTATAAAAATCATTTCATTTGGCCCAGCCCATACTGCCCAGGACAAAACTTTCAGACAATTCTAATGCCATCCAGCTTTGTTCTTACAAACTGCATATTAAAAAAAAAAAAAAAATCTTCAATGTCCTAAATGTGATGTGCCCAGTGCAAAGCATATCAGAGCTGGACGTGACATTTATGTCCTTGACAAGCCTCGATTATCCAGGTCCTTTACCTGCAACATAAAGATGTCAGTTTAATATTTACAATCAGATCAACTTTGGAGAAATTTTCTACTAAAATGGATTCACCTAAAGTGGGTAGGATTATGTTGGGTTCTACAGCCTGGTTTAGGGCTGTGAATAAACAAGCACTGATTAGAGACTAGATTCTCTCTGCTTAGCCTTTTGGGATACCTCTGGGAGGAGCAATATTACTGATCTACCCTCCACATAGATCAAGGGTTCTCAATCTTTTCTTATATGAGAGATATACTCCTATGTGGTTCTATGTGACTCTATATACCTTAAGTTCTTCAGAGAGAGAAGAAAATGTAGTTAAATACAAACATGTGAATTTTTTCTCTATTTCCTGCACTCTCCCCACCCGTGAGCCTGATAATCACAGAAACTGGTTGAGTCAAGCCCCAGGTGGAAAAATATTACTGCAACAACTGCCAAAATGACGGCAGACTGGGATCATCTACTCTCTAAGAACAATCTAAAATAAAAAGTAAAATTTTCAGTGAGTTTGCAAGCTACTTTTCAAACACAGGTGTCATGAGAAATTTCCCTACTTGAGAAATATGTGGCCCATTTTATAAGCACTGAAACCAATCTGCAAAGTAAAAGTTGCTTTTTGAGACATATAGCATCTGCTTACCTTGTATATCCTGACCAGCCAATGTTCTGTGGTATACGCTTCCTCCAGGACATCAAGCTCAAAGTCTTTATTCCCAATCTCAGCATTTCGGACACGGTCAAAGCCTGGAGGACGCTCTAGAGAGGGATGAAAAAGAACACACTTCTTTCTACAGTGCTAATTTCCTATAGAGACAGTATATGGATTCAGTACACCATCTACTAATTGAATGATTATTCCTCAGCCTGCAATTTGGTGAGAGTAGAGCCCGCAAAAAAGAGCATCAGGTAGTAAGGGCAAATCAAGTGTTACTCTAACTTAAGTACCAGGCAAGATGATGCTTGCCAATGTCTTATCTCTAATCAGACAGACATAGGGAGCCGACTTCCAAGGCCCTCTATTCCTGAGGATTGTCATCCACAGCCTCTAACACATTAGCAACCCTTGCATGGATCAGAGAAAGAAGCCTACCAGAAGTCAAAGACCTGCATTCATGTCAGAAATTCTCCCTAGTGCAGAACCAAGAAATTGAAGTCAGAAGGAGAGACTTAACCTAATCAAATAACTCTCAATATAATCATCTGAAGATATGAAAAGTCACTTTCTCACCCTTTTGTTCCTGTCTTCACTATAATACCCTTAAGGACAATAAAAAGTAATGGTCAAAAGCACAGAATTTGGAGCCAGTCTTTGTCAGTTTGAATCCTGACTTTGCCATTAGTTGTGTGACACTGGACAGTTAAATAACCTATTTGTACCTCAGTTTCCTCATACTTAAAATAACAGGCTGGGTGCGGTGGCTCACGCCTGTAATCCCAGCACTTTGGGAGGCTGAGGTGGGTGGATGACTTGAGGTCAGGAGTTCGAGACCAGCCTGGTCAACATGGTGAAACCCCGTCTCTACTAAAAATGCAAAAAAAAAAAAAAAATTAGCTGGGGGTGGTGGAGCACACCTGTAATTTGTAATTCTAGCTACTTGGGAGGCTGAGGCAGGAGAATCGCTTGAACCTGGGAGGTGGAGGCTGCAGTGAGCCAAGATCGTGCCACTGCACTCCAGCCTGGGTGACAGAACAAGACTTAATATCAAAAAAAAAAAAAAGAAAACAAAAATAACAATAGCTAGGTGCAATAGCTCATGTCTGTAATCCCAGTATTTCGGGAGGCCATGATAAGAGGATTGCTTGAGCTCAGGAGTTCCAGACCAGCCCAGGCAACATAGTGGGACCGCATCTCTACAAAAAGTTTAAAAACAGCCAGGCATTGTGGTGTGCACCTTAGTCCCAGCTACTCAGAGGCTGAAGCAGGAGGACTCCTTGAGCCTAGGAAATCAAGGCTGCAGTGAGCCATGATTGCACCACTGCATTCCAGCCTAAGTGTCAGAGCAAAAACCCTATCTCAAAAAAATATACAAACAATAAAGATAATACAACAATAATATCAGTATATGCCTTTTGGGCTGCTGTGAGGATTAAATGAGTTAACAGACACAAAGCACTTACCAGTGCTTGGCATATGGAAAATACTGTGTATTAGTAATCACTATTATGACTATTGTTAATATTTTTTTTTTTTTTTTTTTTTTTTTTTGAGACGGAGTCTCGCTCTGTCGCCCAGGCTGGAGTGCAGTGGCCAGATCTCAGCTCACTGCAAGCTCCGCCTCCTGGGTTTACGCCATTCTCCTGCCTCAGCCTCCCGAGTAGCTGGGACTACAGGCGCCCGCCACCTCGCCCGGCTAGTTTTTTGTATTTTTAGTAGAGACGGGGTTTCACCGTGTTAGCCAGGATGGTCTTGATCTCCCGACCTCGTGATCTGCCCGTCTCGGCCTCCCAAAGTGCTGGGATTACAGGCTTGAGCCACCGCGCCCGGCCTGTTAATATTATTATGAATCACTCACTGGCTTCTGTGTAAACCTGTCCAAAGCGGTAGTAACACATCTTGTACATGAGGCAGTTGAGCAGCACTGGAGAACCTTCACGGTCCACACGGAACTCCCCAGTTGGAGTATAATAGTCATTCTCCTTAATATGTTTGCCTGTATCTGTGCTCCCTCCAATCCGGACCATCCAAAGAAACTTGTTGATATCTAGGAGAAAAAAAAAAAAAAAAAAAAGAACTGCTGCATTACAAAGGTTGCTGGAGTTAAAGCAGGTTAGTATTTCTAAGAAAATTCCTCAACATTTTTTAAATGGGGATTGGTATCATTTACCTCTAATTTATAAAAATAGTGAGGACAACATATGAGCAACACATTTTTCATCAAAATATACAACTTTTCTGAGAAATGATTATACTCCTGAAATCCTATGCTACTAGTCCAGACTTAAGCCACAATTGAAATTGGTCCTATAGATTAGCTAGGGCTAGGCTATCAAATGTAGTAGCAATTAGCTACATATAGCTGCTGAGCAGCTGAAATGTGGCTAGTCCAAATTAAGATGTACTGTAAGTATAAAATACACACTAGGTAAGTATGAAAAACACACTAGATTTTGAAAAGTTAGTAAAAAAAAAACCCTAAAAGGGGGTATACTGGTTATATATTAAATAATAATGTTTTGATATGAATATTCAGTTAAATAAAATTATTAAAATTACTTTCACCTGCTTATTTATACTTATTTTGATATGACTAACATAAAGCTTAAAATGATAACGTGGTTCTCATTATTTCTATCAGACAGTGGGCAGGGCTGATCTAAAGAGTAGTAGCTTTACCAAAAAGGTAGACAAGACATGAATGTTCTCCTTCTTGACCAACAGTTGCCAAGTTATGGACCTCCAAAGCATGTATATGAGAAGTCAACATTTCTGTGTCAAACACACTCCCATGCTTGATAAATACTGATACAACCATCAACTCGTGATATCTCTTTTAAGGTTCATCATTCACTGTATTGCTTGCATAGACTTTAGGGAAATCAGTTGCTACATGTTTCACTGGATGGTTAGTATTAAAAATATTTCTAACCCACACACACACACAAAATAAGATTCCTATTGCACTACTGCAAAGAGTTCTAGGGGATATCACAGTGGTTAAGAACAGACTCTGGATCCAAACTGCCTGAGTTTGAATTCCAGCACTGCCAATTCTAGCTAGGTGACCTTGAGCAAGTTACTTAACCTCTCTGTGCTTCAGTTTTCTCATCTGTCAAATTAGAAAAATAAGAGTATCTACAACAATAGGGCTGTTATTATGAGTAACAACACGTAAAGCATTTAATAAGTTGTTTGTCACATGGTAAACATCCAATGAATATTACTGTCTTCGTTCAGTGAATGTATTCTTACCTTCATCTTACAAATGGAAAAACAGGCACAGAGACTTGCCTAGATCATAGCGTCAGAAATAGGAACAAAAATAAACCCCCAGAACCTCAGCTCAACTATCACAGAGCAATAGGATTGTAGCCGCCTGGCAGGTATGTCTGAAACAAAAACCTCACAAGCTCTATGAATGGAAGAGTGAAAATAATAGGAATGGCTGGGTGTGATGGCTCACACCTGTAATCCTAGCACTGTGGGAGGCTGCAGTGGGTGGATCGTTTACGCACAGGAGTTCAAGACCAGCCTGGGCAAAGTGGCGAAACCCAATCTCTACAAAAAGTACAAAAATTGGCCGGGCATGGTGGTGTATGCCTGTAGTCCCATCCACTCAGGAGGCTGAGGTGGGAAGATCACTTGAGCATGGGAAGCAGAGGCTGCAGTGAGCAGAGACTGTGCCACTGAATTCCAGCCTGGGTGACAAAGTGAAACCCTGTCTCAAAAATAATGATGATGATGACAGGAACTGCATCAAGGAAGCCCATTGCTCAAAAGATATGGTTGTTTTCAAAAAATAAGTTAGGTCAGGCCCAACTTTTTATTTTTATTATACCTCTCAAATGTTACAGAACTCCTATTAGTAAAGCCCAATTAATAATTTGACCTTGAAAAATAAATTCAGTGGAACAAATTAATCAAAACAGTTGGCCTACCATATCTGTGGGTTTGACATCCATAAATTCAACTAACCTCTAATCAAAAATATTCACAAAACAAAAAAACAGATGACGGCATCTGTAATGAAGATGGATACTTTTTTCTTGTTACTGTTCCCTAAACAACACAGTATTAACAACCATTTACCTAGTATTAGGGATTATATTACAATCTAGAGAGGATTTAAAGTATGTAAGAGAATGTATGTATATTATATACAAACACTAAACCATTTTATATAAGGGACCTGAGCATCCACAAATTCTGGTATCCTGGTGAGGGCTGGGGGTGTCCTGGAAACAATCCTCCATGGATACAGAGGGACAACTACACTATCTTCTTTTATAACTTCACATACATGTTTTCATGGATCTAGACAGTAACAGTGTTTTGCATTTTTTGTTTTTTGGTTTTTTTTTGAGATGGAGTCTCGCTCTGTCACTCAAGCTGGAGTGTAGTGGTGCAATCTCTACTCACTGCAACCTCTGCCACCCGGGGTCAAGTGATTATCTGGCTTCAGCCTCCCAAGTAGCTGAGATTACAGGCATGTGCCACCACACGTGGCTAATTTTTGTATTTTTTTAGTAGAGACGGGATTTCATTATGTTGGGCAGGCCGGTCTTGAACTCCTGACCTCAAGAGTCTTCCCAAAGTGCTGGGATTACAGGCGTGAACCATCGCACCCAGTCTCTGCATTATTTTTCAATGGTTATCTTATTATCTTCTTTAAAAAATAAGAAGTCTAACTTACATATCCCCTCCCACCAGAATATAAAAATTCACAAATGCTCAAGTCCCTTTTATAAAATGGTGTAGTATTTGTATATAACCTATGCACATCTGTCCATATACTTTAAATCATGTCTAGATTACCTATAATACCTAAATACAGTGTAGATGCTATGTAAATAGTTGTTATACTGTATTTTTTATTTGTACTATTTTTATTGTTGTATTATTTTTTTTTTCCACAAATATTTTCCATTTGTGGTTGGTTGAACCCACAGATGCAGAACCCACAGATATGGAGGGGAAACTGTATACACAGTATTTAGAAATATGCACATAAAGTACTAGAAGAAACAGCTGCAGGAATAATTGCTTCTGGTGACTGATGTTAAGGGTGCTTAGATTTTGGGGCAGTGAACTATCACTTTTTATTATAAACCTTCAGAACTGTTTAACTTTTTTTTTTTGAGACAGTCTCGCTCTGCTGCCCAGACTGGAGTGCAATGGTGCAATCTCAGCCCATTGTAACCTCTCCTTCCCAAGTTCAAGCGATTCTCCTGCCTCAGCCTCTTGAGTAGCTAGGACCACAGGTATGTGCCACCACGCCTGGCTAATTTTTGTAGAGACAAGGTTTCACTATGTTGCCCAGCTGGTCATGAACTCCTGACCTCATGTGATCCACCTGCCTCTGCCTCCCAAAGTGCTGGGATTACAGGCGTGAGCCACCACACCCAGCTGTGAACTGTTTAACTTTTTAAAGTATAAACAGGCATTACATTAACTTTTAAGGCAGCTAACTATATTTGGATGTTTCTTCTAAAAATCTTTGTGCCAATAATCATACGGCACATGGTAACTCCATTTTACACATACTTTATATATATTTTATATATATATATATAAAATGTTCTTTCTTTTATGTCAGGCCATATAAAACATTGCTAAGCTGGTCGATGACTATATGGCTTAAAACCACTAAAAAAATGCTAATACCTAAGTTTATTGTCATAAGCCTGATGTTCAGCTTGCTTTTATTACTGGTTGTGGAACTACTTCTACGCCTTAGACAATCATATAGCATGCTGTACCTACACAAGAATTGTTTACCTTTATGTCCTCTTGTTGTAAAAAGAAAAAAATCAAAATACCCAAACCTCAAGTTGCAAATACTTAGGAACTTCCCTTGAAAGAAAAATATCTTCGTAAAATATTAGTAAAAGTACAGAAAACTAGGAGATTCATCTAGTTTTCTTAGAATCTATGTCCTGCAGCTAGAAATAGAATCAAGTATATTACCATCAGAGGAATACCCAGTGAGGCCTCCAAAAATGACCAGCACATAACTGACATCAAGCTCCCTCATGATCTCATAGGCTTTTTCCTCTGTGGACGCCATTGCCTGGAAAAACAAATGTACAATTCTCAGAGCAAAATCCCAAGTCATATTATCCCCTCATGCAGACACATTTCCCACTAGACCTTGCACACCAAATACTCAAAGATCCCTTTATCTTACCTGCCCTACTCGAGAAATATGGGTATTATTCCATGTGTTATTGTCCACTAAAATTGTTCGGTTTGCCATAGCTGTAATCTGATAGCCATAATCCCACCAGGACATGACCTTCGCATCCTGAAAGTAGAATGGGAAATGGAAATAACAGGCTTCTGTCTCTAAAAGTCAAATGCAATAGAGAAGGCAGCTTTGGTCTGACAGAAGTGACACCTGGCTAACTAATCAATTTCTTCACAAAGTAATGCATGTCAAACCAGAAAATAAATCCTGGCACCTGGTCTTCCATTTATATAAGATCATAAAATCTCAGCACAAATAACAAACCAGCATTGCCTACACTTTCATCCCAGGTCACTTTACACAAACATCATGAGGTGGGAGGTGTGGGAGACTGTGCAATATAGCCACATCAATAGCCTAGTGTCATTAGATAATTTTCTTAAATAGCCTTTTAACAGAATCACAAAAATCACTTATTATAAAGATGGGGTGGAAACTCAAATCACAGGATATGATGGACAAGAATTAAGACTCTTAAAAGTTTTTATTCCTAACAAATTGTCTCAGAAACGATATTCTTAATAGTTATTGTAAAGGAAATCACTTCAGATTCTCAAAAGGTATAAATTAAAATGTTAAAAGCAGTTATCATAAGCTGATCACTTTACACAAGATTTACATCTTTCTTCTTGCTTCAATTTTCTGATTTTTCTAAAGTGAACATGTATTATTTATCTATAACTTTTTTCTTCTTTTATAACTGGGATGTTCTACCTCATGTTAAAAATCATCATATCAATAAAAGTGTCCATGCAAAGTCTAGATAATTACTAGTAAGCATTAACTATAAAAGATCCCTGAATTGAATGGAGGTTCACCTTTAAGGCTCATTCAAGACTAGAGTTGCAAAGTTCCAATTTCACCAAGTTTCCACCCATCTAAAAGCTATATGATTCACTACAACATCAAATGTCTCCTCCCCCTTTGCCCCTAACCCACAATTCCCACTCCTCCCAAATCTTCACCTCTGGAGTATTGTGACGAAGCCAATAATATGCTTCTCGGAAGTCATCAAATATGATCCTACTGCCATCCCCACCACGGGCAGACAGTACAATGGATGGAGAAGAGTAGGCCTCACTGGTCACCCACGTTGAATGAAAGGTATAGGTGATAAGAAAGAAAGCCATGACCAGTATCATCCCACTTGCCACCTAAACAAGGAAAAAGAATTAATTGTGTAGTTAACCAAATTAAATTCGTACAACACAGGACAACTTGTTAGACACATTCATTAATAGAGATGAGATTGATCAAAATAAGTCAGAGGCTCTATGAGTTAATTCTGACCACCTATGATAGTGCTCCACTTTACTCCTCCCACCCCCCACCACCCACGTACACACATACACACACACACACAGAGTTTCCCAACTCTACTCTTAACATTGCTTCTCACTTCATTCTTAATAGGGTAGGTAGAATCCTGTTGCTTCTTGCTCTTCTTGTCTGGACGACTTATGTCCAGATTCTTCATGTATGTGGATAGCACCTGGGAGACTCCAATGCCGGAGAGAATGCACATAACAGGTGCCAACACTAGCATTAGACGCACCTAACAGAGACAGGACACATGATCAGTCTAATCAGTGTTACACAGTTTACAGATTTCAGCCTATTAGTAGATCAAGACATCAATTTAGGGGTTTTCATCAAACATGACTTCCATAAAAAGTGAAAGAGAAAATACTTGAAATAGTTACAGTACAAGCATATATTTCTTAAACTGTATTTCAATTATATGCATGCACATATGTATATGTGTCTTGAATAATAATGATATAAAGCATATTTCATAACTGTGGTTTGAGACCAAAAAAGTATGAGAAGCACTATTTTACTACAATATATAAAATCCCTCCTCTCTGGCTGGGCACGGTGGCTCACGCCTGTAATCCCAGCACTTTGGGACGCCAAGGAGGGCAGATCACCTGAGGTCGGGAGTTCAAGACCAGCCTGACCAACATGGAGAAACCCCATCTCTACTAAAAATACAAAACTAGCCGGGTGTGGTGGCGCATGCCAGTAGTCCCAGCTACTTGGGAGGCTGAGGCAGGAGAACTGCTTGAACCCAGGAGGCGGAGGTTGCAGTGAGCTGAGACCATGCCATTGCACTCCAGCCTGGGCAACAAGAGTGAAACTCTGTCTCAAAAAAAAAAAAAAAAAAAAAAAAAATCCCTCCTCTCTTTTAACAATCTAGCACTGGGGAATACTCCCACGCCTTCAAGAAAAAACTATCATCTCCCATTTTAAGACACCCAGGGTCATATTATCCAACAAAGTGCAAAAGTGCTTCTATAATACCAAGTTATGAATCCAAGAAAGTTGGACCCCACAACCAGAATGTATGAGTGTCCCATACATTCCTAGGAAGGATCAACAGCAGCAAGCAGCTTTACAACTCATTCCCTCAAATGCTCAGAGGGAAGCATGTGCACAATCATCAGTACTTTCTGAATTCTGCCAGGCAGATAAAAAAGCACCTCAGAGTTAGAGTGAAAAAGTCTACCAGACTGAGGGCAGTCCTCACCATTACAGCTGAAAAGTACATGCTGGTCACACCATACATGATGATAAAAATCCGGGCATCAGACAGGTTGCTAAAGCAGTAATAGAGGCCAACTACAAAAGAGGGAAGGAGAAATAAGCAGCTGAGTCCTGTAGGTTGAAACCTACAAGGGAAAGTGTCTTCATTATATGACTGGATGATTCCACACATTTAACCCAGCAATTCCACTTCCAGGAATTTATCCTAAAAAAACAATCATAGAAACATGCAAAGAAGTTCACTACAGCACACTTTAAAGTAGCAAAAAAATCAGAAACAACCTAAATGTCCAACAACAAGGAGCTAATTATAGTATATTTATAAAATGGAGTATATTAAAATATTGCTGTGTGAGATTATGGACTACTTGCCTTCTTACACATCTTGACACATCTCTGTACTTAAAAAAACTACTAAATGATATATTTTAAGTATTTCTATAAAATAATACTAAGTAACAGCGAAATGTGATTCTTTATGAAGTGAAAAAAAATCAGGGAAAAAACTATGATCTCATTCTTATTTGATAAATATACATCAAAATGTTAACAGTGGCTAGAGATGGGTGATAAGAACTCCTGAATATTTACCTTTTTTGAGATGGGGGTCTTGCTGTATAACCGAGGCTGGTCTCAAACTCCTGGGCTCAAGTAATCCTTCTACCTCAGCCTTCCAAGTAGCTGGGACTACAGGTGCACACTACCCTGCCCAGCTAATTTTATTTATTTTATATGTGTGTATGTGTGTGGGTATGGGTGTGTGCGTGCATTATTTTATTTTATTTTATTTTTTAAGTAGAGACAGGGGTCTCGCTATATTGCCCAGGCTGGTATTGAACTCCTCGCCTCAAGCAATCCTCCCACCTCATCTTCCCAAAGTGCTGGGATTACTGATGTGAACTACAACTCCAGGCCTGTTTTTGTTTTTTTAGATGTGGGTCTCACTATGTTGCCCAGGTTGATCTCAAATTCCTGACCTTAAGTGATCTCACCTCAGGCTCCTAACAGGCTAGGATTATAGGCATGAGCCATTGTGCCCAGCAACTTTTTCTATTTATTTATATATATTTTTTACAATACACAAATTACTTTCACAATAAGAAAAAAGTACAAGTTGGCCAGGCACAGTGGCTCACACCTATAATCCCAGCACTATGGGAGGCCAAGGTGAGCAGACTGCTTGAGCCCATGAATTCAAGACCAGCCTGGGCAACACGGTGAAACCCCATTTCTTCAAAAAAAAATAAAAAATTAGCCAGGCATGGCGGCATGCACCTGTAGTCCCAGCTACTCAGGAGGGTGAGGTGGAAGGATGGCTTGAGCCCAGGAGGCAGAGGCTGCAGTAAGCTGAGATCGTACCACTGCCCTCCAGCCTGGGCAACAGAGCAAGACTCTATCTCAAAAAAAAAAAAAAAAAAAAAAGTAAAAGTTATTTGAGAAAGACCACTAACACTGGTAAATTCTAAAACACATCTGGATTGGCCAGAAGTTAAGAGATTGATGAGGCTTTACAATCAGCAGTACTCATTATAGGACTTCAATACTGCCAAGAGGAAAAACAAGGGTAAAGGGGAAGGAGTATGATAGAAGTACTCAAACAAAACCAACCCTGAGTAGAAATTACGGTTAAATTTTAACTTATAACACAAATGACAAATGAACAGAAAACTGTGAGGCTGAACTTGCCGATATCTACAACTGTTGAACTTCTGACTTCTGCTCAGCTTCATACATGAGAAAATTTGCTTAGCTGTCTGTCCTCTGTATTACACAACATAAACAGGCAAAGAAAAACAAAACACGAATGAGGGTAGCTTGCAAATGTGGAATCAAATCGTGATTCTTACGAACAAGGCCATTTCAGAACACAAGGCCACATACCTGGAAACATGAAGACGAGGAGCTGTAGGTCAAAATAGTATGAGGACCAGGTTGTGGGCTGATGCTCAGACACAGAAGCAATGATGGGGATGTTGTTCTTAGCGTAAGAAGGATCCAGCAGTGAGTAGAAACGCCCCGTCCAGGGAGATATTTTTCCTGGCAGCAAAGAAGCAATACATATTCCACACATACTCTTCAAACAAATATCTAATCCAAATTAATCACAACTTCCCATTTCAATAAGATTCTCAGTGACAGAGAAGGATTAGGTTTTTGCTTAATTGCCACCAATACTTAGAGAGTTCTGCCGGGCGTGGTGGCTCAAGCCTGTAATCCCAGCACTTTGGGAGGCCGAGACGGGCAGATCACGAGGTCAGGAGATCGAGACCAGCCTGGCTAACATGGTGAAACCCTGTCTCTACTAAAAAAAAATACAAAAAACTAGCCGGGCGAGGTGGCGGGCGACTGTAGTCCCAGCTACTCGGGAGGCTGAGGCAGGAGAATGGCGTAGACCCGGGAAGCGGAGCTTGCAGTGAGCTGAGATCTGGCCACTGCACTCTAGCCTGGATGACAGAGCGAGACTCCGTCTCAAAAAAAAAAAAAAAAAAATACTTAGAGAGTTTCACTCCTTCCTTTCTTTCAAACCTAGGAGTACTTTTGTCAGCACTGCCAGCAGAATAAAGCCAGGCTGTATATAAACTTGGAGAGAATAGAGGCAGAAATGCTGCCTGAAAGGGTTTTAGGCCAAATTTGGTCAAAGCAAGGCCAACTGTAGAGATTAAATCAACTATATCCTCGAGTCCTGCTCTGAATTAGTCAATAGATAGACTTGAGCAAAATCAAATTAATCTCTGAGAAATCAAAGTAGGGAAAAAGAAGGAAAATTTGGCTTTCTAACCAACTAAACAGCCACGATTTAGTTTCCATGGTATTAGATGAGTGCCACCTTGGAGGGTATGATAAGCAATATAATGACTTCTCCCACCCAACCAATAGGAAAGAAAAAAAAAGAAAGAAAACGGAGAAGATTTGCAAGGTAAGATCTAGTCCTTTCGCCAGGTGTGATTAAGAGCAGCTCCAACAAGACATTCTCTGCTATGCTGAATCCAAACACTGGGTTGAAAAGTGGATTGAATGTAAAATTGTGGGATTGTACATGCTTCAGATAAAAAAAGAAATAAGAAAAAAAGAATCTTGGCCGGGCGCGGTGGCTCAAACCTGTAATCCCAGCACTTTGGGAGGCCGAGACGGGCGGATCACGAGGTCAGGAGATCGAGACCATCCTGGCAAACACGGTGAAACCCCGTCTCTACTAAAAATACAAAAAACTAGCCTGGCGAGGTGGCGGGCGCCTGTAGTCCCAGCTACTCCGGAGGCTGAGGCAGGAGAATGGCGTAAACCCGGGAGGCGGAGCTTGCAGTGAGCTGAGATCCGGCCATTGCACTCCAGCCCGGGCTACAGAGCAAGACTCCATCTCAAAAAAAAAAGAAAAAAAGAATCTTTTGTGGTCAGAAAATACCCTGTCTTTTGGAGTTTACTCTATGTCTGTACCCATCTGCATTTAATAGTAAAAGTTCTGAGCCTTAGCGGGCGCGGTGGCTCACGCTTGTAATCCCAGCAATTTGGGAGGCCAAGGCGGGTGGATCACCTGAGGTCAGGAGTTTGAGACCAGCCTGACAAACATGGAGAAACCCCATCTCTACTAAAAATGCAAAATTGGCTGGGCGTGGTGGTGGGCACCTGTAATCCCAGCTACTCAGGAGGCTGAGGCAGGAGAATCGCTTGAACCTGGGAGGCGGAGGTTGCAGTGAGCCGAGATTGTGCCACTGCACTCCAGCCTGGGCAACAAGAGCGAAACTCCATCTTAAAAAAAAAAAAAGAGAAAAAAAAAAAAGCTGTGAGCCTTCCCTACCTGTCAGCATGAGGAGAGCTCCCACGGTGAGAAGGACAAAGCCTACCAGAGAGATGACACTCCGGAAAAGAACTTCAAATTGTTGTGGATTCAACTTGCTGCGCAGGTAATCCACAAAGGCATGGATCTGGCAGAGACCAAAGACCCCAAAGGCTGCCATGTGCTCTGATGAAAGGACAGGCTGTAGGTAAAAGGACATGTATGTTAATATTAAGGAAAAAAATGAGTAAGTCCAGTGCAGGCCTGCATTATTCTTATCTAGTTCAAACTAAATGATCAAATGAGTTCTGAGGCCCCAAAGGACTCAGGGCCAATCTAGGGAAGGGTTTAATTCACCAGCCATATTTTCTACAGAATATTTGGAGCCCCCTAAAGCATAAGATACACTATCATTGTCACATATCTGGCTTTTGCTCAGGTTATTTCCTTAGCCTAGACTGTAATTTTTTCCAAATTCCCATCCACTAAAATTCTCATCATTCAAGGTCCAACTCAAATATCATCTCTTCCTAACCTGCCAAACTGAAATCAATCACTCCTCTCTATGTTCCATGTCACATTAGTTCTCTTCTAGCACTTAATCATTCTTTGCCTTAAATGGGTGGTTCTCAAACGCTAGTGGGCATCATAATCACCAAGGGGGTAGGAGTGTTAAAACACAGATTGCTGAGCCCCACCTCCAGAGTTTCTGATTCAGTAGGTCTGTGTTGGGGCTCTAGAATTTGCATTTCTTTCTAACAAGTTCTTAGCTGCTGCTGCTGATGATTCAAGAACCACACTTCTAGAACAGTAGCCTATCGGATATAGACAGCTGCATGTATTTCTTTCCCTGCAAGAAGACCAAAACTTCCTTAAGGACCATAACTGTATTTTTATTCTTTTTACATTTTCAAGTGATTAGCAAACTGCATATACAAATGCTTTTCAACTTATGATTGGGTTACATCCCAATAAACCAATTTTAGGTTGAAAATATCATAAGTAGAAAATGCATTTAATACACCTAACCTACAGAACACCACAGCTTAGCATAGACTACCTTAAACATGCTCAGAACATTTAACATTAGCCTACAGTTGGGCAAAATCATCTAACACAAAGCCTATTTTATAATAAAGTGTTGAGTATCTCATGTAACTTATTGACTACTGTACTGAAAGTGAAAAACAGAACGCTTATATGGGTACTG
Source organism: Theropithecus gelada (assembly GCF_003255815.1). Classification (NCBI taxonomy): domain Eukaryota; kingdom Metazoa; phylum Chordata; class Mammalia; order Primates; family Cercopithecidae; genus Theropithecus; species Theropithecus gelada. Next base: position 116,840,813 of record NC_037682.1, on the reverse strand, counting down.
GAAGTACGGTTTCTACTGAATGCAGATCACTGTCACACCATTCTAAAGCCAAAAAATCCTAGGTCACACTTCGTAAGTTGGGGACAATCTGCAGTAGGTGATCAGTAAAGAAATACTTGTTGACCTCTAAATAAGGTTTGCACTTTCATAATTTCACAAAAGAAATCAAACATGCCACGTTATTCTCTGATTTAGCAGTTGTCTGTTAACTCTATGGAGCACTGTGGTTAAAGGTTTGTGCTTTCGTTCCTGAAGCACTTACAATTAGATACCATTAAGATCAGGATTCTCTGCTACTACATGGGGCCATTTGCATTAAAAGAACTGGAATGCCGGGCGCGGTGGCTCAAGCCTGTAATCCCAGCACTTTGGGAGGCCGAGACGGGCGGATCACAAGGTCAGGAGATCGAGACCATCCTGGCTAACCCGGTGAAACCCCGTCTCTACTAAAAAATAGAAAAAACTAGCCGGGCGAGGTGGCGGGCGCCTGTAGTCCCAGCTACTCGGGAGGCTGAGGCAGGAGAATGGCATAAACCCGGGAGGCGGAGCTTGCAGTGAGCTGAGATCTGGCCACTGCACTCCAGCCTGGGTGACAGATCGAGACTCCGTCTCAAAAATAAAAATAAAAATAAAAAATAAAAATAAAAAAATAAAAGAACTGGAAATTTTAACTTTGATCACTCATCTAAACTCTACTCAACTAAATATCCCTCCCCTTCCCACAAACTTAAAGCCAAAGTAAGAGCCATGAAATTCAAACTCCACGGAGCAAATATTAGCACACTCCTGGATGTAAACTTTAATGACCAATAATTCTGTTGCAAGTAGTTCAATATAAAAGCTGTAAGTCATACTCTTCTTAACAGAATCTAAGATAAATCAGTCTAGTTGGGGCTGCATAGAAAAAGTAGAAGCTGAAAACCCTACTTAGTCAAGGGCTCACCTGGAAACCCACAAAGGAGATCTGCATAGAAAGTATAGTGCCCAGGCAGTAAACAGTACAGTAGGCCACGTAGATCCGGTGGGAGAAACGGCCTGTGAGCATCAGCACCAGGACATGGAGAGGAATCAAGTTGATCAGGAACACATAACCTCCCCATGACGAGACCTATGATGGAATAGAGAAAAACAGTTCCTCTGAGTACGCCTCCTCAGACCACCACCACTTATATTGTAGGATATCACCTATGAGTTTTTAAAAAACACTTATAGTAACTATAACTTTATTTATGCCAAATGGCTTAAAGAGTTCAAATAACTGATATTTTTAAAGAGGAAAATCAAGTCCTTACATGTATAGGTTATATAAAATAAAATAAATTTTAAAAAAGAAAATATAAAATCAAGTTCAAATCCATCACTATAACTCAATCTCCTGCTCCCTCGTGGTTGCTGATGTCATGATCACATAACGAGAGGGACCCAAGCCTCAGAATGAATCTAAATGCAATCTACTGTAAGGTCATACAGAGGATTTAGGGATATGCGAGCAAGTAGAAGCAATTAAGGAAGTCTACACATATACGTTAAGTATGAACAGAAAAAATATATTGGAAAAGAAAAAGTTTAGGGGAACCTACCAGAAAAGAAAGTTGGTCAAACAATAAGTACCAATAGGAAATACAGTATTTAGAGAACTTTAAAAAGTAAAAACATGTAGAAAAAGTTACCATGTAGAAATAAGCAAGGGCACACTTAGCTGCCCAACAGATGGAACCAGTCTTTACTGCCTTGATCCACATGTAGTAGGTGAGTAGCATGCAAAAGATGGCAATCCCTGCAGAAAGCACACATCAAAATTCAACAAGAGGCCAGGCTAGTATAGTGATTAAGAATACTGTTCTGGAACAGACTGCCTGCATCTACTACCAAGTAATAGTGTAATTTTAGGCAAATTATTTACCTCCTTTTGTTTCAGTTTCATGTAAAAAGAAGTAATAGTATCTACTTCATAAAAGTGTTCTGAAAACAAATAATAATTAATGCCTGTAAAGCACTTAGAAGAGTACCTGGCATATAATAAACATTAAGTAAATACTGGCCCTTATTATCATTCTTTCCAAGCACTAAACATACTGCTTCAAGTATAGTTCTTTTTTTTTTTTTTGAGATGGAGTCTTGCTCTGTCAGCCAGGCTGGAGTGCAGTGGCCGGATCTCAGCTTACTGCAAGCTCCGCCTCCCGGGTTTAGGCCATTCTCCTGCCTCAGCCTCCCGAGTAGCTGGGACTACAGGTGCCCGCCACCTCGCCTGGCTAGTTTTTTTGTATTTTTTTAAGTAGAGACGGGGTTTCACCTTGTTAGCCAGGATGGTCTCGATCTCCTGACCTCGTGATCCACCCGTCTCAGCCTCCCAAAGTGCTGGGATTACAGGCTTGAGCCACCGCGCCCGGCCTCAAGTATAGTTCTAAAGACATCCTATATTATCATTCATCATCCTGCCTCTACGTCTTAACATAAGCTAATACTCATGCCCCAACTGCCTCTTTCATTGATATCTGCCTAATGAAGTCCCAACTTCAGGACCCAGTTGAACCTCAACCACTTCCAAAAAACCTCCCTTGATTCCCGAATCTGCTTTTGTTTTTTTTTCATTAAAAAAAACAAAAAAAAATGGGGTCTTGCTCTATTACCAGGCTGCAATCACAGCTCACTGCAGCCTCAACCTCCCAGGCTCAAGCGATCCTCCCACTTCAGTCTCCAGAGTAGCTGGGACTACAGGCGCATACTACCATGCCCAGCTAATTTCTTATAGTGACAGGGTTACCCAAGCTAGTCTCAAACTCCTGAGCTCAAATGATCCACCCACCTCAGCCTCCGAAAGTACTGGATAACAGGGCGTGAGCCACCAAGTTCAGCCCCAAATCTGAATTAATCTGTCACTACATTCCTGAAATACTCTGTTCAAATTTCTATCGTAGCACATAGTATCATCTCCTGTCCCTGGAGTTATATTTACATGTCCGTTTTAATCTTCCTTACGAGATTATGGGCCAATATAACCTTATTCATTATCTATCTCTTTAATTTCTTATAATTATGCACAAAATAATCTTATTCATTATCTATCTAACACTTAATACTATGTTTTCCCAATAACATTCAACAAACGTATGTTGAATTGAAAATAGGTCAATAAGTCATTAAAATTTTAAGGACATCTATTCCCTTTATGTAGGAAAATAAAGCAAATTATTATAATGTTAAAACAACAGTTAACTATCTTATGAGTGCAGAGATGAACCAAAGACTTGTAAGAAAAGTTACCAACTACCTTTCTGGAAAGGATGATGGGAAGAGAACATGAACTTGTCCAAGATCCGTTCCTGCCCATTTCTAATCTTCTCACCCAGTTACCACTTTTATTATTGCTAAACCATAGATTGCACGTTGTGAAGCTCTGTTGGATAATCAGGTGAGAAGATCTTCTTCAGCATTTTAAAAGTCTTACCTTCATTATCATAGGAGCCAGCAACAGATCGGGAGATATATCCAGGAACTACAGCAATCATGGCAGCAGCAAGAAGCCCAGCCCCTGCATCCTGTAAGAAAAAAAGGGTAATGAGACATTAACACCAATACAATGCTGAGAAACAGAGGATCCACTAGTCCATTCTGTTTATAATGGACCCAGAAAACGGCCCAACAATTCTGAAGGTAGATGTGAGATGTCAGAAATGCTAGAAATGCTCACAGCACAAGAAAACTAAAAACTTCATGACCAATTCCCCATGGTGACACCAAACCTGACACTGAGAACACATATGCTGAGGACAGACAAATCAAGAGAGATGTCAAACATCAATACTGTCCCAGAATGGGCTGTTTGGCTACCAATCTCCGCAAGCTTGTAAGTCTCTAACCCTAACAATATCTGTACATCATTGGAACACCAGTCACACCTCTAAAAGCCATGCAAGGACAATCAAAGGAAGAAAATTATTATTTCGGTTAAAAAGCCAACAAAGGTAAGTGATAATCTACCTAAACTGAAAATGCCAGGAGCTTAGGCAATAAAGCTTAAAGATCACCAGGCACCCTTTGAGCTTGGGAGAAAGGAACAACAGATATAAGCCACATTCCAAAAAATAAAGACTTGTCTGTTTAAAGAGTCAAATTTGGGAAAGGGCAGCAAGGAGAAGGATGGAAAAGTTTTCCAAACTAAATTCAGGCTTCCCAAACCCCCAGTAGTTTATCACCTCTCAGGTGTCTCTCTAATACCACAGCACAAACTAAGAATAGCACCCAGGGAGCCAAGGTCAGCAATGCTGAAACCTGGAAAAAGAGAGTCAGCATTATGGAGTCTACTAAGGAAGCCAAGTGGCTTAAGAATTTTAAAATAATTTTTTTTTAAATCAACAAATAATTGCCGAGTACATTCCTGGTAGGAAAAACTAACCATTTTGGAATGTTTCATGTTGGTGTTTTTTTCCTCTCCCTTACATTGTGAGGACTTCAAAATCTAAACCTCACATTTTGCATTTTAAATGTTTTCTTCTTTATGTAGCAATTTACGTTTCACTTTCAACTGTACTCTCATGAGGACAGTTGCTAATGATTAAAAAAAACACATATTCCAGAAAGGGGTTGGGGTGAACCCAATTAATTTGGCCCAGTAAAAGCTGTCTTTACCCTCTGGCTCCCTGCCTTTCTAAGGCTCTGTCCCCCACCCTCCAGCATCTATTAGAGAGGCTCAATAACATTCATTCCCAAGCCTCCTGTCACCCCAAATCCTTCACCTTGAGCTCTTTGGTAAGGTGGTACGTGACGATGGTGGTGAAGGAGGAGAAGAGAGGGGCCAGGAACACACAGACATTCCGAATGTCGATGGTGATGTGGAAAAAATGGAGTACATGGTAGATTGCAGCAGAGGTGATCATTAAACCTGTAACAGGAAGAAGAAACTCCATTAGGTTGTCTTACCAGAACTTAAGGGAAAAAGAAAGGGAAAATCCCAGATACAATAAAGTGACTACGTAAATCTTGACAAATCACCAGAAATACTAACATAGCAACTGCAGTAAGCCTATAAATTTCTCTCATAAGGATTCAAATCCGAAGTCTAGAACGTATAAAAACCACCCATCTCCACTCTACTACAAACGTACTCCTGTCTATATAAGATGCACTTTTAGGAACCTGTAATCAGGATGAAATTACAAGTGTCACAAGACAAAGCTATTAGAAATAAAAGAAACTGGTTCTCTACCATACAAATATTTCTGGTTTTGTTTTTTGGTTTTTTTTTAAAAAACATATCTGATCTCCTCACCTGGGTAAATTGTTCCTCCAATGATTCGTCCCAAAGGGTACCAGGCCCGGTCATCAAACCAGTTATGGAATTTATAAAACCCCTCCTCAGCCAGGAACCTGGTAGTCCGATAATTAAAGTACCTATAGCAAGAAATAAACTTTATTGTGAATTTGTGGTGAATTTTGCTCCTCAGGGTACACCATTGAGAAATTCAGCATTACTCAATGAAAAACCAGTTTAGCATCAAAAATTGTGCCATGAAAATAATTTTATACTACCATAAGTCTGTTCATTTCTATTTCCATGCTTGTCTCAACTAAAGCACTGCTTCTCTCATAAGGAAATGAGCCGGGTGCAGTGGCTCACACCTGTAATCCCAGCACTTTGGGAGGCCGAGGCAGGTGGATCACAAGGTCAGAAGTTCGAGACCAGCCTGACAAACATGGTGAAACTCTGTCTCTACTAAAAATAGAAAAATTAGCTGGGCGTGGTGGCATGTGCCTATAATCCCAGCTACTCAGGAGGCTGAGGCAGGAGAATCACTAGAACCTGGGAGGTGGAGGCTGCAGTGAGCTGAGATCACCACTGCACCCTAGCCTGGGCAACAGAGCAAGACTCCGTCTCAGAAAAAAAAAAAAAAAGGGAAATGAAACTGGAACCTAACATTATAACAAAGCAATCAAATAGGACACTTCATCAAGTTGACATGTGGTAGGCATTAGGACCAGTCAGAGAATTCAAGCACCATGAAGACAAAGCCACTGAGATGTAGGCACTAATAGATTTTGGCTTTCTTATTCTTTTTTTTGAGACAGAGTTTCGCTCTTGTTGCCCAGGCTGGAGCACAATGGCGCAATCTCGGCTCACTGCAACCTCGGCCTCCGGAGTTCAAGCCATTCTCCTGCCTCAGCCTCCTGAAAGTAACTGGAATTGCAGGCGCTCGCCATAACGCCCAGCTAATTTTTGTATTTTTAGTAGAGACAGAGTTTCACCATATTGGCCAGGCTGGTCTTAAACTCCTGACCTCAGGTGATCCACCTGCCCCGGCCTCCCAAAATGCTGGGATTACAGGCGTGAGCCACCACGCCTGGCCAGATTCTGGCTTTCAAGTGACAGGAACATATTTTTAAAAATCTATACTGCACACAAAGATACATGGATAATTTTGAGTGATGAGAATCTTTAAAGATGTTGGTATACCACCATATGCAGGATGAAAAAACTTTAACCTACTTCATAACACAATTTTCTTAATCAGTGTTTAAGCTTTTAACAAGGTCTACTCATGCAGTTATCTAAAATGCTTCTTATGTCACCTATAGAGTAGCATAAAAACAGATTACAGCTGGGCATGGCAGCTCATGCCTGTAAGCCCAGCACTTTGGAAGACTGAGGCGAGAGGACCCCTTAAGCCCAGGAGTTCAAGACCAGCCTGGGCAACACAGTGAGACCCCATCTCTACAAAAAAATTTTTAAAAAATTAGCCAGGCATGGTAGCACACACCTATAGTCCCAGCTACTCAGGAGGTTGAAGTGGGATGACTGCTTGAGCCCAGGAGGTCAAGGCTGCAGTGAGCCATGATGGCAATACTGTGCTCCAGACAGGGCAACACAGCAAGACCCTTTCTCAAAAAAATATAGAAAGATACAGATACATAGACAACATGAAAAATATTTGATATAAAATGCTTAAGAGCTATAAATGGAAAGATAGTTCTTTAGGCCCCAAATATATAAGTCCTTCTCTTAAGTTTCTCATTTAAAAAGAAATAAGGCTGGGTGAGGTAGCTAACACTTGTAATACCAGTACTTTGGTAGGCCAAGGCAGGTGGATCACTTGAGCTCAGGAGTTTAAGATCAGCCTGGGCAACACAGCAAGACCCTGTTTCTAAAAAAACACAAAAATCAGCAGGACTTACTGGCGTATGCCTGTAGTCCCAGCTACTCGGGAGGCTGAAATAAGAGGATCACCTGAGCCCAGGCAGGTTGAAGCTTCAGTAAGCCCTGATCATGCCACTGCACTCCAGCCTGGTGACAGAGCAAGACTCTGTCTCAAAAAATAAAATTAATAATAATAATAATAAGGCCAGGCGCGGTGGCTCACTCCTGTAATCCCAGCACTTTGGGAGGCCGACGTGGGTGGATCACCTGAGGTCGGGAGTTCGAGACCAGCCTGACCAACATGGAGAAACCCTGTCTCTACTAAAAATACAAAATTAGCCAGATGTGGTGGCGCATGCTTGTAATCCCAGCTATTCGGGAGGCTGAGGCAGGAGAATTACTTGAACTGGGGAGGCAGAGGTTGCGGTGAGCTGAGATCATGCCATTGCACTCCAGCCTGGGCAACAAGAGCAAAACTCCATCTCAAAAAAAATTAATAATAATAAATAAAAATAAATTAGAGGCCGACGTAGTAGTTCATGCCTGTTATCCCAGCACTTTGGGAGGCAGAGGTGGGTGGATCGCTTGAGCAATAAGTTTGAGACCAGCCTGTGTAACATGACAAGACCCAATCTACAAAAAATACAAAAATTAGCCAGTTGTGGTGGTGCATGCCTGTAGTCCCAGTTACTCGGGAGGCTGAGGCAGGAGGATCACTTGAGCCCAGGAAGTTGAGGCTGCATGAGCCATAACTGAGCCACTGAACTTCAGCCTGGGTGACACAGCAAGACCCTGTTTCCAAAAAAAAAAGGAAGACAGACAAAAATAAACAAAAAGAGTCTCAAACTAGAGATAGTTTAATTACTTTGGATAATCATGATTAACCGTTCTCTCTGCCCACCTCTCTAACCCTATTTCCTCCTTGGTCAGTCAAGTTTTGAAAGCTGAAGTAAACAGAAGCAAGAGATGGCAGAAATCTCTATCCTTCTGTTTGTCACTGATGTTGTTTTGGTGACTGTCAGAAACAGAAGAGATGAGGGTTGCAGACATCAATGTGTCAGAATTGTGTCCTTTACCTACCAGTAGGAGAGGCAGAGTGAGAGAGGAAGTGTAAGTTAGTAGGAATAGATCTGGACTGCATTCACCACTCTGGGAATCAGTTTCCTCCTCTGCAAAAGGAAGCGTCAAGTCCCTTATAGTTCCTAACAGCTCTTGACAACAAAGCAGATGCTCTTGCTTATCTAACATCAATATTTGCTCATTCAGAGGGTCTGAGAAAGAAGCCTAACAGATTGGGATCAAGAAACAAAAGGAGGCTGGGCATGGAGGCCCATGTCGGTAATCCCAGTACTTTGGGAGGCCGCGGAGGGAGGATTGCTTGAGTCCAGGAGTTTGAGACCAGACTGGGCAACATAGTGAGACTCCATCTCTTCAAAAATTTTTTTTTAAATTAGCTAGGCATGGTGGCACATGCCTGTGGTCCCAACTACTTGGGAAGCTGAGGTGGGAGACTCACTTGGGCCCCAGAAGTCAAGGCTGCAGTAAGCCGTGATCACACCACTGCACTTCAGCTTGGGTGACAGTGTCAGACCCAATCTCAAACAAACAAAAAAAAAACAAAAGGACATGTTTCCTCATTCATGAGAAAAAATATAAACTCAATTTGGGAGGCCCCAAACAGAATACTGTAATGTCTCCAAAATGCTTTCAAGTATCTACACAAAACAAAATCATAAATTTGCAAACAGATGCAGGCATTTTCAATCAAAATACTCCACAAGATTAAATATACTATTTTTAAGATATCAATAATATTTCAAGAACCTAAAATTTTGGCCCTCCAAATTTGTTATAAGCCTTAACTTTACGCAATAGAACACAGTGATTCCAGTCTCGAGTCAGACACACCAACATTCAAATCAACATTCAGTTCCTCCATGTACTGAATATGCAACCTTAGATGACCTTAGATGACCACTCCGGCCTGAGTCTCCTCATTTCTTTTTTCTTTTCTCTTTTTTTTTTTTGAGATGGAGCCTTGCTCTGTCGCCCAGGCTGGAGTACAGTGGCATGATCTCAGCTTACTGCAGCCTCCACCTCCTGGGTTCAAGCGATTCTCCGGCCTCAGTCTCCACAGTAGCTGGGATTACAGGCACATGCCACCACGCCCAGCTAATTTTTCTATTTTTAGTAGAGATGGGGTTTTACTATGTTGGCCAGGCTGGTCTCGAACTCCTGACCTCGTGATCCACCCGCCTCGGCCTCCCACAGTGCTGGGATTACAGGCGTGAGCCACCGTGCCCAGTGGAGTCTCCTCATTTCTAAGAAGGGAATAATAGTACCTACATCTCAAAGGGTTGCTGAAAGGATTTACAGATAATCTGTAAATTAGTGCTTGGAACAAAATGAATGCTTAGTAAATGCTAGTTATTAATACCACTAAGAACTTCCACCATATCTTTTTCATCTAATGAACAAAATTCCTAATCAAACTGATAACTTGAGTTTTTTCATTGCCCTAGAATTTAACTAAGAAGCCTAATTTCTATTACATAAATTGCTAAACAAACAAGCAAACAGCAAAATGTCATGAATCTCAAGTCCATCATTTGTGATTCTCTTCTGAGCCTGGAATACACACCAGGACCCTTTCCTTCAGTCTGCATCACAAACTTTTACCAAACTGAGCAGCCAGAATTCTTAGCCTAGCCAGATCTTAAGTGATAGGCAGACATACTAGCAATGCCTCTCACATTTTTTGAGTTTCAGAGACTTACTTGGTCAATTCCAACACTTTTTTTTTTTTTTTTTTTTTTTTTGTAGAGATGGGGTTTCACCCTGTTGCCCAGGCTGGTCTTGAACTCCTAAGCTCAAGTGATCCCTCCACCTCCGCCTCCCAAAGTGCTGGGATTACAGGTGTGAGCCACTGTGCCTGGACTCCAACATATATGCTTTAAAAGGAGATAATTATATCCTTTGGAAGAGTTTAAGCTTTTTTTTTTTTCCCTTAAATGTACTGAAAACACATCTGTATCACTGAGGCCTGACTGAAATTTGAATCTAAAACCCATGAACCTGAATGCCTCCCAAAGTAAATAATACCAGATCAAGCAAAGGTACTCACGGATCAAACTCATGGATAACACTTTCAAATCTCAGGACAGCAAAGAGACGAGTGGAGAAAGCTGCAAAAACCAGAGAGTTAATATTTTACTGGTAATATGTCATGAAAGAACAGCAGATATAGTGTTATAATGAAGACAGTATTATCCAGTAGAGAGGTCACAGAAAATACAAAATAATCCCTGAATAAAGTCTTTATTCCATCTCTCCCCACATAAAGGAAACAAGAGAAGTTAACTTTCCCCTGACAATGGCATCTACATTTTCCACTTTCATAGGTCACAGTTAACTAATCATAAAAGCCTGTAACATTACATTCACCTACTAATACCAAACTCAACTTACATGGTCATCTTTTATACACGTTGACTCCCCCACCACACACACATAACTAACCTTAACCTTGGAGCCAAGTAATAGGTATGGCAAGCAAAATTATACCTAGGACTCATGAAGAGCCAGAAAATCTAAAATACAGAGTAAACACTCAAGAAACTTTCAAAAATATGACAGAAGGCACCTAAATTGAAGATAATTGTCTTTTACAAAAATCAGTTATCCACGGGTCCCCAATATCACTTTCTGCCCTGTGAGAAAATAGAATTGGCACAGCATGCTTCCCATTCTTTCACAGATGATCATAGCCCTGACTCTTTTTTTTTTTTTTTTTTTTTTTTTTTGAGACAGTCTCGCTCTGTTTCCCAGGCTAGAGTGCAGTGGTGCAGTCTCGGCTTACTGCAACCTCTGCCTCCCAGGTTCAAGTGATTCTCGTGCCTCAGCCCCCCAAGTAGCTGGGATTACAGGTATCCACCACCACACTCAACTAGTTTTTGTATTTTTAGTAGAGACAAGGTTTCATCATGTTGGCCAGGCTGGTCTCAAACTCTCAGCCTCAAGTGACCCACCCACCCCAGCCTCCCAAAATGCTGGGATTACAAGCGTGTGCCACCATGCGTGGCCCATAGCCCTGACTTTTATATTCCTTCTATTTTGCCTTCATTAAATTATACTGATGAGGAATGGAAAAACATAACAATCTGCTAAAAAGAACAAGGCATTTAAAGATAGCGATTTTCAATTTTTTTCTAGACTTTCCTCTTTCTATCCCCAAAGAAAGGGAGGTTCACATGCACACTCACATAATACAGCAGCCATTGACAGAATGAGAAGCTTCAGAAGTGTGTCCTGCTTCTCATAGGACAATCGCAAAAATCCGAATTTAGTCATCTTAACATGAATGGGTGGCCACACACGACGATCAGCTAAAATGAAAAAGTCAAGACCACAAGATATTGAACACCTTCAATTTACTAGATTTTCATATTTTATGATGAGAGGGAATCATAAAGGACATAGAAGCTAGCAAAAACACCAGAGAGGGTCAAAGCTAATACTAATATCCAAGCCTGGCCTAAAGTATGATCAACTTGCAAGGAAGTAGGCACAAGTCAGGTCTATGTGTCAAGACTAAAATAGAGTGGTCAGAATAAACCATCCATAATTCTATTTCCCACTCCTTCACAGCTAACTCCTTCACAGCTAACAAGTACATAAGCACAATTAGCAATAGTTCAGTACAAGGAAGAGATGAAAAAATAAATAGGAAGATTGGAAATACTGAAAAATAATAAAATGGCAAAAGAGAGCACTCAGGAAAAGGCAGGACTGTATGGGGGGGAAAAGCAGGAAATAAATATCGAGACCAGAAGTGCAAGCCCCAGCAATTTCCGAGGCTAAGGAGGGAGGATCACTTGAAGCCAGGAGTTCAAGACCAATCTGAGCAATACAGTGAAACTCCATCTCCACAAAAATTGTTTAAAATTATGCAGGCTTGGTGGTCTGCACCTGTAGTCCCAGCTACTCAGGAGACGGCGGCAGGAGTTGGAGGTTGCACTGAGCTAGGATCACACCACTGCACTCCAGCCTGGACAACAGAGCCAGACCTCGTCTCTTTAAAAAGGAAAAAAAAAAAAAAAAGAAAGAAAAAGTGAAAGCAGTAAGAGGAAAAATAGAGGTCACGACTGAATCAACACAATTTCGAGCCCTAAATTTAAACTTCAACTGAATGGCTATAAACTTTTTTCTTTTCCAAATCCCAGTGGGGCTGTCGGGTCAACTAAGAGCATAACTGATAACTAAGGCAGGTACAATCATGCACTCAAGAAGAGGAGGAGGTACACAAACACAGACCCACTGCGCTCTCAATCCCATATATCAGACTGTAACAGCTGCTCAGATCGATACCCGTTTCCAATCATCTGTCTCAAGGCATCTCTGTAACTGACAATGCTGATTTAAGAGATTCATTAAATTACACACAGATATTTGATGGCATCAGATGATAAGCTAGAGGGAAAGAAAACGAATTTTTCCTACTGAAGCAGAAGAGTCGGGGGCTAAACAAAGTAGATTAAAATGTTTGAACTGCAAACAAAGTAGATTAAAATGTTTGAACTGTGGACAGTTCAAAATGGAAATCACATGACAGATAAGAATTACTTATATAGCAATATAGCATTAATCTACCATAGGTTAGTTATTCTTGTATAAGACAGTACTAGACAGTACTACCTTTTTTTTTTTTTTCTTTTTTGAGATAGAGTCTCGCTCTGTCGCCAGGCTAGAGTGCAGTGGTGCCATCTTGGCTCACTGCAACCTCTGCCTCCCGCGTTCAAGCGATTCTCCTGCCTCAGCCTCCTGAGTAGCTGGGACTACAGGTGCGCGCCACCATGCCCAGCTAATTTTTGTATTTTTAGTAGAGAAGGAGTTTCACCATGTTGGCCAGGGTGGTCTGGATCTCTTGACCTTGTGATCCGCCCACCTCAGCCTCCCAAAGTGCTGGGATTACAGTCAGCGTGAGCTACCACACCCAGCCCTACCTTCTTAAATTACAATGTGATCAAGGGCTAAGTTATAACGATTATAACAAAGGATATCGTTCAAGACTTTTTGCTTTTATTGTTTTTGATTGACACGTAATTGTACCTATTTATGGAGTACAGTGTGACATTTCTGTACATGTATATAATGTGTAATATCAAGTCAGTATAATTAGTAGATTCATCACCTCAAACATTTATTTTTTTTTGTCTTAGGAATATTCAAAATCCACTCTTCTAGCTATCTGAAAATATACAATAAATTGTGTATTTTTGTTAATTATACTCCTAATCATAGTTATCCTATAGAACACTAGAATTTATTCCCCCTATCTAGTTGTACTTATGTATCTGTTAACAAACCTTTGTCTATCCTCCCCCATGAATCTTTTTTCCCACTATTATTAGAATAAAGGAGAAAAAAAAAAACCCACATACTGGACTAGGTGGAAGGCGTATAGAATGCTGGCACCAACACTGAGAAGTCAAGCATGTTTTCCATAATTAACTGTCCCAGAAGAGCAGTTTTAGAAATGTGTTTAAGTATAGTCCCAAAGGGAAATCTTATTTTGAAACTAAAAATAAAGGCCTAACTACTCCAGGAGGTCAGCAAACCAGCCATATCTCTCAGGGTTTGCAGCTGTTTTCTGGAATGCCTGAAATAGGAACAAACTTAACACCACTGCGTTGATATGAGCCGCACACCAAAATGAGACTGCTAGGACCTCTACTTGAAAACTGAGTAAAGGAGCTAGTCATTTAGGGCAGGGCCGTAAGGGAGATTTCATCTCGTGCTCTTTGGTCACTTTCGCACACGGCCAAGCAAATAAGAGCAAAGACACCTTTCTTAAAACACTTACCAATCTGCTCTCCTCAACTGTGCTCTGCAAAGTGTGGCATCTCCTGCCACCCTAGCTGTAGTTTCCCAGACTGCAATTTCCCCAGCCCCGTTTCCCTACACACGTTTCCACACCCTCTCACAATCGTTTACTCTCTTCTCCCTCCTGGTCTCTCCAGCGGGTCCCACCTCCCTCTTCTTCCCGCCCTCAAAGAACTGACCATCTCTGACAACCCCCAGCGCGACCCTCATCACCCCAGCATCCTACGCGCCCTCCCCTCCATAACTAGTCCCAGGACCCAGTCTTTCCCACGCTCTGTCCCCAAGATCCACCTTACCTTCCCTCCCCAGACCTTCACATCCTTCCATCCAGGAAGCCCCCACACCACGCCCCACGCCCCCTCCTCTGCAAGGCCCTAAACTCTGCTCTCCATCCCCACTTAGAGTTTTGCCCCGTGCACACTTCGTTCAGCCCCACCAACGCCATGGACTGCACCTGCCGCTGATTTTCAAGTTACGTTCTATGGCCTTCTCACCTGGCCGGCTTTCCTAGGCGATCCGCTGGGCTCCCTCGGCCATCAGTTCAGCGGCGCACCCAACCCTGGCAGCAGCCGGGTCCGCCTCCCCGACCGCTCCCCCGTTGGCTGGCTCCAGGCCAATTCGACGCTTCGGGAGAGCGATAGGATCTGGGAACTGTCTGTCAAACTCGGAGGCGTAAACCGAACCGCGATTCCAGTTTTTAATTGGTCATTACAGCTATCGCTTAGCAGTCTAGAGGCGTGTCTGCGTGCTCCCGCCGAGCTGTCATAGGCCGGCGCGTAGGAGTCAAGAGCGCGGAAAGAACGTGCCCCAAGCAGTTTGGTTGAGGGCCGAGGAGTGACGTGTCGGTCGGCGGACCCACGGGGAGTCGCGGTGGAAAGCAGTGGCCCGCTGACTCCCGTCATGTGACAAGAAGCGGAAACTACGCTGAAATAGGCCCTTGCTCCAAGTCCCAGTAACTCGGAATGCGGAGCCGCTGGTCTCCCTCTTTTTTAAGGTAGAAGTTGTTACGTAATACAAGGTGAATGGAGAGGAGGGAAGCATTTCAAACGCTTCCTGGTCCAGACTGCGTCTTTTGCAGGATGTGCCTGATAGTTGGCTCAAGAGCTTTTACAGTGCTCTGGTAACTGCGATGGACCTGGGAACCTTGGCAGAGTTCACAGCCCCTAGCTTTGTGAAAGAGCGTGCCTAGGCGTAAAGGGGTTGTCGGGGCTAAGCTGGAGGCGTCTCCACTGCCGGCTGAGACAGCCACCGCCACGGAGGCACAGCCCTCTCCAGCAGCAGACGGGCTTCCTCGGGGGACCGAGAGGCAGCCCGGCCATGCTTAGTCCAGCCCTTTGTACGATACCCGCCAGAGAGCCGCTCTCCCTATTCTAACTTGTCTGTCTTCTCCCGCACCCAACGCGCTCCCCGACCCCCAATAACGTTGCTGAGGGCAGAGAAGGGGACGAAGTTTCAGCGGCAATTCCATCATCTCAGACTCGCACGTATACACCTTTATCCTCAGGCACTTCTACTCCCTGCGCGCCTTGGTGAGCCAAGACTACACCAGAGAGAGTGGGAACGTCCCGCAGCTCTTCCAACTTGTTGCCCCTGCCACTCACGCAGCTTCCTATTTACTCTCCCCTGAACGGAACCTACCGCTTATTGAAAGGTCATTATTTAAATCAGTGCTTTAGAATCACATGCATTTTTTAAAAAATTCACATGATCAGGCTCGCCCCAGGACGTTATGATTCAATAGATCTGCTTTTTTTGTTTTGTTTTTAATAGTAAGTGTTTGATGTAATTTTACTTCAAAAAAAGGAAACTGAAGCTGAGCCTGAAGGAATTACAGAACTTGAAGTAAATGCTTCTTCAAAATAAGAGTTTTGGTCGGGGGCGGTGGCTCACACCTGTAATCCCAGCACTTTGGGAGACCGAGGTGGGCGGATCACGAGGTCAGGAGATGGAGACCATCCTGGCCAACATGGCGAAACCCCGTCTCTGCTAAAAATACAAAAATTAGCCGGGCGTGGTGGCGCGTGCCTGTAATCCCAGCTACTCGGGAGGCTGACGGAGAATCGCTGGAACCAGGGAGTCGGAGGTTGCAGTGAGCCGAGATCGCGCCACTGCGTTCCAGCCTGGCGACAGAGCTAAACTCCATCTCAAAAAAAAAAAAAAAAAAAAAAAAAAATTTTTTTTTTTAAAAAAAAAAAAAAAAAGCAGGGCTTGGGGGGCGGGGAATTAAAATTAGAAAGATTGTGTTCAAGTTTTTTTGTTTTTTTTTTTTTTGTGTAAGTAGTATCCTAAGAATATTAAGGCCGGTCGCGATGGCTCACGCCTGTAATCCCAGCACTTTGGGAGGCCGAGGCGGGTGGATCACCTGAGTCAGGAGTTCCAGAACAGCCTAACCAACATGGTGAAACCCCATCTCTACTAAAAATACAAAAATTAGCTAGCTGGGCGTGTTGGCGGGCGCCTGTAATCCTAGCTACTTGGGACGCTGAGGCAGGAGAATCGCTTGAACCCAGGAGGCAGAGGTTGCAGTGAGCCGAGATCGCGCCATTGCACTCCAGCCTGGGCAGCAAGAGCGAAACTCCGTCTCAAAAAAAGAAAAAGAATATTAAGATGTTAGAGTTTTTATTAATTTTTTCAAAGTAGGCTGGGCGCGATGGTGGACTCCTGTAATCTCAGCTACTCAGGAGGCTGAGGCAGGAGAATTGCTTCAACCCGGGAGGCAGAGGTTGCAGTGAGCTGAGATCGCGCCATTGCACTCAGCCTGAACAACAGAGCAAGACTCCATCACCAAAAAAAAGAGAAAGTATTAAACATGTTTCTTAAAGAGAATAAGCTTCCAAGTGATGAAATTAAGTCAACCTTTTTGAAAGTCACAATGTACTGTTAAAGAACAAAGTTTGAAAATCTAAGCCTATTTTTAGGATGAGTCTTTGATACCAGCCCATGAGGAAAGGCTTACTTGTGAATAAAATCAAAGGAAAACAAACTAATAGGAAAATCTTTATAATTATTATAAACAAACCTTGAGGTCCAGGCGTGGTGGCTCAAGATTGTAATCCGAGCACTTTGGGAGGTTGAGGTGAGAAGATGGCTTGAGGCCGGGGGTTGGAGACCAGCCTGGTGAGATGCAGTGTCTACAAAAAATAATTTTTAAAAATTAGCTGGGCATGGTCGTGCTGGCCTGTAATCCTAACTTCTGAGGAGGTTGAGGCAGGAGGATTGCTTGAGCCCAGAAGTTAGGCAGCAATGAGCTATGATCACACCACTTCACTCCAGCCTGGTCAACAGAGTAAGACAGACCCTGTCTCTAAAATAAAATAATAAATAGACCAGGCGTGGTTGCTCATACCTATAATCCTAGCATTTTGGGGGACCGAGGCTGGCAGATCACCTGAGGTCGGGAGTTCAGGACCAGCCTGACCACCATGGAGAAACCCTGTCCCTACTCAAAATACAAAAAGCCAGGTGTGGTGGTGCAAGCCTGTGATCTTAGCTACTAGGGAGGCTGAGGCAGGAGAATCTCTTGAACCTGTGAGGCAGAGGTTGGGGTGAGCCAAGATCGCACCATTGCACTCTGGCCTGGGCAACAAGGGTGAAACTTTGTCTCTAAATAAATAAATAAATAAATAAAATAAACCTACAGTTTATACATGAACTATAGTGTATCAGTTAATCCTCCTCCCTCCTGATTTATAAGCCCAAAAGTTTTGAACTGGTTGTTTCAGAAAGCAATGCTTTTACTATTTCATCAGTTGCTTAAAAGGAATGTTTTGATGTAGAAGTTAGAACTTTTTTGTAGAGCTTTTGGTCATTCTTAAAGTATTGGTTTATCTTTCTTGTATATCATTGATAAACAAAACTGATGCCTTCGTCTCATTTGTAGCACAGCAGAGTAATAGTATCTGTGTTCTTGAAGCTGTTCTCTCCAGAACCCATGTTTCTAAGTGTGTGTGAAGTTGTATTACTGGGATTTCCCCTGAGTGCACTTCTGGATCCCACTGTTTTATGTTATTTGGTTGGGTGTTTTGTCTTAATAAGACATCGTTCTTTTTTTTTTTTTTTTCATAGATTATCATCTGATAAGACATCTTTCTATTTCTTAGATTTATTTTTCACTTTTGATGAGTTTTTTTTTTAAGTAAGTGTTTTAGAAAAGCTGAATGGAAGCAAACATTGCCGTTTCGTGTTAGAAAATATCTGTATTTTGTCCTTAATAGCATGGCTAGGTTTAGAATTTTAGGAACAAAATTGGGACCCACCCACCCCAATTGCACACAGACACAGAAAAGCACACTTTCAAGGCATTGTGACTATATTGTCCGTGATCCACTGTGCCTTGAGAAACCTGATGCCAGTCCAAGTCACATTCCTTTATGGGTAATCTATTTCCCTCTCTGATAAATTGTCTTTCCTTAGAGATTTCATCTATGTGTTTCGTCTTCTTTCATTTTTTTCTGCTTTACATTTGGCAGGCCCTTTCAGTCTGAAAGCTAAAATTTGTATAATCAGTTCAGGAAATGTTCTTTGATTTTATTTATCTCCATTTTTCTATTCTCATTTTCTGAAGTTGCTGTTGGACAAATGTTTTATCTCCTGGTTCTTGGAAGGCTCTCCTGTTCTTAACTTTTTCTTGATCTTTTTGCTGTATGTTCTGGAAGATTTCCTCAATATTATCTTGCAGTTCACTAATTTAGCCTCCTCGGTGTCACTTTTTTTTTTTTTTTTTTCCTTGAGACAAGGTCTTATTCTGTCACCTAGGCTGGAGTGCAGTGGCACAATTTCAGCCCACTGCAGCCTCAACCTCCTGGGCTCAAAGGATCCTCCTGCCTCAGACCTTGAGTAGCTGGGACTACAGGCGTCCGCCACCACGCCCAGCTGATTTTTTGTATTTTTAGTAGAGACGGGGTTTTACCGTGTTAGCCGGGATGGTCTCTATCTCCTGACTTTGTGATCCGCCCACCTCAGCCTCCCAAAGTGCTGGGACTACAGGCTTGAGCCACCGGGCCTGGCCAGTGTCACTTTTATAAGCCATCTCATTTTAAAAAATTTCCGTAACTGTTTTAATTTCCAAGAGCTTTCCTATTCTGTTCTTTTCACAATAATCTGTTCTTATTTTGTGGATGCAGTAGCTTCTGAAATCTCTGTGAAAATAGTTATTAGAATTTCTTAAATTACCTTTTGTTTCCACAATTACTTAAATTTCCTCCAGAGCCAGGTGTTGTTATTTGTGTTTTGGAAAAGCTGCTGAGCTGATTGCGATGTTGATTCCTCGTGAAGAGGAATGATTAGAGGAACTTACCTAAATGATTAAATGGTCATTGTTTTTTTTTTTCTCTAGGTCTCAAAGCACTACAGAACATTTAAATTTGAAATCAGAATGAGTACAAGGAGAGGCTGAACACATGGCCTAATTGCTCATCTTACTCAAAGATTCCCTGAATTCCAGTGTTTTATCCAGCTTTGAGACCTATGGAAAAATAGCTAATCATGTAATTCTTGAAATTTTTGCATATTCATTTGCTTGTCAGTTTCTCTTACTGGACTGTCAGGTCCTAGAAGGCAGTAATCATATCTTTCTGGTTCACCCTTGAGTCCCCAGTCCCTTGCTCAGTACCTGACACAGAAGGTGCTCAAATACTTGTTACATGATTAAGTCATAATTCCCTCACTTGATCCTTCAGTGGTTTTGCAAACTCATTTTAGGTCCATCCAAAATTTGTACTGGTGTATGGCTCTCATTGTTACAAATGTGTAAATTACACTGACCTGAAGTCAGCCTCCTTTTAACTCCTATAGGTTATACAACTTAGGCAGAATATCATTTTTTTTTTATTTTGAGATGGAGTCTCACTCTGTTGCCCAGGCTGGAGTGCAGTGGCACAATCTCAGCTCACTGCAACCTCTGCCTGGCAGGTTCAAGCGATCCTCCTGCGTCAGACCCCTAAGTGGCTGGGACCACAGGCGCGTGCCACCTCGCCCAGCTAATTTTTTGTATTTTAAGTAGAGACAGGATTTCACCATGTTAGCCAGGATGGCCTTCATCTCCTGACCCCGTGATCCGCCCGCCTCGGCCTCCCAAAGTGCTGAAATTACAGGCATGAGCCACCGTACCCAGCCCAGAATATGTTAATAAAAGGTGGGATGACTGCTAAACTATCCACCCCACTACTGATGAACAGATAACCTTCACCAAAGCAATCTCAATAATGGAGGTAAACACACATAAAGGAGCATAATGAACATACTACTGCTATAATCAGAAAATAAAGTAATATTTGTGGGTGGAAAATGAGACAGTGAATAGACAACTGTAGTTGCTTTTTCTCTCATAGATGCTATCCTTTTATTAAGTGCAGAGCAGTTAACACATCTGTACATGAATGTGTCATTTAAGTTTCTAGCAGACTTAATGTACTCAGATCTAAAGCATCTACTTTCTAATTTTGAGAGTTGCTATAACAGACAACTCAGCTCTATAGATAGAATAAAAAGGGTTGTGTTTTCTATTACATATACCTGTCCAAGCTGTGATGTCTATCCCTTAAAAAGTGCTTCTGGGAACAATTCCTCAGATCCTACTGGTTTTGTGATTCAAACTCAACCAAATATTCATTTTTAGTTTTGTGAACTCCCTTGTTTTTGGTTACTAATTATTAGTCTGCTTCAAACAGGTATTCTGAACTTGGCAAAAATAGAGTCTAGTCTCTTTTTGACCCATTTCCTAATCACTGCTCTCAGTGACAATACCCTCGTGAAAGGCAAGAAAAATTTACATTGCTTTGTGTTTATAACTCATTTGAGATTGTCACATTTCTCTTATTGCAGATAAGCCTAATATAGCCTTTGTACAAAAGGCTGGACTGCTCAACTATGCTAATAAAACTCTGGAGGTTCCTCACTTCCAGTCATTTAAACTTTTACACATTTTCGATAGCCAGGCACAGTCCTGGGGATAAAAATCATACACCTTCATCCACTCAACTTCCCTGACCCTTTTTTCACCTCCCAAGACAGAGTCTCACTCTGTCACCCAGGCTGGCGTGCAGTGGTGTGATCTTGGCTTACTGCAACCTCCACCTCCCAGGTTCAAGTGATTCTCCTGCCTCAGCCTCCCGAGTAGCTGGGACTAGAGGCGTGCGCCACCATGCCTGGCTAATTTTTGTATTTGTAGGAGAGATGGGGTTTCACCATGTTGGCCAGGCTGGTCTTGGACTCCTGACCTCATGATCCACCTACTTCGAGCCTCCCAAAGTGCTGGGATTACAGGTGTGAGTCACCATGCCCAGCTGCCTTCACCCTTTTAAACTAAACTGAGATGTTTCTATTTTTTTTTTTTTTTTCCTGATAGTTTATGAGATGCTTCTAAATGGTACAGGTACAAATTTCAGGAAGCAAATATGTGATTGCTTAAATAACTAAGCCTACTTTTTTAAAACTTAGTTTTAAGAAACTAAGCTTAAATAAGGCAATCACTCATCACAAGTTGATGAAATACTGAAGTCTTCTACAAACCACACCCATTAGCAATCTGGAAGTAGTTCTCTGCAATACTATTGTTAAATGACCAGAGATGTCATAGGAGAATGTTGGGAGTATACCTTACTTTAAACCATGTCTTTTACAATTTTTTCTGCCGAAGCTGGAAAGTGTTCACATCCAAGATGCCCACCATTTAAAAACCCTCCTTCCATCAACTGCATAAACCTTCAAACTTGGTTTACAACTCCCAGCAATTTTTTTTAACTTTTTTTTTTTTTGAGATGGAGTTTTGCTCTTGTTGCCCAGGCTGGAGTGCGGTAGTATGATCCCGACTCACTGCAACCTCTGTCTCCTGGGTTCAAGTGATTCTCCTGCCTCAGCCTCCTGAGCAGTTGGGATTACAGGCATGTGCCACCATGCCCGGCTGATTTTTTGTATTTTTAGTAGAGATGGGGTTTCACCGTGCTGGCCAGGTCTTGAACTCCTAACCTCAGGTGATCCACCCACCTCAGCCTCCCAAAGTACTGGGATTACAGGCGTGAGCCACCATACCCGGCCTAACCTCTTATATATGTAATAGAGACGGGGTTTTACTATGTTGCCCAGACTGATCTCGAACTCCTGGACTCAAGTGATCCTCCTGCCTTGGCCACTGCCAAAGTGCTAGAATCCCAGCCATCAGTTACCACGCCTGGCCCCAGCAACAATTTTTAATTCCATATTTTGTCTTGCACATAGTAAAGGTCTCTGTTAACCAGATGTTTACTGGCTTCCCTCGATTAATATTCAATACACCAATATCTAGGAGGGTCTTTCCCATTGCATGAATACACAGTAGCAATGTACATATAGACTTTAGAACAAATAACAATCTGAGTCTTCCACCAAATATAAATGTGATTACAATCATATAATCCAGCCTTTCTCAGGGAACATTTTTCAGGGCTAATTCCTCAAAACTACTAAATTATCCAAGACAAAGTCTTATATTCCATGAATACATTTCTCAAGATCATGATTTGCAAATTCAACCATTACACACTTTGTGGGAAACCAGCTCACGTTTAATTGTGACATTTTAAAATTGTACAAGTATTTTGACATCTGCCCCCCACATTTAGTCTCTTAAAATGACAGGAAAACAACCAATCACAGGTTTAATACATTTACCCCTTCAGTTCCTATTTGCAGCACCCAATATTCCTTTGAAATATGAAACAGACCTGGCAGTGGCCAATAGTAAATTTCTGCCCACCGCCTCCCACCCCCAACGGAGTTGAAAAGTTCAGGTTTAGTGTTGTTGCAGTGGCACTTGTCCAGAATTGGTACCTCCCCATAGTTGGGGGACTTTAAATGTACCAGTTAAAATAGCTTTTTCCCCTTCAAGGGGAAGAAAGAAAATCACTCCTCAAAACCCAGCAGAACTGGCTGTGAGGTCTTTCCTCCTATCTCATCTCTTCAGGGTTTTTTTTTTTTTTTTGCAGTGGAGCAAGAGAGACCAAAACCTAACCTGAGTTACAAGAAACAAGACAGTAATGGCTATAAAGGGAGTGACCAGGAGCAACTAGGACACTCCTTTACCTCCCATATCCAATGTATGTGCTTCACAGAAAAACAACAAAAATAACAAATCCACAAAATACAACAGCTAGAATTACAAAATCCATTCATCCAAGGGTGGTAGAAGGCAGGATGGAAAGGTGGAAGGGTAAATGGCACAGGGAGAAAAACAAAGTATTCAAATCAGTCCAGGCACAGGGACTGGCAAATGCTAGAAAATAGCTGCAGAAAAACTTGTGGTCCTTTCAGACTCACGGTGATGTTAAAAATCCACACACTGGTGTCAGGGAACATTCTGCCTTACGTGCACCAGAGACAAAAATTTCAATTCCTCAGAGAGAAGGGAATACGCAGAGGGCCCTTGGCAGAGTGGGTCCTGCCTTCCCTGGCAGGGGGAGGTGAACAGGGAAAAGAGCTGCCACAGCTTTCTTCCAATCCCGCCCATCCCCTTTGGATGGCAGGCAACTCAGTGGCCTGCAGCAGCCTTCAGTTTGGCAGGTGATGGATGCGGTGAAGGGAACTTCTCTGCAGAAGTGGAGCTGCTCAGGGCCGACTGCAGATAGACTGTCTTGTGGAAGAGTCTGTTGCTTAAGAAGACCACCAAGGAGAAGAGGCGCAACTGGAAGAGACTAAAAGGCAAGAAACCCAACCTGTTAGCTCCCCAGTTACTCAGAATTATTTCTGTTATTTGACAACTTGACATTAAATTTAAAACTACAAAGGGAAAGACAAGACAAATGAAACTTGATCAAGGAAATACAGATATTAGATACACGGATGGAACAAGCAACTAAAGAATGCATTGGAGGCCGGGCGCGGTGGCTCAAGCCTGTAATCCCAGCACTTTGGGAGGCCGAGACGGGCGGATCACGAGGTCGGGAGATCGAGACCATCCTGGTTAACACGGTGAAACCCCGTCTCTACTAAAAAATACAAAAAACTAGCCGGGCGAAGTGGCGGGTGCCTGTAGTCCCAGCTACTCGGGAGGCTGAGGCCGGAGAATGGCGTGAACCCGGGAGGCGGAGCTTGCAGTGAGCTGAGATCCGGCCACTGCACTCCAGCCTGGGCGACAGAGCGAGACTCCGTCTCAAAAAAAAAAAAAAAGAATGCATTGGAGCTGGGCGTGGTGTCTCATACCTGTAATCCCAGCACTTTGGGAGGCTGAAGCAGGTGGATCACTTGAGAAAAAAATTAGCAGGGCATGGTAGCATGCACCTGCAATCCCAGTTACCCAGGAGGCTGAGGCAGGAGAATCGCTTGAACCTGGTAGGCGGAGGTTGCAGTGAGCCAAGATCGCGCCACTGCACTCCAGCTTGGGCGACAGAGCGAGACTCCGTCTCAAAAAAAAGAATGCACTGGGCCCTGCTGCTGCCATGAATGTAATGCAGTCACCAGCGTTGAAGTATTATGGCTCTTACAGGAAATAGTTATACTTTAGATTAATTCTGATTTGAGAAGTACTTTTCTATGGCTCACTTCGGGGTACAGGCTTCAAGCTATGTCTGAAGGTGTCATATGCTATCTGTGGTTGCAGGAAGAAGAGTTTCAAAACAAAGTCAAATATTCCTCTTAAGATAAACAGTGAGCTCTGCTGTATAGCAAGAGCATACAAAAACCCAAAGCAGACCTAAGTCTCTAATACAAGTATCCACACTGACTTAACCAAAATTGATCAAAGATTGATTGAGCTTTTCTTTGAAGTGATAAAACTTTTAGAATGCTATTGTTATTATTGCTAAAAACTTATTTTAAGGTATATTTTACTAGTGTTATCAATAAACTCATGTGGCCAGGTCATACGGCCCTCTACTTGAATATGTATAATGAGGTCAATTTTGGAAGTGTGTATATATATACACACACACACTCATGTGCATATATGCATGGAGAAAAGTGTGGGTTATATACCAGAAGTGTTTCTGTCTCATTAAACCTTACATTAAGATTTTCCTACAATGTGAGAATTTTTTTTTTAAAGCCTCACTGACATAACTGTGGTGTTACAGCCCCAATCCTTTACACCGCAAAAACTTCATCACTGGCTAATACTTACTACGCTTTGCCAGGGGTCTTTGCTTCATTGGCGCTGATAATGAATAAAGGAAAGAGGATAGAGAAAAGGCAGCCACTGTTAAAAAAAAAAAAGAAATAATTAGTCACCTTCATAACAGCCATGACTTTGAAGAAGACAGAAGCTCCAAGTTCTTTTGCTTCCAGTGTAAATATTATGGCTTGATGAAACCTCAATATTTCAAACTTTTTTTTCTTTTTTTGAGACGGAGTCTCATTCTTGTCACCCAGGCTGGAGTGCAGTGGCAAGATCTCAACTCACCGCAACCTCCGCCTCCTCTGTTCAAGCGATTCTCCTGCCTCAGTCTCCCAAGTAGCTGGGATTACAAGTGTGCGCCACCATGCCCTGCTAACTTTTGTATTTTCAGCAGAGACAGGGTTTCACCATGTTGGCCAGGCTGGTCTCGAACTCCTGACCTCAGGTGATCTGCCCACCTCAGCCTCCCAAAGTGCTGGAATTACAGGCGTGAGCCGTGGCGCCCAGCCCATCAAACACATCTTTCAAAAAGAACAAGAAGATTTTTTTAAGCACTGGGCATGTTTAATATTGCTGCAGGGCCGGGTGTGGTAACTCATGCCTATAATCTGAACACTTTGGGAGGTCAAAGTGGGTGGATCACTTGAGGTCAGGAGTTCGAGACCAGCCTGGCCAAAATAGTGAAACCCCATCTCTACTAAAAACACAAAAATTAGCCAGGCGTGATGGTGGGTGCCTGTAATCCCAGCTACTTGGGAGGCTAAGGCAGGAGAACCAGTTGAATCCGGGAGGCGGAGGTTGCAGTGAGCTGAGATTGCGCCACTGCACTCCAGCCTGGGTGACAGAGTGAGACTTTGTCTCAAAAAAAAGAAAAAAGAAAAATTGCTCCAGGAGGCAACATAGAAAAATAATACGGGATAATGGGATATAGGGACATTCAGACTAGATCTTCATGCTAACAAATGCAGAAACACCCTGCAGGTTTCCTGACGGACAAATGACAGTGTGGAATGCGAAACAGAACCAAGCAAGCAAAAGGTACTGACTTCATGAATTTTTATTTTTACTAGTCTCCTTCAAATCCCTCTAGCCAAATTACCTGATAATATATGAGGACTGCATTGCTGTGAGAAAAGCCAAGGGCAAACCAAACCCAAAGTAGTAAGGCCAATTCCTTTCTATGTTAGACAACCGCTGGTGCATTTCAATTCCTAAAACAAGAAAGCCAATACAATTAGATATTCTATTTCCTTTTAGTCAAGTGACTAAATAACTATGGTAGACAAACCATGAGCTTTAGGTACAGATTTATTATTATTATTATTATTTGAGATGGAGTCTTGCTTTGATACCCAGGTGGGAGTGCAGTGGTGCAATCTCAGCTCACTGCAATCTCCACCTCCAGATTTCAAACGATTCTCCCACCTCAGCCTCCCGAGTAGCTGGGACTACAGGTGCCCGCCACCTCGCCTGGCTAATTTTTGTGTTTTTAGTGGAGACAGGGTTTCACCATATTGGCCAGGCTGGTCTTGAACTCCTGACCTCAGGCAATCCGCCTGCCTCGGCCTCCCAGTGTTGGGATTACAGGTGTGAGCCACCACACCCAGCCTAGGTACAGATTTAGAACAGAGTTACAGCATATAAATTAGAAGTGTACAAATCCGATATAAAGCATGCAAAGTTTTTTAGAATTCCATAATCATAACTTCAAAGCTGACAGGCTAAGTGAATTAAGAATTTCAGCACCAGCATCCTTTGTCAGGATTAGTCTGGAACTAAACAAGATAGCAAATCAAAAGGATGCCATTCTGTAAGTATCAGTTAACCTCTTTCAACCACGCACACCCTGGTAAATACTTGAAGGTCTTTCTAAAACAACCCCAAAAGGATCCAGATGCTGACATCAATTTGATTTCTCTAATTTAGAGCAACTCGTGCTCATTTATGCCATCTTACAACCCAGTCAGAGATATACCATGTTAAGCATCAAAAAGATAATGCTATACTACCACATCCCCCAGCCTCAAAGTTGAGAGTTAAACCCACTAAGCCAAAGGTAAGCTCCCTCTTGCCAATGAGGCTGCTTCCCTCAAAGGAAGGTTTGCTAAGAGCCTGACTATTGAGTAGTTTAAGAAGTCTGCTTAGCAGTAGCATTTTCAAACTGGGCCTCCATTTTCTGGACTTCTTTAGATGAACTTACCTTTATTGAACCAACGATATTCAAAGCAGTACAGTGAGTAGAGAAGGGACATATGCAGGAGACTAACCAGCTGACCGACGAGATGGATGGGAAAGAGACTCACAAACATTCCCTGAAGAACAAATATGGAAAATCTTAATCCCAAGCCTCGGAAACCTAGCACCATTCACCTGCCACTCTCCAATCATCACTGTTTGAGACAGCTTCCTAGCTGCCTCTCAAGTTTGTAAAAGGCCGGGTGCAGGGTGGGCACAGTGACTCATTCCTGTAATCCCAACAGTTTGGGAGGATGAGGCGGGAGGATCTCTTGAGGCCAGGAGTTCAAGACCAGACTGGGCAACATACTGAGACCCTGACTCTACAACAAAATTTTTAAAATAAGTTGGGCATGATGGCATGTGCCTGTAGTCCCAGCTACTCAGGAGGCTAAGGCAGAAGGATTGCTTGAGCCCAGAGTTTGAGGCTGCAGTGAGGTATGATTGTGCCACTGTACTCCAGCCTAGGTGATAAAATAAGACCCTGTCTTTTCTTTTTTTTTTTTGAGACAGCTTTGCTCCTGTTGCCCAGGCTGGAGTGCAATGACACGATCTTGGCTCACTACAATCTCTGCCTCCTGGGTTCAAGTGATTCTCCTGCCTCAGTCTCCGGAGTAGCTGGGATTACAGGCATGTGCCACTACACGCAGTTAATTTTTGTATTTTTAGTAGAGACGGGGTTACATCATGTTGGCCAGGCTGGTCTCAAACACCTGACCCTAGGTGATCCGCCTGCCTTGGCCTCCCAAAGTGCTGGGATTACAGGCATGAACCACCGTGCCCAGCCGACCATGTCTCTTTAAAAAAAAGTTAGGCATAACTATAAAAAGAAAAAAACAGTTTCCACCTGGCAGGACTGGAGAATAACCAGAGTAGCAGAAAAGGGCAGGTAAATTCATGTTTCTTATAATTTTATAATGTAATTTTAAAATTCTCATTTCTGTGAAAAAAAAAAAAAAAGATTTAAAAATCATTACCTCCCACCAGCATATATATAATACTCTGCATAAATATAATACTCTGTCTTTGTGAAGCTCCCACTAGTGAAACAGCTTTTCTTTTTAATAAAGCTGCCCATATGCCCAGAAGGTCAGTCTCACCTGAATGAGGAAAAGAGCCTGCAGCAAAAGGTTGAAGAGCATGTCAGCAATTATTTTGCTGACACTAGGGAATGGGTGAGGCTTCCTCCCTGATACCTCAAATGCCAGGTCAGCTATATCCTGTAACAGAGAAAGTGTACCAAAACATGAATTAAATGGCCTTGATATACATCCCCAAAGCTAA
This sequence comes from Theropithecus gelada, assembly GCF_003255815.1. NCBI lineage: Eukaryota > Metazoa > Chordata > Mammalia > Primates > Cercopithecidae > Theropithecus > Theropithecus gelada. The sequence continues at coordinate 116,812,197 of NC_037682.1, read as the reverse complement.
GGCCACTGGTCTGCCACTAGAGATGCCAGTTAAGAAAAGGCTTATTTAAAAATAAGCTGGGTGTGATGGCATGTGCCTATAGTCCCAGCTACTCAGGAGGCTAAGGTAGGAGGATTGCTGCCTTATGCAGTGGCTCACGCCTATAATCCCAGCACTTTGGGAGGCCAAGGTGGGCAGATTGGGAGGTCAGGAGTTTGAGACCAGCCTGGCCAACATGGTGAAACTCTGTCACTAACAAAAATATAAAAAAAAATTAGCCAGGCATGGTGGCGCGTGCCTGTAGTCCCAGCTACTCGGGAGGCTGCAACAGGAGAACTGCTTGAACCTGGGAGGCAGAGGTTGCAGTGAGCCAAGATCCCACCACTGCACTCCAGCCTGGGCGACAGAGACTCTGTCTCAAAAAAAAAAAAAAAAAGAGGCACCAGACATCTGCCAATGAGATGCTGAGACAATAATTCCATTCTATAAGAACACAAAGATCACCTACTGGCTGCTTGGCTAAGAAACATTAAGGCTGAAAAACAGGTCCCCCTACATGCCCACTAACTTCACAGGCTGAAACTTGTCACCTGTCAACCAATCATGCTGTGGGACCCAGACTCCATTCTGCCTTGGACCTACCTGAAACCAAATGGCATTCACCACTTTGCTGAGCACAAACAAGGGGAGCACCCAAAGAGCACTGAAAATTGACGTGAGGAAGAATTCCAGCCACGACCAAACATCTCCATGTAGTGATGGGTCACCTAAGAAAGAGAAAACGAGTTATTAGAAATGGAGAAATGGAAACACAGAAGACCAAATGCGGAACCCCCATCTCGTGACTATTCTCTGTCTCCTCCTGGATCTTTCTAGTTCTTGCCAGCACATCACTATACCTATCTCAATGAGTCTAACTCATAAAAGACACACCACATTCTAGCCACAATTCCAATTCAAAGAAACCATAGATATGTGCTGCTTATGTTGACACAAATCTGCTTACATGATGGTAACGAGATGCCACAGTGATTACCAGTACACTATTTGCAGGATACCATCTGGGTTTCAATTTCAGCTCTGCCACTTACTAATGGTTTAACCTAGGTAACTTCCATTTCCTCATTCATAATGGATAGAATAACAGTATCCATCATAAAGGGCTGCTGAAAGGCCTGAGTTAAAAAACAGCGAACACTCTCATCTGAAGGCTCTAGGAGAATAACTAAATATACATTTTTAAAAAGAATAAAACAACAAAAAAGAAAATAAACAGTGAAAGCTCCTGGTACACAGGAAATGTTCAGTAAACTGAGGGAAACTGAAACATCATCTCCTACTCTGTCCCCAACAGTAAAGGAGCGGGGTACATACTTACCGATAATTCGGGCTGTTACTGACTGAAGCACAGGAATAAATACTCGATAAAACAAGAGGAGACTGAACTAAAGAAAAGAAGCAACAAGGCAAACATCAAAATCCAGTCTTTAAAACGGGAGCTTCAAGTTTTAGTGTAATGATTTCATAGATGGGAGTGCCTTTTATAAATCAGGAGGCCTAGGCCAGGTGCGGTGGCTCACTTTGGGAGGCTGAGGCAGGCGGATCACTTGAGGTCAGTTTGAGACCAGCCTGGCCAACATGGTGAAACCCCGTCTCTACTAAAATTACAACAATTGGTCGGGTGTGGTGGTGCACACCTGTAATCCCAGCTACTGGGGAGGCTGAGGCAGGAGAATCGCTTGAACCCGGAAGGCAGAGGTTGCAGTGAGCCAAGATTATGACACTGCACTCCAGCCTGAGCCACAGAGTGAGACTCCATCTCAAAACAATAAAAAAATAAATCAGGAGGCCTGAAAAAGCATCAAAACTGGATCTATTTCTGTTTCGCAACACCCCAACTGAGATACAAACTTGACACTACCTATAAAACAATGAAACTTTTGGGGGCATAGAGGAACATTTCAAGTAGTATTCAGGCCAAAATACAGGCATGTACTAAGTACACAGGAATACATATTAATTAAATTTAAAGCTAACATCTGAAAACATCTGTGAATTGTTTAGATTAAGATGTGATGAATCACTCTAAATTCTAAGTCAAAAGAAATATTTATCCATTCTTCAAAGTACTCAAATTTCAGTTAAGCCTGCACTGGGGTTCTCAGTTAATAGTAGGCAATCTTTTCTGCGATAGGTTTCAATGCAAATTAGTTCTTGTTGATCACCATAAGCAGAAGCAGGGAGAACCTTGTTCTTGTCTAGCCGTATCTGCCCTTCCCCTGATTCCCCATAGTTGCTGTTAGCATTTTAAAATGTCTAGACAGCGTCAAGAGAAACTGCTACCTATAACACTTGTGAATGAGTCATTTTAGAAACAAAAATACAAGTGTATATTCAGGGCTAACTGTGACGTTTGCTTACATACAAGTGTGCTTTCTCGAGTGGGAATAAAATCACTGCAGATGCACAGACTCCTGAGTTATATTCCTAAGTGTACATCAGCAGATGAAAGCTATTTGTCTTAGTGTTTCAAGAAAACAGTTCATAGCTATCAACCCAGCAACAATCTGAAGATGCTTGTAAGGCCCCTGGAATTTAAAGAAGAACTTACCCAGAACACTCCACCATTCCAAGCACAACACTGGAAAATTCTACTAACAATACGTGGCTCACTGGAAAAGATCACATGTATTTAGTTTATAAGGCATCAGTTATTTCCTAATGGTCATTCAGTAGTTCGTTTTATATCTTTTGTGGGTACTGTATTATTTTTCAGTACCTCATGTTCTCCCAATGTTCTAATGTCAGTCAATGAGAAAAGAATAAAAAAATGGTCAAGTGCAGTGGCTCATGGCTGTAATCCTAACACTTTGGGAGGCTGAGGTAGGCGGATCAGCTGAGGTCAGGAGTTCGAGACCAGCCTGGCCAACATGGTGAAACCCTGTCTCCACTAAAAAATACAAAAAATTAGCCAGGTGTGGTGGTGTGCACCTGTATTTCCAGCTAGCTGGGAGACTGAGGCAGGAGAATTGCTTGGACCTGGGAGGCAGAGGCTGCAGTAAGCTGAGATTGCACCACGGCACTCCAGCTTGGGTGACAGGGCAAGACTCTGTCTCCAAAGAAAGATACATATGTACATATATATACACACACACATATTTTTTATATATATATATTTCTGGGAAACCAGCTTTTAAAAGAAAAATAATTTAAAGTCTGATGTTGGAAAAGATTAAAAGAGAAAGTGTGGGGCTGGGGTTCTTCTATTAATACATAAATCCACACAGGCTTCCCTAGAAGTATCTATCAAACCAAATAATATTTTTTGGTTCTCTATTCAGCATTCTGATTTAACACCATGACATTTTTAGCAAGGATGATTGTTAGACTCTAGTTTAAGTCAATGTTGGCGGTGGTGGGGGGGGAATCACTTGCAACATTTTTCTGGGAAAAAGCACAAAAGAAATGAAGTGGTACGGAAACATTGAGTCACTATGTAGCGTCTTCCCTCCCTTGGACATTTTGGTATCAGGCATGCACTCCTTACCTCTCTTGCTTCCGCTCTATACTCTGGGCTCTTCTCTGTGCCAAGACACTACTTGCCCTTCTTCGACGCTGCTCCTCTCTCTTTTGCTGGATTCGAGCATCTAGCTTTGAGATGGTACAAATACCCCAGATGGAGTCTTTGATTCCCTATAGAAAAGGATATCATTATCATTATCATTATTATTATTATTATTTGAGACAGGGTCTTGCTCTGTCACCCAGGCTACAGTGCAGTGACTCAATCATAGCTCACTGCAGCCTCCAACTCCCGGGTTCAAATGATCCTCCTGCCTCAGCCTCCCAAGGAGCTATGAATACAGATGTGCACCACCACACGTGGCTTTTAAATTTTTCTTCTGTAGCGATGGTGGTCTCATCATGTTGATCAGGCTGGTTTCATACTCCTGGCCTCAAGCAATCCTCCTGCCTCAGCCTCCCAAAGGCTAAGAATTCACTCATGCATCCATCTCCCACCCATGTACTGAGTATCTTCAATAAGCTGTATATTGTCATATAGAAGTGTTCGAGAAGCTTATAACTTAGTAGGAGAAGCACACAAGTAAACCAAAAAATTACATTGAAGGTTTTTTTAAAAAATGTTTTTAAATATGAAACATTTCATGAAGTTGTGTGTCGTGCACAGGAGCCACGCTAATCTCTGTATTGTTCCAATTTTAGTACATGTGCTGCAGAAGCAAGCACACATAGTTTAATAAGTGCCACAACAGATGTATGGCCCAAGTAGAGTGTTAGCACTGGGGCATTCAACTTCATGAGAAGGCAGAAAAAGTTATTCTGGAAGCAATGGCCAAGCTGGATTTAAGAATGGATAGCATTCTCGCCTACTGTTATCAGACAAAACGAATTTTAGAAATAATAGCTGGAATACAGAGAAATGGGCAAGTTGATGTATTATCTGTTGACAGGAGCATAAATTGGCACAGTGTGCCTTTGATCTTTTTTGTCTGAGTAATTTTTACTCCTGATTTTGCTTTTAACTCAGGAAACTCCAACTATCTAAGATAATTAAGTTCAAATGGCTGAGGGCCTAGGACATCCTAGGATGATAGGATCCCCACCTCTAAGACATCTACAGTCCAGTGGGGCAGAGAAACATGTAAATAGCACACTGTAGAACCAACACAGGGTTGAATTTTTTTTTTTTTAAACAGAGTCTTGCTCTGTCGCCCAGGCTGGAGTGCAGTGGCATGATCTCGGCTCATTGCAACCTCCACCTCCTAGGTTCAAGCGATTCTCCTGCCTCAGCCTCCTGAGTAGCTGGGATTACAGGCATGTGCCACCATGCCTGGCTAAATTTTTTTTGTATTTTTAGTAGAGAGGGGGTTTTGCTATGTTGTCCAGGCTGGGAGGGTTGAAATTTTATAGCCCATAAATGGCAAGACAACAAGGTAAAGATGTTAAAAGTAGATCATATGCTGCTGGGCATGGTGGCTCACACCTGTAATCCTAGCACTTTGGGAGGCTGAGGCGGGCAGATCACCTGAGGTCAGGAGTTCAAGACCAGCCTGGCCAACATGGTGAAACCCCCATCTCTACTAAAAATACAAAAATTAGCCAGATGTGGTGATGTGTGCCTGTAATCCCAGCCACCTGGGAGGCTGAGGCAGGAGAATTGCTAGAACCCAAGAAGTGGAGGTTGCAGTGAGCTGAGACTGCACCACTGCACTCCAGCCTGGGTGACACAGTGAGACTCTGTCTTAAAAAAAAAATAGTACATCATATGCATAAAGTCTTTTTAGACCTTGTAGGATACTCTTTCAATCTCTTTTTTACTCAAAAGTAATAACCTTTTTACTTTCTTGCCCTGCTAGAGTGCACTGGTACCATCATAGCTCACTGCTGCCTCATACTCCTGGATTCAAGCAGTCCTCCCTCCTTGGTCTCCCAAAGTGCTGAGATTACAGGTGTCAGCCACTTCCCCGGGCCATAAAGGTAACCTTTTAAACTCTCTCACTAAAGAATGAACCTTCCCACTCCAAGAATTGGCCTCTCTCATGCTAGTGGATATATAAGAGGGGGTTACAACTGGGACATTATTAGGCTTCAGACATACATTAAAAGTAGCAGACTTTTGTGCTATTGGTAATTTGGATGACTGGGTCCTAACCAGATCTTTACAGGGCATTTTCCTAGAGTATCCCCCTCACCTGCGCAGTTTGTAGAATGGGGAGAAAAAAGGTTCCAGCTGGGTGAGTGGCTCACGCCTTTAATCCCAGCACTTTGGGAGGCGGATCACTTGAGCCCAGGAGTTTGGGACCAGCCTGGGCAACATGCCAAAACCCCATCTCTACTTTAAAAATTTTTTAAGTATACGAAAAATTTGGGGGAAAAAAAAAAAGTTCTCTAATTTAAATTTGAATTAATTAGTTTAGGTGATAGTACTGTATCAATGTTCATTTCTTAGTTTCGGCAAATGTACCACGGTTATATGTTAACATTAAGGGAAGCTGATGAAGGATATACAGGAACTCTCTGTACTACCTTATAACGTTTCTGTGAATCTAAACACATTCCAAAATAAAAAGTTAAAAAAAAAAAAAAAAAGCTCTGAAGCCAAGGTGACCAGGGTTCCAACCCAATACTGGAGACATCCACTGAGGAGGTCTTCCAAGCACCTGCAAGAGTGTCTACAAGATGTAGAACAATACCTGTCTCTTAAGTAGTGTGGTCTAGAATAATAACCTGTATGTAAAGAGCCCAGGAAATATGATAAATATTCCAAAAACCCTACAGGATTTCCTAGATGGTTCCTTCAGCAAAATAAAAACGCCAAGAGATGAATTCCTATAAACAAGATGTACTCACTCTGGCAAGGTCCTGGAGAAAGGTTTTGACACTGTCAGCCATTCTTCACCACCAAACTATCAGCTACACAGAGGAGAGAGAAGTGTCCCCAAATCTCTCATCATGAAGGATCTGGAAACGGATGGAACATAATGGGGGCAAAATATTTATTTTAAAGATAAGTTACTTCCTGCACATTTCCACATGATGACCTCACATACTTGTAGCTCTATAGAGTGAATCAAGTGAAGCTATTCGTGTACAGCTGAAACCTAAAATCCCTAATTTTTTTCTAAACCACTCACCACCCTTTCATTTTTACAAGCGGTTTTACAGTTTACACCATTTCATTTTTACATTTTACATTTTTACAATGTGCTCTTGACCAGTAACCTCTGAACCTCAATGCCCCTAACTATCCCTCCTACACATTCTAAGCACTTTTGAGGGTTTGGAGATGGATGATAATTACATTTCAGTATCTTAAGCAATTTTTATGTTTGCTGGATACCTTCAAATACTTGAATGAAAATACAAGAGTAAGATAAAAGTTCTTACAAACATTACTACATACGTGCTTCAGTCATACAGAGCCCTCGGGCACACAGTAAGGTTTAAGGTATGACACGAAATTGGCTACCAAAACCTCCAAATAGGTCTTTTTAATGGTCTTTTTGTTTTGTTTTAGTTTGGTTTTGAGACAGTCTCGCTCTTGTTGCCCAGGCTGAAGTGCAACACTCGGCTCGGTTCACTGCGACTTCCACCTCTTGGGTTCAAGAGATTCTCTTGCCTCAGCCTTCCGAGTAGCTGAGATTACAGGCACCTGCCACTACGTCTGGTTAATTTTTTGTATTTTTAGTAGAGATGGGGTTTCACCATGTTGGCCAGGCTGATCTCGAACTCCTGATCTCAGGTGATCCACCCATCTCAGCCTCCCAAAGTGCTAGGATTACAGGCATGAGTCACCACGCCCAGCTGGTCTTTTCTATGTTTTCTAATTTTAAATATATACAGATATAATTTTAATAAACATGCAATAAATAGTGGAATTTAAACTAGGCCTCAAAAAAGTTCATATGTATAAACAGTCTTTAAAACAGTAAGGCTTTCCCATTTTATTTCTCAGGTGAATGGGGTATCTAGTTTCAAAAATTAAGAACTTGAGAGTTCATGTGTATAAATTTAATATACTATTCTCTCATTTAATCTATGGTGACTTCTAAGATGAATAGAAAACCCACTTTCATGCTTTTTTTAAGAACTTGATATTCTAAAGTTCTCAACACTGGTATGACCATAATTCAAAGACAGAATTTCACAAGCAGCTTGTACAAACCTTAAATTTCAAAATAGAAGCACACTTTCCCCGACCTTTAACCACTTCACCAAACTGCTCATTGACCCAACTGGACTAATGCCATTCAGAACTGGAAGAGCAGGGGATATGGCTGTAGGAAGGCAATTTGCCCAACACTGTATATACCCTCTGCTCCTTAGGTCAAATCCTATACAGATGGGCTCACTTCGGAAAGAAGTCTCTAGGGTGAGAAACTTCTGTTAATACTCCCACTATTCCCTCCTGAAAACAAAGACCTCAGAGTTCCAGTCGCCGAGGTACAGCCATACAGACGTGTTCTCAGGGTTGAGGTGAGGGCGGCTGAGCTAGACGACTAGCAAATGCTCAGTGATATGCACGACACTAGTTTGTAAAGACTCACAGATCCACTCCCTTAACCTGCCACTTGCTCATCTGGAAATTAAGGGTACTAAACTTCTTCATAGGTTTCTTGCATCTAATAGGGCACAACAGCATAAAAACACTTAAAATTCTATATAAACACAACCCCACTAAAGTGAGCCAGCTGGGAGGTTTAGGGAAGCCCATTACTTGGCTTGGATTTCTCACAGGGTACTGACAGGGAACCTGAAACATTCTGCCTCAGTCCACAACAGCTGTGTCATTTGATCCCTGACCAGCTAACACCTGGTTTCTGCATGTACCAAGTGGCAGGACACCTCCTAAGAGTGGCCTATGAAGGGTAAATCACTTCACTTTTATACTTAGATCCTAACATTCTTCCTACAGGAATATTTGGTGAATTACCCAGTCTAACAAAAAGTGAGACATGGGGAAAAATAACTTGCCACAATTTGAGATCACACACAGAGACTGAATGACACAGGGGGAATCCTACAGCTGAGCTAGACAGATGAAGATGAATCTGGTTCATTTAACAGGTGAGAGAACCGAGTCTCAGGAGTTAAATGACTTGCCCAGACTGACAGCAAATGAATGGTAGCTACAGTGAACCTCAGAACCCGGGGTCCTAATGTTACCTCGGTCGACTTGTTTTTAAGCTTTGCAATTTTTTTTTTTTTTTTTAACACGAGCATCCCATGGACAAATAACCTCTCAAACCTGGAAATACAAATGACATTAAATTCCTAACACTCATTAAAAGCTAATAAGCATCTGTTGAGGCACAGTCCTGCACTTTTATTTGTAAGTCACTAAACCCAAGTCTCGGCAAGCAGGAAGCTGTCGCAGCCCACTCCAGGTACAGGGAAGGTAAACATCCTCACTTCCCACGGGGCTCCACGGGCTGCCTCTGAGTCCACGGGTCCATTCGGGCCCATCTCCCCACAGCTCCTAGGCAATTCGGCTGAAAACTGGTCTCCCTCCTTAGGCACAACTGTGCACGAGGTGCGGACCACGCACACCTCCGGTCACACAAGGAGCTAAAGATAGCCGCGCCCCACCTGGAGCAGCCTCGCCCGGGGATGTGCCTGGTCCCGTCCCGCTCCCTCCGGCCCCTTCCCGCAAGGGGTCCTCGCGGGTAGTCCCACCAACCCATGCTGGGGCCCTGCCTGCCCTCCCGGCCCCTGCCACTCAGAATGGGCGGCGCGGCGGTCCCGAGGCCTGGCTTGGCTGATGCCGCACCTACCCGCAGCTCCGCCGCCGCGGCTCCGGCCCGGCCCCTCGCCCACCGCGGGCCTGCTCCGCCGGGGCGCTTCCAGGGCCGGGGCCGCTGCGCCCGCACTGGGCATGCCCGGGCCGCACGGGGCCGCTGGGAAGTCGGGCGGGCGCGAAGAACCAGCCGGCGCGACGAGGCGGGGCCCAGAGCTGAGGGGCGGGCCGCGCGGAGCGACGGAGACTGGGAAATGTAGTCAGTCCGGGGTCGCGCCTCGAGCTGCGTGAGGGGTCGCCCGGCTCCCAGCTCCGCCTGGCGGCAGAGAGGACCCCTCACCCCTCCCGGTCGCCTCCTCCCCGATCCCGTTCTCACAGATCTCTCCTGTTCTTTGCCCTCCCCCATTGACCCCACAGCGCTGCTTGCGTTTCTAAAATCCTGTGAAATACTAGTAACAGGAGCGCAATAAAATACAGAGGGCACCTTGGTTTATTTGATTGCAGATTTTCTGTAAAGTTTACTAAGAAATGACGGGTTTAAATCAAGCTTCACTCACTATAATCCGGGACAGGACAAGCTCCCATCCAATTCGGCTGCATTATGTGTGTGTAATCTGATGGCAAAGGAGTGGTTGAGATGAAACGAGGTAGAGAATCACTGTTCTCATCTCCATCCCACAAGTCCAGTTCTACAACAGGAAGGGCAGTTTCTTGGCGTGGAACTGGAAAGGAGGCAAAGTTCTACCTCTCCCCTTTTAGGGGGTTCTCCTCTGGGGCTGAGCATTAAACTGACAAGATAGATTAACAAGAGAAAAACTGTGAGGAAAAACTCAAACCGTTTTTCCTCTGCTCTCACACCAACATGATCAACACAGAAGAGTTCTGTGATCAAATGTGTGGGGTTTTCCCCCACACCCCAAGCAGGAGACACCAGCTGGGTGTGCCCTAATTCAAGTCCATTGTGATGTATTTTCTGGAGATAGCCTCAGATCCCGCAGGTTGAAGGCTCAGTCCCAAGACTACTCTCCCCTTCAGACACCAGTCATAAGTTCAGGTACCCTGAGCTTCTGACCAACAGGTTTCAAGCTGGGGCTCCAACCATCCACCCTTTGGATTTCATTAATTTGCTCGAGTGGCTCACAGTACTCAGGGAAATACTTACGTTTCCTGGCTTATTAGAAAGGATCTTAAAAAGGGTATAGATGAAAAGATGCATAGGATCAGTTGTATGAGAAAAGGCAGGAGTCTTCTTCGATGCTCTCCTCCCACACTCCACGCTCCAGGAATGTCTTTGTGTTAAGTTATCCCTCCAAATCCTGTCCTTTTGGATTTTTGTGGAGGATTCATTAAATAAGTACGATTGACTAAACAATTGGCCATTGGTGATCCATTTGACATTCAGCCCCTTTCCCCTCCCAGCGACGGGGGATAAGGATGAAAGTCCCACCCTGTCCAGAAGTTATCAATGTTTTTTGTTTTTTTTTTTTTGTAGAAGGAGCCTTGCCCGGTTGCCCAGGCTAGAGTGCTGGAATGCCATGGCATGATCTCGGCTCACTGCAACCTCTGCCTCTGCCTCCATGCCTGGCTAAGTTTTTGTATTTTTAGTAGAGACAGGGTTTCACCATGTTGCCCGGGATGGTCTCAAACCCTTGACCTCAGGTGATCCACCTGCCTCAGCCTCCCAAAGTGCTAGGATTACAGCCATGAGCCACCATGCCCCGCCTAGTTTTTGTTTTTTAAATTGTTTTAGTTAAAAATAATCTTTGTGGGCCGGGAGGATGGCTCATGCCTGTAATCACAGCACTTCGGGAGGCCAAAGCAGGCGGATCACCTGAGTTCAGGAGTTTGAGACTAGCCTGGGCAACTTGGTGAAACCCTATCTCTACTAAAAATACAAAAAATTAACTGGGCATAGCTGAGCCTGGTGACAGGCACCTGTAATCCCAGCTACTCTCGGGAGGCTGAAGTAGGAGAATCATGTGAACCCAGGTGGCAGAGGTTGCAGTGAGCCCAGATCAGGCCACTGGACTCCAGCCTGGCTGACAGAGTGAGACTCCGTCTCCAAACAAAACAAAAAATAATAATAATCCTTGCCCCAAAGTGGTATAATTTGGGGTGGCATATTCTCCCATCCTTCAGAACACCAAGCCTTACCTATAACCTTTTCTCCCCTATTCCCAACCTGTTATATCCATCTCCATTTCCTTTTTCCACCACTCTGGCTGTGCTTAGAGCTACTAGTGTTAGGATCACCTATTAGAATAGGATTTTTTTTTGAGATGGAGTCGTGCTTTGTCACCCAGGCTGGAGTGCAGTGGCGCAATCTTGGCTCACTGCACCCTCCATCTCCTGGGTTCATGCAGTTCTCCTGCCTCAGCCTCCCGAGTAGCTGGGATTACAGGCATGCACCACCACGACCAGCTAATTTTGAACTCCTGACCTCAATCCACCCACCTCAGCCTCCCTAAGTGCTGAGATTACAAGCATGAGCCACCGCACCTGGCCTAGAAATCAGATTTTTTACAACTAAAAGCTGTTTACTGCAACCTCCACTAGGGGTGAACCAGAAGCCCAGATGTTAAGTGACTTAACCTGAAGCGAACAAATACCCAGGGTTCCTGATTCTCCTCCAGTTCCGTGCACTGGAGAGGCGTTGACTTTTACACCCTAGCCCAGCATCCGGCCACATTCCAGAAACTACTCCCCACTCCTAGCCTGCTGAAACCTATGTTCTCTTTAAGGAAGAGAATACTCAAAATTAAAACCAACCAGATTAGAGAAGGGAATGAAGGATTCAGAAGAGTCACAAAAGGTAAGTAGAAGCCCGGAAGTAAAGGATCAATCTAAGATTTATGTATGGAAACTCCAATAGGGAGGAGGCCTTTTATCTTGTTTGTTTCAGTCATGGGCAGGCATCTCATTTTCACTAAAAACAGAGCTAGGAATAGCCTTGCAAATGTCCCATTCTCATAAATCTATCCCTTCATTTACTCCTCCACTAAAGACATTATAAAGAGGAGACATTATTAAAATTTCCTTTTGCCCAAATGAGTAAATCTCTTCAACTATTTATTACAAAGAACTATAATTAAATGATTTTTTTTCTTCTTTTGAGTTTTTAATCTTATTTTATTTTATTTTATTTTTGAGACAGGGTCTCACTCTGTCACCCAGGTTGGAGAGCAGTGGCATGATCTCGGCTCACTATAGCCTCAACCTCCAGGGCTCAATTGATCCTCCCATCTCACCCTCCCAAGTAACTGGGCTACAGGCACATGCCAGGGCACCAGGCTAATTTTTGTATTTTTAGTAGAGGCGGGGTTTCGCCATGTTGCCTGGGCTGGTCTTGAACTCTGAGCTCAAGCAGTCCTCCCACCTCTGCTTCCCAAAGTGCTGGGATTACAGACATGAGGCACCATGCCCAGCTGCTTATTTTAATCAAAATGAAAATTCAGGCTGGGCACGGTGGCTCATGCCTGTAATCCCAGCAGGCATGAGCTACCTGGGAGGGTCGTTTGAGCCAGGGAGGTGAAGGGCGTAATGAGCTGTAATTGCATCACTGCACTCCGGCCTGGGTGACAGAGCAAGACCCTGTCTAAAATAAAACTATATTAAAAAATAAAATAAGGCCGGGCACGGTGGCTCATGCCTTTAATCCCAGGACTTTGGGAGGCCAAGGCAGGCAGATCACAAGGTCAGGAGTTCAAGACCAGCCTGGCCAACATGGCAAAACCCCATCTCTATTAAAGATACAAAAATTAGCCAGGTGTGGTGGCATATGCCTGGGGTTCCAGCTACTCAGGAGGCTGAGGCAGGAGAATTACTTGAACTCAGGAGACAAAGGTTGCAGTGAGCCGAGATCACACCACTGTACTTCAGCCTGGGTGATCGAGCAAGACTCAGTCTCAAAAAATAATCATAATAAATTTTAAAAATAAAATGAAATAAAATAAGTGGCTGGGCATGGTGGCTCATGCGTGTAATCTCAGCACTTTGGGAAGCTGAGGCAGGCAGATCACTTGAAGCCAGGAGTTCGAGACCAGCCTGGCCAAGATGGTGAAATCCTGTCTCTGCTAAAAATACAAAAAATTAGCCGGGCATGGTGGCACATGCCTGTGGTCCCAGTTACTTGGGAGGCTAAGGAATGAGAATCACTTCAACCCAGGAGGCAGAGGTTGCCATGAACTGAGATTGCAGTACTGCACTCCAGCCTGGGTGACAGAGCAAGACTGTCTCAAAAAATAAAATAAAATAATAAAATAAAATAAAACAAAACAAAACAAAATAGAACAGAATAAGGAATCCATCTACTAAAGCTTGGAAATCTTGTTACAAAGAGACCTAAGTGGTTTAATGATAAACTGACTATTGTGCTACTAATTATAATACTAGCTCTTCCTCCAAGCTCTATTCTTTCTCAAGAGTGCCAATTTAGAAAAGATTTTAGACAGAATTTAGTTGGTATGAGTTTATTCTGGCTTACTTCGTGGGAGGAAATCTTTTAAATCTCAACAGTTATAACCACATTTAAAATAAAAACCAATAATACTTAATACCTTGCATTTTTAAAGAGCTCTCACATACTTACGTATGATTAGATGCTATTTGTGGACAAGTAGAGGATGGTATTATTTTCCAAATTTCACAAATGAGGAAGTTTGTGGCAGAGCACTTAACTGAGAAGACGTGATCTCCAGTTAAGCTATGAAACTTAGTTTCATTTATTTATTTATTTATTTATTTATTTATTTATTTATTTTTTAGACAGAGTCTCGCGATCTCGGCTCACTGCGAGCTCCACCTCCTGGGTTCACGCCATTCTCCCATCTCAGCCTCCCAAGCAGCTGGGACTACAGGTGCCTGCCCCCCACGCCTGGCTAATTTTTTGTATTTTTGGTAGAGACAGGTTTTCACCATGTTAGCCAGGATGGTCTTGATTTCCTGACCTTGTGATCCGCCTGCCTTGGACCCCCAAAGTGGTGGGACTACAGGCGTGATCCACCGCGCACGGCTCGAACCTTAGTTTCTTTAACACAGGCTGCTGAAATAAATGGTATATATATGAAGGTGTTTTCTAACTCTATGGATATATGATTTAGTGAAATGGTAACAATACTAGATCTAGTGATAGTGACAGGAGACAGCCAAATGCCTAGGCAGTTAGGGGTGGGTCCCCAGTGAAACCCTACCTCCAAGCCAAAAACAGTTTAAAGCTTGAAAACCAAGCTACAAATTAAGTCCTCGGACCAGATTGAGAACTTGTGTTCCCATTTGGCATCCTTTCTTCTGATTGATCCCCACCCTTCACCTATTTTACATATACCTACCCTTTCCTGATTGATTTTCTACACTGTCATGCCCACCTTTGAGTGACGTCTTTGCTTCAACCTTTTTTGTGTAGTCACAAACCAATCTGCACATATTGCCCATCCTGTGCCTATAAAGACGCCAGACTCAGTCAGTAGAGCAGGAGACAGCCTGACTTTGGGGAAGATGACCTGTCCTTCCTGTCCCTTCTCCAGCTCCCCTCTCTGCTGAGAGTCATTTTCATCACTCAAAAAAAATTCTCTGCCCTCAACATCCTTCTTTTTTTTTTTTGTTGAGATGGAGTCTTGCTCTGCTGCCCAGGCTGGAGTGCAATAGTGCAATCTCAGCTCACTGCAACCTCCACCTCCTGGGTTCAAGCGATTCTCCTGCCTCAGCCTCCTAAGTAGCTGGGATTATAGGCACCCGCCACCATGCCCAGCTATTTTTTTGTATTTTTAGTAGAGATGGATTTTCTCCATGTTGGCCAGGCTGATCTCAAACTCCTGACCTCAGGTAATCCACCCACCTCAGCCTCCCAAAGTGCTGGGATTACTGGCATGAGCCACCGCACCTGGCCTGCCATCCTTCAGTCCTCCATGTGACCTCATTCTTCTTGGACACCGGACAAGAGCTTGGGACCCACCAAGTACAGGTACTCAGAAAGACTGTCACACTGGTCCTTTGCCCTAGCCAGCAGAAGGCAGCTGCCCCACATGACAAGGCAAGGGGCCAACTGAGCTACTAACATACTGCTGTTTGTGAATGATGAAACTAAAGGAGCATTGTAACACCCACTCTGAGGCTTCAGGGTCATGGGCACCTTCACCTGGGCACTGCAATGTTCCTCTTGAGGTGACATGCCTGGTCTGGCCACAGGCCCCACACAGAGCTTGCTCCTGTGCCAGTGCCCAGAGTGGCTGGCTGGATCTTGAACTTGCTCGCTCATGTGCTCCCTCCCACAAGTGGTTGAGTGTGGTGGGCCTAGTAGACAAGGTGCCTCCTTCCATGAGTTTGTTTAAGGGTCCAAGAAAAATCCTGCATCATTAGGAGCCAGATCTCCTAGCTTCCAGCCTTGGAATCTTCTAGGGGAGACAGATACTATGATTTATTAAGCATCTACTATACCAAGCCTTTTATATTTATTATTTCAACAACCATTTAAGTGTTGTAACTAAAAATTATCACTATTATTATTGCTTTATTTTTTTGAGACAGGGTCTCACTCTGACACTGAGGCTGGAGTGCAGTGGCATGATCATGGCTCACTGAAGCCTTGACCTCCTGGGCCTAAGCAATCCTCTTGCCTCAGCCTCCCGAGTAGCTGTTGTAGCTGATTTTTTTAAAAAAATTCCATGCCTTCCTATTAACAAAAAAAACTCCAACCAGGTTTGTCTAATGCCCAATTCCATACCCTTTCCTTTACCATATTTGTGTTCCATTATGGATCACAAAAGTCTTCTCATTTAAATTTAGGTTGTATATTGTCATTATTAAAGTAGTGCTTCTCTTTGTTTTGCCTGTGGTTGCTAAAAGAAAAAAAGAGAGAGAAAGAAAAAAACCAAAGTGTTGGCCAGTATGGTGGCTCATGCCTGTAATCCCAGCACTTTGGGAGGCAGAGGTGGGTGGATCATCTGAGGTCAGAAGTTTGAGACCAGCCTGAACAACATGGTGAAACCCTGTCTCTTCTAAAAATACAAAAATTAACCTGGTGTGGCTGTGCACACCTGTAGTCCCAGCTACTCGGGAAGCTGACACAGGAGAATCACTTGGACCTGGGACGCGGAGGTTGCGGTGAGCAAAGATTGTGCCACTGCACTCCAGCCAGGGCACTAGAATGAGACTCTGTCTCAAACAAACAAACAAAAAAAACACAACAACAACAGCAACAAAAGATTGCCGTTCCTTATGGGTCTTACAGATGCAACTCCCTGCTGGGAACCCAAGCCCTTTTTTTTTTTTTTTTTGCCAGGAAAGGTAAAATCATCTGCGGATAGAACATAAAAATGTACAGGTTAATAGAATTATGAAATTTAAGATGTTTAAACAGGGTTTAGGTAACGTAGTTGTAATCCCTTTACCTAAATGTCTTATGAAAATGGGTATCGTATCTAGCTGGGGGATGTTTCCCCTACCTAGTACTATAAAACCGAAGGCATGTATATCTCCTCTTTTGAAAAATGTTAGTTGGACATGTTAATGGGAAATAGTAAATTCACCTGAGCCCACAAAGTATAGAGTAAAAGGTAGAGTGCTAGTTGGGACAAATCATCCCCTTCATAGCCCTTTGTGGAGTGTTTATTGGGGATAATGGCAAGAAACAAAACAAAACAAAAAATCCCTTATGAGTACTTCCCAATGACAACTACTGGACTAGAGAATTTCCACTTAACGTGCATATACTGCCTTGCTGTGAAACGTTAACTGAAGCTACCCCTATGCTAATTGAAATAATGGTGCCCAAAAGAGTTCCATGATAAAATAAAATCTTGCCACCTGGGGATACAAGGAGGAGATACTTATAAGCAGGGAGCCTCTTTCTCCCTAGGACTAATTCTAACTATGTGTGTGAGGAGCTGCTAAATTCCGCAGTGCCTGATAGACAGCTCTCATGAGCTGTTTGGCTTATGAAGGGCATTTCCAAGGTAAACAAACATCTTGTTGGAAACTCCTGACCTCAAGTGATCTGACCGCCTTGTCCTCCTAAAGTGCTGGGATGACAGGCATGAGCCACCACACCCGGCCAGGAACAGCAAATTTGATAAGGTTTCTCAAACAGTCCTATGATTCTGCAGGAGGGAAATTCATGTAAAAGGGGACCTCTTAATCCCCAAATTTCCCATGACCTGGGTAATAGGCATCTTCAGTGGGAGGATATCCCAGTTATCATAAAGCCAGTCAATGCTCGCATATGAAGCATATTATTCAATCACTGCTTCATCTGGGGGACTTCACTTGGTATTTTATAGGGAGAGCTGGGTAGTCCCCTTCATAGGGCAAACAGACCTTACAGTGGCATTTGTCTGGTCCAGTAGCTGATCATTCTTTCAGGAATAACCTCCTGTGCATTTGGATTACATATACTTATCAGTGCTTGTTCAATAGTGAGCTGTGGGCTCTGCATTAATCCAAACAACTTTTTCAATTCTGTAGCATTTAAAATTAAGGATTTTACCCATAAATTGTTTCTTTTTACAATCGACTATAGTAAAGATTTTTTTTTTTTTTTTTTTTTTGAGACGGAGTCTCGCTCTGTCGCCCAGGCTGGAGTGCTGTGGCCGGATCTCAGCTCACTGCAAGCTCCGCCTCCCGGGTTCCCGCCATTCTCCTGCCTCAGGCTCCCGAGTAGCTGGGACTACAGGCGCCCGCCACCTCGCCCGGCTAGTTTTTTGTATTTTTTAGTAGAGACGGGGTTTCACCGTGTTAGCCAGGATGGTCTCGATCTCCTGACCTCGTGATCCGCCCGTCTCGGCCTCCCAAAGTGCTGGGATTACAGGCTTGAGCCACCGCGCCCGGCCTTATAGTAAAGATTTTTTAAGAAACTGATGATACCAATCTACAAAATGGAACCATTCCTTTACATTATACCCTCTGGGTTTGTTTTGTTTTGTTTTGTTTGTTTGTTTTGAGGTGGAGTCTTGCTCTGTCACCCAGGCTGGAGTGCGGTGGCACGATCTCAGCTCACTGCAACCTCCACCTCCCAGGTTCAAGTAGTTCTCCTGCCTCAACCTCCCAAGTAGCTGGGGCTACAGGCGCCCACTACCACGCCCAGCTAATTTTTGTATTTTTGGTAGAGGTGAGGTTTCACCATATCAGCCAGGCTAGTCTTGAATTCCAGACCTCGTGATCTGCCCGCCTCGGCCTCCCAAAGTGCTGGGATTACAGATGGGAGCCACCGAACTCAGCCTACCCTCTGGTTTTAATAGTTACTTGGTTTTGCCGTTCACCCATATTGACTGTCTTCTTGGAAGCCACAGGTCTTAGAGATAAACTTGTTTCCCTGTCTTAATTGTTTTTTAACCATTACTTTTACTTGTATACTTTTTCCTTCAGCTTAAAGTGACTCAAATTATTTCTTAACTAGAAAGAAACACACTTTTTGTTTTTTGCAAAATCCTTATCCTTGTGTTTTAGAAACTTCACCAAAAACATTTTTTGTGCTCCATTTTAATTTAGTAACCCAAATTTCCTATGGAAAAAAACCCGAGGTTTTAACATAATATGACTTTTTTTTTTTGAAACGGAGTCTCGCTTTGTTGCCCAGGCTGGAGTGCAGTGGTGCGATCTCGGCTCACTGCAAGCTCTGCCTCCCGGGTTCACACCATTCTCCTGCCTCAGCCTCCCAAGTAGCTGGGACTACAGGCGCCCGCCAGCACACCCGGCTAATTTTTTGTATTTTTAGTAGAGACAGGGTTTCACCGTGTTAGCCAGGATGGTCTCGATCTCCTGACCTCATGATCCGCCCACCTCGGCCTCCCAAAGTGCTGGGATTACAGGCGTGAGCCACCACGCCTGGCCAAACTTTTTTTTTTTAAGGCAGAGTCTCACTCTGTTGCCCAGGCTGGAGTGCAATGGCAGGATCTCAGCTCACGGCAACCTCCACCTCCCGGATTCATGTGATTCTCTTGCCTCAGCCTCCTGAGCAGCTGGGATTACAGGCATATGCCACCACACCAGGCCAATTTTTGTATTTTTAGTAGAGATGGGGTTTCACCATGTTGGTCAGGCTGGTCTCGAACTCCTGACCTCGTGATCCACCCGCCTCGGCCTTCCAAAGTGCTGGGATTACAGGTGTGAGCCACCATGCCTGGCCCATTATCATTTTTTTTTAACGATGCTTCCTGGCCGAGTGCGGTGGTTCATGCCTGTAATCCCAGCAGTTTGGGAGGTCGAGGTGGGTGGATCACCTGAGGTCGGAAGTTCAACACCAGCCTGACCAACATGGAGAAATCCCGCCTGTACTAAAAATACAAAATTGGCAGGGGGCGGGGGGTGGGGTAGTGTCGAATGCCTGTAATCCCAGCTACCTGGGAGGCTGAGGCAAGAGAATCGCTTGAACCCGGAAGCTGGAGGTTGTGGTGAGCCAAGATCACGCCACTGCACTCCAGCCTGGGCAACAAGAGCAAAACTCCATCTCCAAAAATAAAAATAAAATAAAATGCTTCCCATCTAATTTAGCATGTCAAAATCCTGTTTACCTCTCTTTTGGATGCTTCAGGGGCCCTCTGTAATATCCCAGAATTAGAGGTCAGGAAAGATAATTTTGAAGATGAACTTTGATTTCAGGAGGCCTGTCAAACATGTTAAAGGTTTAAAACACTTGATATTATAAAGTAGGATTCCAGGTCACAATAAGTCATTCATTTAGTCAAAATGATGACTCAAACATTTTTAAAAAGCGAAAACCTTTACTAATTGATGGAGGGAAGATTTAGCTTTCCAAACAATCTGTCTCTTGTCTTTCCCTTGTTTTGCCTGTTGTTTATTCAAAAGGCAAACAAAAATCTTTCATTATCCTTTAATATTACATGAAAATCTTGTTCAAGAGAGAAAGCCAAATTTCATCCTTGTATAAGTGCACTATTAATGTCAACTCAATTTTTTAATAAAACATTATAGAAAAAACTATTCAGTCTTTATTTATTTTTTTATATTTTTTATTTTTTTGAGACGGAGTCTCGCTCTGTTGCCCAGGCTGGAGTGCAGTGGCACGATCTCAGCTCACCTCTGCCTCCCAGGTTCACACCATTCTCCTGCCTCAGCCTCCTGAGTAGCTGGGACTACAGGCGCCTGCCACCATGCCCAGCTAATTTTTTTTTTTTTTTTTTTGGTATTTTTAGTAGAGACAGGGTTTCACTATGTTAACCAGGATGGTCTTGATCTCCTGACCTCGTGATCCGCCTGCCTCAGCCTCCCAAAGTGCTGGGATTACGGGCGTGAGCCACCACACCTGGCCAAACGTTAGCAAAAAATGGACAGCTATTCAGTCTTAATCAATTTGACCGTAAGGTGAGATTCTCATAAACCTTGTATAACCCTTTACAAATTGTTGTTAAAGAGTAGATCGGTGCTCTCAGAAAACCCTATTTGGCTTTCATTCCAATGTTCAATTTAAATTTAGTCAATATGTTCACACATAGAATTTCTTTCACAAGATTAATTTTTCACAAACCTTCCACAACTTGCTCAAACTTTTAGCTTTATCCTACATAATTTAAAACCATCCTTTAACCCTGTAGACTAGGCAAAAATTTACATTCCCATGCCTTCTTGTAATCTTTTACTAAAAGCGCATTTCAGTTTCCTCACACACCTTTCAAATAAAACTGTTTTTTCCCACAAGTCTCAATTACATGTTACAATGCTAACTCTTACCAATTTTTTTTTTTTTTAATGAAAAATCTGGTAAGTAAGTAATTGTAATTATGTACTAGGTGTGGAGCCCAGGACACCAGACAGAAGTACACATAAAGTCTGACTCTTTCCAGCATTACCAGGTGGAATGGCTAACTACACATGTCCTCAGGCCTTACGTAGAATCTAATGGCTCCAAAGCAGGTAAGTTGAACAATTTTCAAAAGTTAAAGAAGCAGTTTATTACCTTAAAAAATTTAGCAAATCTATGGCCAGGCGCGGTGGCTCACACCTATAATCCCAGCACTTTGGGAGGCCAAGGCGGGTGGATCATGAGGTCAGGAGATTGAGACCATCCCGGCTAACACGGTGAAACCCTGTCTCTACTAAAAATACAAAAAATTAGCTGGGCGTGGTGGTGGGTGCCTGTATTCCCAGTTACCTGGGAGGCTGAGGCAAGAGAATGGTGTGAACCCAGGAGGCAGAGCTTGCAGTGAGCCGAGACCAAGCCACTGCATTCTAGCCTGGGCGACAGAGCGAGACTCCGTCTCAAAAAAAAAAAAAAAAATTACTTCAGATCCCACTTTTTTTTTTTTTAAATGAACCCTGTTTACTCAGCTTCAACAATTTTCAACATTTTATGAATCTTCTTTCATTTATCCTCCCCACCCTAAGGTTTGTGGGAGTCTTTTAAATGCAAATCCTAGATATTGTATAATTTCCTTTTTTTTTAATACTTTATGTTCTAGGGAACATATGCACAATGTGCAGGTTTGTTACATATGTATACATGTGCCATGTTGGTGTGCTGCACCTATTAACTCTTCATTTATATTAGGTATATCTCCTAATGCTATCCCTGACCCCTCCCCCTACCCCACAACAGGCCCCGGTGTGTGATGTTCCCCTTCCTGTGTCCAAGTGTTCCCATTGTTCAGTTCCCACCTATGAATGAGAACATACGGTGTTTGGTTTTCTATTCTTGTGATAGTTTGCTGAGAATGATGGTTTCCAGCTGCATCCATGTCCCTACAAAGGACATTAACTCATCCTTTTTAATGGCTGGATTCCATGGTGCATATGTGCCACATTTTCTTAATACAGTCTGTCATTGATGGATATTTGGGTTGGCTGCGAGTCTTTGCTATTGCGAATAGTGCTGCAGTAAACATACATGTGCATGTGTCTTTATAGCAGCATGACTTATAATCCTTTGGGTATATTCCCAGTAATGGGATGGCTGGGTCAAGTGGTATTTCCAGTTCTAGATCCTTGAGGAATCACCACACTGTCTTCCACAATAGTTGAACTAGTTTACAGTCCCACCAACAGTGTAAAAGTGTTCCTATTTCTCCACATCCTCTCCAGCACCTGTTGTTTCCTGACTTTTTAATGATCGCCATTCTAACTGGTGTGAGATGGTATCTCACTGTGGTTTTGATTTGCATTTCTCTGATGGCCAGTGATGATGAGCATTTTTTCATGTGTCTGTTGGCTGCATAAATGTCTTCTTTTTCTTCTTTTGACAAGTGTCTGTTCATATCCTTTGCCTACTTTTTGATGGGGTTGTTTGATTTTTTTTCTTGTAAATTTGTTTGAGTTCTTCGTAGGTTCTGGATATTAGCCCTTTGTCAGATGAGTAGATCGCAAAAACTTTCTCCCATTCTGTAGGTTGCCTGTTCACTCTGATGGTAGTTTCTTTTGCTGCGCAGAAGCTCTTTAGTTTAATTAGATCCCATCTGTCAATTCTGACACTGTCTACCTGGAGATGGCATTAGATCCCACCGGTTGAAGGCTCCATCCCACAAGACTGCCCACTACTTCTGATACCAGTTGTAGGCTCCATATTGTTTTACTTGTGCTTCTGACCAGTCAACAATACATTGGGCTTCCCAAAACCCTCTCAGTGGGTTTGATTTATTTGCTAAAGTAGCTCACAGAACTCAGGGAAATACATTTACTGGTTTATTATAAAATATATTACAAAGGTTACAGATAAAGGGATGCATAGGGTGAGTTATGGGGGAAGGCACATGGTGTTTCCATGCTCTCTCTGGGTATGGCACCCTCCAGGAACCTCCATGCATTTAGCTATCCAGAAGCTCCCTGAAGCCAGCTGTTCTGGGTTTTTATGGAAGCTTCATTGTGTAAACATGATTGATTAAATCATTGGCCATGAGTGATCAACTTGACCTTCAACCCCTCACGCCTTCCCAGAGGTTTGGGGGTGAGGTTGAAAGTCCCAACCCTCTAATGATGCTTTGGTCTTTCCAGTGACCAGCCCCCATCCTGAAGTTACCCAGGGCCCGCCAGTCACCAGTCAACTCAATAGTATACATAAAGACACTGATGACTTTGGAGGTTCCAAGGATTTTAGGAGTTGTATGACAGGAGACAGGAACAAAAACCAAATATATATTTCACAATATCCCATAAAGCCTCAAAAGAATTGGAAAAGAAATTCTGATCCATGCTACAATATGAATAAACCTTGAAAATATTATGCTAAATGAAAGAAGCCAGACACAAAAGAACACATATTGTATGACTCCTTTTTTTTTTTTTTTCTCTTAAGACGGAGTCTCGCTCTGTCGCCCAGGCTGTAGTGCAGTGGTGTGATCTCGGCTCACTGCAAGCTCCGCCTCGCGGATTCAGGCCATTCTCCTGCCTCAGCCTCCTGAGTAGCTGGGACTACAGGTGTCTGCCACCACGCCTGGCTAATTTTTTGTATTTTTAGTAGAGATGGGGTTTCACCGTGTTAGCCAGGATGGTCTCGATCTCCTGACCTCATGATCCACCTGCCTCGGTCTCTCAAAGTTCTGGGATTACAGGCGTGAGCCACCACACCCAGCCCCGTATGACTCCTTTTATATAAGGTACCTAGAATAGTCAAATTTATGGAGACAGCAAGAACAATGGTGGTGTCCCCAGGGCTGGGGCAAGGGGGTAAGGGGATGTTATTGTTTAATAGCTACAGATTTTCAGTTGGGGATGATGAAAAGTTCTGCAGTTGGATAGTGGCTCTGGTTGTACAACAATGTGATGTATTTAATGCCACTAAACCATACACTTTAAACTGGTTAAAATGGTAACATTTTATGTTATATATATATTTTAACAGTTAAAAACAAAAAAACAAAAAAACAAGGACAGGCATAGTGGCTCAAGCCTGTAATCCCAGCACTTTGGGAGGCCGAGGTGGGCAGGTCACTTGAGGTCAGGAGTTCGAGACCAGCCTGGCCAACATGGTGAAACCCCGTCTCTACTAAAAATACAAAAATGAGCCAGGCATGGTGGCACATACCTGTAATCCCAGCTACTCAGGAGGCTGAAGAAGGAGAATTGCTTGAACCTGGGAGGCAGAGGTTGCAGTAAGCTGAGATCACACCACTGTACTCCAGCCTGGGTGACAAACCGAGACTCCATCTCAAAAAAACACCAAAAACCAAAAAACAAAACTAATAGCCATTTCCCAAACACTACCAGCCCAATCTGTTGATAGCATGATGCTGAGTTTACTATTTACCACAGTAAGGAAGAACACCACCTGAACAGAGCTTTGGGAATTCTCAGAAGGGGAAGGTAAGACCAAAATTTATTGATCTAGTAACTGGCCACTGAATATTAAAACATTTTTTATTGAGAATTGGAAGTTTGGTTTAAGGCATTTCTTTCAATACAGGGTTCTTGATAAGGGTTGAGTAGGAATCATAATACAACTGTAGGAGTGAAGGAAATATTTCCCTCCCCCTACAAAGGTTTGACTCTGCTGAAATTAACTGACAATAGATTAACATGAGAAAAGGCATGCAAATTTATTAATGTGCATAAGAATGGGAGTCATACAAAATATGAGACTCAAACAAGGACGAGATTATTGAGGCTTAAATAACCTCTTCAGGGGTGTGCAGTGGTATACACCTGTAGTTTCAGCTAATTGAGAGGCTGAGGCAGGAAGATCCCTGGAGCCCAGGAAATGGAGACCAGCCTACTCAGCAAGACCCTGTCTCAATAAATAAATAAATAAGAAAAGTTGCATGCTGGGCTTAATACCTAGGTGATGGGTTGATAGGTGCAGCAAACCACCATGGCACACATTTACCTATGTAACAAACCTGTACATCCTGCACATGTACCATGGAACTTTAAAATTAATAGAAAAAGAAGGAAAGAAAAAAGCAAATCCTCTTCACAGGGGAGAGGAAAAGGAGATGTATAGATGATTTTGAGGGGTGGTAAATGATCTTCAGTGAAACTTGTCATGCGCATCCATGTGAAGAGACCACCAAACAGGCTTTGTGTGAGCAATAAAGCTTTTTAATCCCCTAGGTGCAGGCGGGCTGAGTCCGAAAAGAGAGTCAGCGAAGGGAGATAAGGGTGGGGCCGTTTTATAGGATTTGGGTAGGTAAAGGAAAATTACCATCAAAGGGGGGTTGTTCTCTGGTGGACAGGAGTGGGGGTCACAAGTTGCTCAGTGGGGGAGCTTTTTGAGCCAGGATGAGCCAGGAAAAGGACTTTCACAAGGTAATGTCATCACTTAAGGCAAGGACCGGCCATTTTGACTTCTTCTGTGGTGGAATGTCATCAGTTAAGGCGGGGCAGGGCATTTTCACTTCTTTTGTGATTCTTCAGTTACTTCAGGCCATCTGGGCTTATTCGTGCAAGTCACAGGGGATGAGATGGCTTGGCTTGGGCTCAGAGGCCTGACAAAACTTAATGAACCCAAAGAAGAGACAATGGACTGGGACAAAGTTCCTCTGAGTTCTTGGGGAGGTGGTGGCAAAGTTTTGGAAGATGAGGGGCAGAACTGCACTGTGAACAAGGGTTGTCTTATGCAGATAACGTCTCCCAGGTAAGCTCTTGGAGCTGTCCTCAGAAGAAGAGAGGAGGAGTCTGTGTAGACATGGTGATGACTTTTAGTCTCTTCACTTTTCTGGTGGTTTTTCCTGGTTGAAACGCCTAGGCTAGGAGGTCTTAAAACAATTGCGTCCTTTTGGATAGAAATTTCTTCTGATGGCTAACCTTTCCTTGTTCTTTAATGAGATTCTTAGGACAGGAGGTCTTAAAACAATTGCAGTTCTTTTGGATAGAAATTTCTTCAGTCAGGCCAGGTGTGATGGTTCATGCCTGTAATCCTAGAACTCTGGGAGGCCAAGGTAGGTGAATCACTTGAGGCCAGGAGTTTGAGACTATCTTGGAAAACATGGCAAAACCCTGTCTCTACTAAAAATACAAAAAATTAGCCAGGTGTGGAGGTGTGTGGCTGTGGTCCCAGCTACTCGGAAGACTGAGGCACAAGAATTGCTTAAACCCAGGAGTCATAGGTTAGAGTGGGCTGAGATCGTGCCACTGCAGTCCAGCCTGGGCAATGGAGCAAGACTGTGTCTCAAAAAAAAAAAAAAAAAAAAAAAAAGTTGAAATGTTCTTTTTCAGGTAAAGAAATCTCAGAGGGAATCTCTCTCTGTGCTTGGGGCTAGAGGAACAAGAGAAGGTTAGAAGGCCTTTGATTCTGAAGCAGCTTCTAAGATCTTCTAATTTCTTTTGATTCACAAGTGCTCAGTATACCAAAGCACCTGTTAGTCTGTTTTCACACTGCTATAAAGAAATACCTGAGAATGGGTAATTTATAAAGCAAGAGGTTCAACTGACTCACAGTTCCACATGGCTGAGAGGCCTCAGAAACCTTACAATCATAGTGGAAGGCAAAGGGGAAGCAAGGCACGTTTTACATGGTGGCAGGAGACAGTGAGCAAGCACAGGAGAAACTGCCACTTTTAAACCATCAGATCTCATGAGAACTCATGCACTATCTGAGAAAAGCATGCAGGAAACCGCCCCCATGATCCAATCACCTTCCATCAGGTCCCTCCCTTGACACACGGAGATTACAGTTGGAGATGAGACTTGAGTGGGGACACAAAGCCATAATTTAGAATATTTAGCACCATACTTTAGAATATTGTTTTATGAGTCCCATACAATGGTCTAGGATTGGTGGAAACAACAAGGCAAGAATTTTAAGAAGAATTTTTTTTTTTTTTTTGAGACGGAGTCTTGCTCTGTCACCCAGGCTGGAGTGCAGTGGCGTGACCTCGGCTCACTGCAACCTCTGCCTCCTGGGTTCAAGCAATTCTCCTGCCTCAGCCTCCTGAGTAGCTGGGATTACAGGCACCTGCAATCATGCCCGGCTAATTTTTGCATGTTTGTAGAGATGGGGTTTTACCATGTTGGCCAGGCTGGGCTTGAACTCCTGACCTCAGGTGATCCACCCGCCTCAGCCTCCCAAAGTGCTGGGATTACAAGTGTGAGCCACCATGCCGGGCCTTAAGAAGGATTTAAAGAATACTTTTTCAAAAAATAACTTCGAGATGTAACTCTCATACCATACAATTCACCCATCTACAGTATACAATTCAGTGGTTTTTAGTATATCCATAGAGTTGAGCAACAATCACTATAAATTTGAGAACATATTTTTCATGCCAAAAAGAAACCCCCTATACATTTGTGGTCATTCCCCCTTTACCCAAACCTTTCCCATGACCACTACCGCTAGGCAGCCACCAATCTGCTTTCTTTTTTCTTTTTTTTTTTTTGAGATGGGGTTTCACTCTTGTTGCCCAGACTGGAGTACAATGGTGCAGTCTCAGCTCACTGCAACCTCCACTCCCTGGGTTCAAGCGATTCCCCTGCCTCAGCCTCCTGAGTAGCTGGGATTACAGGCATGTGCCACCACGCCCAGCTAATTTTTTTGTATTTTTAGTGGAGACAGGGTTTCACCATGTCGGCCGGGCTGGTCTCAAACTCCTGACCTCAGGCGATCTGCCCACCTTGGCCTCCCAAAGTGCTGGGATTACAGGCATGAACTAACACATCGGACCCTACTTTCTTTTTTAAATTAGAGACAGGGTCTAGCTATTTTGCTCTGGTCGGTCTCAAAGTTATGGGCTCAAGTGGTTCTCCCACCTCAGCCTCCCAAGTAGCTGGGATTACAGGCGTGCACCTCGGCACACAATATATGGTCCTTTGTGGCTGGCTTCTTTCACTTAGCATAATGTTTTTCATGGTCCATACATGTTATATTATGTATTAGCGCTTTATTCTCTTTTATTGCAAAATAATATAATTCAAAGAATTGTAAGGTGTAGGCTCTCTATTGATGCTTTTTTGATGCTTTCTGTTGAATAGTTGATGGGTCTTTTAAGAAATTCCTGTAATGCAGAATCTAACCATTTGCTTGGGCAGGTCAGGAAAAGTATGAAATGCTAAAAAGACAGTGAAGTAGCAGAGTCTTTTTTTTTTCCTGTAGATCTCCTCTGTGCTCAGCAGAGTCTTTCTGTAGGCAATCCAGTATGGTTTTGGTTCTCAGTGATCAGGCTGAGGGAAAGAGGAGAGGACTGCTGTTCTCAGCATTCACTTCATAGGAATAATGCAAATAAAATATTTAAAATGGTGCCCGAAATATATAAGTTACTGAGTAAATGTAAATAGTAATTACTATCCATATCTAACATTGAAAGGCAAATTTCTTTTGATGTGCTTTTTGATGTATAGAGGCATAGTTGAAAACTAAAATGAGTCTATGTTCAAACCTTTCCTGAAATAAATGTTTACCCTCTCAATTTAACTGAGAAGGTTTGCAGAGCACTGGAAAAAGTCAAGGTCTAGAACTGCTCCTTCTTCTTTTACCAGAAACAGAAAGATAATAGTGTTAAAAGATGTTAAACGAAAATTATAGGAGGCTATCATTTTGGACTAAATTCCTCCACTAGGCCCTAACAGACCAAACTAAAAATTAAAATGAAGTCATCTAAGCTTGCCAAATTGAAACTGACTTGTTATTTGGTCTTTTGAGAAACTGGGAGAAAAAGATTACAGACTAGTTTCCCAAACAGGCCAGTTTCATTTAAAAAAATAAAAAATTTTTAAATTCTCGAGTTTGTACTGGAGGAGAACCACTGGCAAAAGGCCAGTTTCCATCTTCAGTAGGCATAATAACGAAGTTCTCTGTGTTTTTGTTTGTTTTTCTTTTCTTTTCTTTTCTTTTTTTGAGACAGAGTTTCGCTGTTGTTGCCCAGGTTGGAGTGCAATGGCGTGATCTCGGCTCACCACAACCTCTGTCTCCCGGGTTCAAGAGATTCTCCTGCCTCAGCCTCCCGAGTAGCTGGGATTACAGGCATGCGCCACCACGCCTGGCTAATTTTGTATTTTTAGTAGAAACGGGGTTTCTCCATGTTGGTCAGGATGGTCTTGATCTCCCGATCTCAGGTGATCCACCTGCCTTGGCCTCCCAAAGTGTTGGGATTACAGGCATGAGGCACCGTGCCTGGCCCCCTCTGTTTTAATTTTTACAAAAAAGAGTAAAATGAAGTAACCTGATGTTAACCAGTCAATTATCTTTCTATTTTGTCTCCCTGTCCCTGCCTCAGCCTCCCGAGTAGCTGGGACTACAGGTGCCCACCACCACACCCAGCTAATTTTTTATAATTTTTAGTAGAGGCGGGGTTTCACCGTGTTAGCCGGGATGGTCTCCATCTCCTGACCTCGCGATCTGCCCGCCTCTGCCTCCCAAAGTGTTGGGATTACAGGCATGAACCACCATGCCCGGCCCTTTTCTTTTTTCTAATTTAGACAGAGTCTCGCTTTGTCACCAGGCTAGAGTGCAGTGGTGTGATCTGGGCTCACTGCAACCTCCACCTTCCACATTCTAGCGGTTCTCCTGCCTCAGCCTCCTCAGTGGCTGGGACCACAAGCTTGCGACACCACGCCCAGCTGATTTTTGTATTTTTAGTACAGATGGGGTTTCACCATGTTGGCCAAGATAGTCTCCATCTCTTGACCTCGTGATCTGCCTGCCTCAGCCTCCCAAAGTGCTGAGATTACAAGCCTGAGTCTAGCGTACCGGACCTTGATCTTTGTTTTTGCTTTCTTCAGTCCTTTATTCTGTCTATAGAGTGAACCTCCTCTGCTCCACTCATTGGAACACTAATTCTACTTTATGGACTAATGTGTTGTCTGATTATAGAATTGCAATAACCCTAATTGAGATCTTTAAATTTGTTGTAATTTTCTCTCTTGACAAGGATAAATTCCAAAGAAGGTAAAATTGAACTATTGTGCACATAGTGAGGAACTTGTTATGAAAAACAGAAGACATTCCTATCATTTAGGAAATGCCAAGAGGTTTGAGAGCTCTGTGCCAGGAGCTGGTGACAGAGAACACATGTATCTGATACCTCGGGTTTACTCTAAACAATGGCTTGTTTTCCACTGAAGAAACCCAATTAATCTTTTTTGCTTATTCCAAGTTTTCTTCCAAATGCTAACATAACTTATTTATTTATTTATTTATTTATTTTTGAGACAGAGTCTTGCTGTGTTGCCCAGGCTGGAGTGCAGTGGTGCAATCTTGGTTCACTGCAGCCTCTGCCTCCAAGGTTCAAGCAATTCTCGTGCCTCAGCCTCCCAGGCAGCTGGGTTACAGGCGCATGCCACCATGCTGGGCTAATTTTTGTATTTTAGTAGAGACGGGGTTTGGGGTTTCCCCATGTTGGCCAGGCTGGTCTTGAACTCCTGACCTCAGGTGATCTGCCCACTTTGGCCTCCCAAAGTGTTGGGATTATAGGTGTGAGCCACCACATCTGGCCTAGAACTTATATTTATTATTGTCCCCATTTAGATATGATGAAGTTGAAGCCAAAAAGTAATTACTTGCCCAGGACAACATGGCATGATGTTGGGGGATTCCCCTTCCATGAATGTTTAGAAAAGCAGTCTCCCTTATCCCGTCCTTTAGCTTGACAAGATCCAGGAAATTAAAGAAGCAATACATTCATGGCAGAATTAAAAATAAAGGTTCTGGACTGAATTTGCTGAGCCCAAGAATTAGAAAAGGTTTAAAGGAATTTCTCTGAATCTTAATTACAGATTCAGGTTAATAGGCTTTGTTTGACTTTTCATGTTAAGTTATTAGAGCCATTAGAGTTCAATAATTTGCTGAGACCTAAATACATCCTTTTAATTTTTTATTTTCAGTTTTTCAAAACAGCTTTGTTGTGATAATTCACATTCCATATATTTCACCCACTAAAAGTATATAATTTAGGCCAGGCACAGTGGTTCACTCCTGTAATCCCAGCACTTTGGAAAGCAGAAGGATTCTTTGAGGCCAGGAGTTTAAGACTGGCCTAGGTAACACAGTTAGACCCTGTGTTTCCACAAACAATAAAAAAAAAAATTTAATGTATAATTCAATGGTTTTTGGCATATTCAAAGAGTTATGCAATCATCACTATGATCTAGTTTTATTTTATTTTTTAAAATATGCATAAATAACTTTAATGATCTAATTTTAGATCATGTTTTTTGCCTCCAAAATAAACTGTCCATTAGCCATCACTCCCATTCCTATCTCACTGCCCTAACCCTAGGCAAACATTACTTTCTCTTTATTTTATTTCATTTTTAGACATGATCTCAGTCTGTCGCATAGGCTGGAGTGCAGTGGTGCAATTGTGCCTCACTACAGCCTGCAAGTCCAGGGCTCAGGCAATCTTCTTACCTCAGCCTCCCAAGTAGCTGAGACCCCAGGCACATGCCATCATGTCCAGCTACTTTTAAAATTTTTTGTAGAGACAAAGTCTTGCTTTGTTGCCCAGGCTGGTTTCAAACTCCTGGCCTCAAGCGATCCACTAGCCTCAGCTTCTCAAAGCATTGGGATTACAAAGGTGTGAGCTACCACACCTGGCCCAAACACTGCTTTCTCTATAGATGCCTATTCTGGACATTTTTTAATTGCTTGATGGGGTCACCTTGCCTACTACACTGACAAAACCAATTCACTGAGACTGTGGTATTGTAGTAAAGAAAGAGTTTAATTGACACTAGGCTAGCCATGTGGTAGACAGAGTTATTAGTCAAATCAGTTTCCTGGAAGGCTCAAAGGTTATGGTTTTTCAAGGATAGTTTGGTGGGCAGGGGGCTAGGGAATGAGTGCTGATGATTGGTTGGGGAATTAATCATAGGGGTGTGGAAAATGGTCTTTGTGTGCTGAGTCTGCAATTGGGTTGAGGGCTACAGGACCAGTTGAGTCATGAGTCAGGAGTCTAGGTGGTGTCAGTCTGAAAAACATCTCAAAAGATTCTACAACAGTGACGTTATCTACAGAATTTTGTTATGTTGAACTTTCTGCTTTTATTAGCTATCAATAAAAAAATGGGTGTAGCTGTCAATAAAAAAATCCCAAATAAAGGAAACTGTGTTTCAAAAATGATGTTCTACAACTATGTGAGACAAACCAGTAACAACAAAAACTGTATATTTTAAAAAGAAGAAATAAATAATTTGATTTGGAATTGTGAATGATTCTTTTTTTCTTATTTACTTTATTTTATTTTGGAGATGAAGTTTTGCTCTTGTAGCCGAGGCTGGAGTACAATGGCGTGATTGCTCACTGCAACCTCCGCCTCCTGGGTTCAAGCGATTCTCCTGCCTCATCCTCCCGAATACCTGGGATTACAGGCATGTGCCACCACGCCGAACTAATTTTTGTATTATTGGTAGAGATGGGGTTTCACCATGTTGTCCAGACTGGTCTCCAACTCCTGACCTCAGGGGATCCGCCTGCCTTGGCCTTCCAAAGTGCTGGGATTATAGACATAAGCCACCATGCCCGGCTACTTTTTTTTTTAAGTTTACACTAACATATAGTTGTTTCTATTTGAGAAAAACAAACTGAGTTAAAAAAAAAAAATGTGGCGTGGCCTAAGATAGCCTACCCAGGGAGAAACTCCAGCAGGAGAAAAGCAGTTTCTCTGACAAGTTATCCAACTTAAGAGGCAGCAGGGCATGACTTGCATTTTGCCAGTTTCCTTAATAGACAAAGAGCACAGATGTATTAGTGTATTTACGTATTAACATGATGCTCACAATGCGGTGTCTATGTGGACCCCATACAAGGCAAAACAATGGACTTGAACTAGTGCCAGGTGCCTCTCTCCCTAGGTGTAGGGGAAGGAGAACTTGAATAGATGCAGCAGGATTTGGTTCAAGGTCCAGCCTGGAGATATCAGAGCTAACAAGATCCCTTTTGCAGAATCTCCTGGGCTAAGACCAACTCTGTCCCTCCCCTCCTTTTTTTTTTTTTTTTGCCCTAGGAGCAATTTAGTCTCCCTTTCTCTTTTGGTAGATAAAAGCTGCCTGTGGGAATGCAGCAGCTCTTCCTAGTAACCATGGGAACCTTATTGGCATGGCAACCTGGCAGCCATAAGAAAGGCAGCTGGTGGGGCGGAGGGAAGGGAAGAGGTGGGAAGTAGTCCTTAGGAATAGGGGAGGGGAAAGCAGCCTTCCTTCCTGCTCAGAAGAGAAAAAGGAGGAAAGGAAGCCAGCTGGCCCCAAGGAGAATCCCCTGATGAGTTCAAACCTCACTCCTTAATTCAGCTGAGGTGGGCCTTAGAGCAGGGCTGGGAGCCAAAAGTGGAACTAAGATCTAGACCTATTGATATTTTTCTGTTCTGAAGTATAACTCAGGAGCACCAAGAAAAGAGTAGGGGCTGGAGACACAGAGTAAAGGATCCTACAACACGTGTGCAAATTCTGACGTCAAGCTTTGGTTGCAGGCAAAATACCACCCAGAGCTTTTTCCGGCTCTGGAGCCCAAGAACCTTTTATTAAAGACATCTAGGGACAAGGACATTTTCAGGCAGCACCTAAAGCAAGAAAAAAAAAAATCTTTGCAATAATGTTGAGAATGTCTGGGAATATAGTAAAAGCAGAAACAAACAAATGAAGGGACAAAGAAACCCCCAGACAGATAAAAAGATTATTTTAAACTGAAAACATTTGAGCTGCAGCAGATGCAGATAGAAATCATATCTGGACTTCCCCGATCTGACTAAGGCAGAGCCTCCCAAAATACAGCTGCCATTAACCCCCCTTCAGGGGAGTTTCAGGTTTGGGAGAATCCCCAGATTTGGTCTAATTCAGCTTCCAGCCAGGAAGAAGACTGTACATTAGCATCAGAATAAAAAAGCCCAATAGAATCTTCCATACATTCCCACTGAAGCCTTAACCACCATTCCCTTTTGTTAAACTGGTGCAATCACACATACCCCTGGCTATTGTTGCCAGGGATTACCCTTTACTGAGTACTCCCCCATGCATGTGTAAATAATCCTCGTCTTTTCTCCTGTGGATCTGTCTATCATCAATTAATTTGCAGTCCCCCAGGCCCCAAACACATACTACCTCCTAGTTGGTGGAAGAAAAAGCTTCTTCCCAACACAAACAAAAACCCATTAGGGACAAATAACTATGGCAGAAGAAGGAGTGAACAGCAGAGCCCTGCCAGTACTTGTTTTAGACTCAGCTAAAATCCTTGTCAGTTTTTTAATTTTTATTTATTTACTTTTTTGCGTCAGAGTCTCGCTCTGGTGCCCAGGCTAGAATGCAGTGGTGCAGTCTCGGCTCACTGCATCCTCTGTCTCCCAGGTTCAAGCAATTCTCCTGCCTCAGCCTCCTGAGTAGCTGGGATTATAGGCACCCACCACCACACCTAGCTAATTTTTGTACTTTTAGTAGAGACAGGGTTTCACTATGTTGGCCAGGCTGGTCTCGAACTCCTGACCTCAGATAATCTGCTCGCCTCAGCCTCCCAAAGTGCTGGGATTACAGGCGTGAGCCACAGCACCTGGCTCAGTCTTGGCTTTTTTTTGACAAACATGGTGGGAACGTGGCTGTCCTGAACTTTAAAGTCAGACTGCTCTCTGGGTTAGAACTCCTGCCCTACCCCTTCTTAGCTGTGTGAGCCTTGAACAAATTATCCCATCCTTGAGAGCCTGTTTTTTCATTTTCCCAAACAAAGGGTAATCATACATACTTTATAAGGTCATTGTGCAAATAAAATGAGGTGAAAAGTTTAATAAACAGTATTGTTCGGTAACACTCCTTACATAGTAAGCACATAAATGGCTGCTCTTGTTAACACTACTTGCTCTTCAGAAATTGATCTGTTTGGGTAGTTCTGTAGCATCACCTGAGATCTGACTAAGCTTTTGTTTGCTTATTTGTTTAAGATGCATTGACTTTTTAAAAATCACACCTTTACTGAGATATAATCGCATACCGTAACATTTACCTTTTCATTTATTATTTAGAGATAGAGTCTCGTTTTGCTGCACAGACTAGAGTGCAGTGGTGTGATCGTAGCTCACTGCAGCCTCTACCCCTTAGGCTCAACTGATCCTCCTGCCTTCTTAGTCTCCTAAGTAGCTGGGGCCACAGGTGTGTGCCACCCCACCCAGCTAATTAAAAAAAAAAAAAAAAAAACTTGTTTGTAGAGATGGGGTCTTACTATGTTGGCTAGTCTGGTCTTGAACTCCTGACTTCAAGCAATCTTCCTGCCTTGGCATTCCAAGTGCTGGAATTATAAGCATGAGCCATAGCATCCAGCCACTTTTGTGTGTGTGTGTGTGTGTGTGAGAGAGAGAGATGGAGTTTCGCTCTTGTTGCCCAGGCTGGAGTGCAATGGCGTGATCTTGGCTTACCACAACCTCCACCTCCCAGGTTCAAGCAATTCTCCTGTCTCATCCTCCCAAGTAGCTGGGATTACAGGCATGTGCCACCCTATCTGGCTAATTTTGTATTTTTGGTAGAGAGAGGGTTTCTCCATGTTGGTCAGTCTGTTCTCAAACTCCCAACCTCAGGTGATCTGCCCACCTCGGCCTCCCAAAGTGCTGGGATTACAGGCATGAGCCACCACGCCCAGCCAGCTACCCTTTTAAAGTACACAATTCAGTGGCTTTTAGTATAGTCACAGAGTTGTGCAACAATCACATAACTACTTACTTTTACTATCTACCACAATTTAATTTTAGTGCATTTTCATTATCCCGCTCCCCTCCCAAACTAAAGAAACCACACATCCATTAGCAGTCACTCTCCACAACCCCTGGCAACCACCAATCTAGTTTATGTTTCTATTGTGAAAAGAAATTACAGTTTGGGACCCCAAAGTCATTCAGCCAAAGGGAAAAGTAAAAAATCAGATATGCATTCATGTCTGGCAGGTCTACACCTGTAAAGATAATCTATCAATTTGCATGCCATAGTGATGTTTTAACTGCTTACCAGGAATTTCCTTGTGGGCAAAATATGGCGAAATTCTCAGTGAGCTGTTAAAATGTCACTATGGCAATGCAGATTGTTAGGTCATCTTTACAGATACAGGCCTGCCAGACACAAATGAGTATCTGATTTTTCCTTTACCCCATTTTGTCTGTGTTATCTTATGTAACATGCAGATTCCCCACATTTTTCCTCTGCCCCTTTTGCTTACGTGAAAACTGTGTGCTTCTCAATATCCCACCCTTTCCCCCTTAAATTTGGAGCCTCAAAATCATCTTCAGAGAAAGGCATAGACCTGTCTCCAGGATGAGTCCTTAACTTTGGCAAATAAATCTCCTAAAACGATTGAGACTTGTCTCCTTTTGTTCAATTGACACTATGTAGACATTTCATGTACATGAAATTATATAACATGTACCTTTCTGTGTCTGCTATCTTTCACTCAACATAATACTTTCAAGCTTATCTATGTTGTAGCGTTGTATCAGTATTTTGTTCTTTTTATGGCTGAATAACATTTCATTGCATGGATATACCACAATTTGTTTATCCATTTATCCCTTGATGGACATTTGGGTTTGTAGGAGTGAAAGGAACTTTCCTTCCACCCTTTAAAGGCTTGATAATCTCTGGAATAAACTTGACAGCAGACAGATTAACAGGAAAAAAGACATACAAATTTATTACGTGCATACGTATAGGAGTTCCACAAAATATGAGACACAAAGAAGGGCCAGATGGTTGAAGCTTAAATAGCATTGTGAGCTACAGAAAGAATTAGCTTGGCATGGTGGCTCACACCTGTAATCCCAGCACTTTGGGAGGCTGAGGTGGGAGGATAGCTTGAGCCCAGTAGTTCCAGATCAGCCTGGCCAATGTGGCAAAACCCTATCTCTACCAAAAATGCAAAACTTAGCTGGGTGTGGTGGCATGCCCCTGTAGTCCCAACTACTCACGTGGCTGAGGTAGGAGGATCACTCGAACCGGGGAGGTCAAGGCTGCAGTGAGTACAGTGAGCTGTAATTGAACCCACTGCACCCTAACCTGGGCAACAGAGTGAGACCTTGTCTCAAAAAAAAAAAAAAAAAAAAGAATTAGAAGCTAGAAGCTTGAAGACTCCTAGATGGTGGTGGCAACAAGTTATGGGAGAGTGAGGGGAGGAAGAGCACTGCAAGCAAAGGCTGTCTTATTATGCAGAAGAAGTCTGTCAGGTAGCTCTCAGAAGCATAGGTGAAAAGTCTGTCTTAAGACTTTTCAGGGGCATGATGTCCTAGATGTGGAGACGTTTAGTCTCCTCTCTTATAGATCATATAGATTCCGGGGAGCGGGTTCATAACACTTCATTTCTTCTGGAGGGACTTCTCTTAGTCAGATAAAGGAAATATCAGAGAAAGTGCTTCCCTAAGCTTTGGGAGAAAAAGAGAATCAAGAGATAGTAAGCAGAGAAAGGTCAGAGAGACCTTGGTTCTGAGGCCCCTTCCTTTTTTAAAAAATTTTTTTTGCTTTTGTTTTGTTTGAGATAGGGTCTTGCTCTGTTACCCAGGCTGGAATGCAGTGGCACCATTACAGCTCACTGCAGCTTCACCTTCCCAGGCTCAGGTGATTCTCCCACCTCAGCCCCCCAGGTAGCTGGGACCACAAGCATGTGCCACCATATCCAGCTAATTTTTAAATTTTTTTGTAGAGACAGGGTCTCACTATATAGCCCAGGCTGGCCTTAGGCTCCTGGGCTCAAACGATTCTTCCCACCTTGGCCTCCCAAAATGCTAGGATTACAGGTGTGAGCCATTGTACTCTGCCAGAGGCTGCTTCTTTAGTTCAAAGTACTCAGCATTTCAAAGTGCCATATTTTCTGACCCCCAAAGGTGGTTTCGACTTTTTTGGTTATGATGAATAAAGCTGCTATGTACATTTGTGTACATGTTTTTGTATGTATGTATTGATCAAGTTTTATTTAATGATTTATCAGATCTAATGGCCTACACGGTATGATCAGGTAAAGGAATGGGAAATATAAAAGAGCAACTGATGCTCTTTTGTTCTTGTGTTTCCAATTGGAGTGGCGAGCCACTTTCACTACCTTTAGTTTATTTTTCTTAATCTACTTTGCAAGCCACTCTCATGTCCTGTGTCAGTTGGAGTGTGAGTTTTCATCCGAATTGGCGAGCCACTCTTGCCGCCCCTAGCCCCTCTGGGTCGGATTAGTAGTCACACCCCTGGAGATGATCAGGCTCCTCTTCTGTCCTTATGGGACGGGTCCTGCCTTGGGCCTCAATACTTTACCACAGTTCCTGAAGCGCACTGTTTCTGGAATTGTCCTGTAGCCTCTCAAGTTTTGTTGTGCTGCTGGGCAGGGGCGCCGGGTCATGGGAGAGCTGATTTCCTTTCCGAGCTGAAGTTCTCCTGGTGGCACCTGGGTCACAGGTTTCCTTTGACCTGGGGCTCCAGCCCCACAGGCAAAGGAAACAGTAAATCTGCCATCTCCACTTCTCCTGGCTGGCTCTCCAAGACATGTTGTGGGACACAGAGGACTAGAGAGACTAGTACAGGTGAATACAGGAGGATATTTATTTTAAGGTAAGCACTGGCTCAACTTTTGAGATGTAAATCCACTGAGTCACTGTGTACCTTGAAATACATGTTTTAAGATCTCAAATATTTATTTGAGATCACTCAGGTAGATCTCAAATTCCTGAGCTTAAGTGATACACCCGCCTTGGCCTCCCAAAGTGTTGGGATTACAGGCCTGAGCCAGTGCACCTGGCCATGTTTCAAACTTTTTTTTATTGAGACAGAATATATATACTAAAAAGTACACAACTTAATTAATTATCACTGACACAAATTATTTAGGAATTGCATATCTCCACCAAGGTAAGGATAGGTAAAGGGTCACCAGTGCTGGGGCTCAGAAAATGATATCCCAAAATATGAAGCTTTGGCAGGCTGAGTGCTTTGAACAAAGGAGATTGAAAGGTCTTATAAATAAGTCTTAGAACAAAGCTCTCTCTGTGATCTTCTCCTTCCCTCTTTTCCCTTAGGAAGTGCAGTGAGAGGTCATCTCTGAAATTCCTTTATCTGGCTGGGCATGGTAGCTCCCACCTGTAATCCCAGCACTTTGGGAGGCTGAAATGGGTGGATCACCTGAGGTCAGGAGTTCGAGACCAGCCTGGCCAACATGGTGAAACCCCGTCTCTCCTAAAAATACAAAAATTAGCTGGGTGTGGTAGGTGCTTGTAACCCCAGCTACTCAGGAGGTTGACACAGGAGAATTGCTTGAATCCAGGAGGTGGAGGTTTCAGTGAGTCAAGATTGGGACATTGCACTGCAACCTGTGTGACAAGAGCAAGACTCTGTCTCAAACAAAAACAAAAACAAACAAATAAACAAAAAGGCTGGGTGTGGTGGCTCACACCTGTAATCCCAGCACTTTGGGAGGCTGAGACAGGTCGATCACAAGGTCAGAAGTTCAAGACCAGTTTGGCCAACATGGTGAAACCCTGTCTCTACTAAAAATACAAAAATTAGCAGGGTGTGATGGCAGGTGCCTGTAATCCCAGCTACACGGGAGGCTGAGGCAGAGAATTGCTTGAACCAGAGAGGTGGAGGTTGCAGTGAGCTGAGATCACACCACTGCACTCCAGCTTGGGCAACAGAGTGAGACACTGTCTCAAACAAACAAAAAAAAGGAATTCCCTTATCTGACTGATGGGAGTTCATCCAGAAGGAATGCAATTGTCTTGGGCCCTCTTCCTGGGATTTACATTAACTAGAGAAGATTAACTTGTATTGAAGGAAAGAAAAGTAAAAGTCTCTATGCCCAGGACACCACCGTTTGACAGACTTTTCACTTATTGCTACCACTTATTCTTCTAAGGGCTAATCTGAGATATTTTATTTGCATAATAAGATGGCCTTTGTTCTCAATACAGTTCTGCCCCCAGCCTTCCTGTAACTTGTTGACACTTCTCACAAAGCCCAGGGGAATTTTGTACTAGGCTATTGTCTGCTCTTTGGGCCCACTCAGTGCTCCTAAAAACTTATTTCTTCTTCTTCTAAAATTGCCTACATCCCTCACTTCCCTCTCTCCTATGAAGAGGGTATTTAAGCTTCAACCATCTGGCCCTTCTTTGAATCTCATATTTTGTGGCTCCCATGCACACTTGCACACTAATGAATTTGTATACTTTTTTTTTCCCTGTTAATATGTCTATTGTCAGTTTATTTCAGCAGAATTAAGGACTCAAACATTCAGAGGAGGAGGAAAAAATTTTCTTTACCCCTACACCAGATAAAATAGAGATACAGTATGCCAAGTTATATTTGAATTACATATAAACAATGAGTAATTTTTAGTATAAAACTGTCCTAATGCAATATCTGTGTGATATTTATTTTTAAAAAATTACTCATCACTTATCTGAAATTCAAATTTAACAGGGTGTCCCATATTTTCATTTGGCAAACCCAGCATCCTAGAATGGGAAATTAAAGAATATCCAATGGATGTAAGTCATGAACTTTTTCTTTTTAAGTAGCAATTGAGGCTTGGTTAGAGAAAATTTCTGAATAAAATGGAATTGAAGTTAATTCATAGATTTCACTTTCTTCGCTTTCTAGCTAGGATTTTGTGTAACTAAGTATTGTTTTATCTCACATTCTCACAGTATCCCTATGAAATATATAGGAGTCTACAAATTGGAAAACAAAGGCAAAGATATTAAAAAACAATCTATGATAACTCAGTGAATTTGGGGTCAATTTAAACAAAATTGGGGGCAGTTTGGGGATCAGTTTTTGAAAGAAAAGAGTTTAGATTCATGAAATTTATAGCCAGGAAAGGATTTTATTATAAGCCCTTTATATTATACCAGAGGAAATTGAGGTTTAGAAAACCTAAGTAATTTTCCCTGGTCACAAAGCTAGCTAATGGTAAAGTTGACACTTAAGTCCAAAACTCCTGACTCCTAGCCTATGGAACTTTTCCCAATTACTAAGGTCATGTATTCTTCTCCTTCTTCTCCCTTATCTTTAGTTTTCCTCTCTTTTAATGCGCTAGATATTAGATCTGCCATAATCATACAATTATGTGGAACACTAAACTGGGAATTCTTTCTGGTCTTGCAATTAGTAGAGACCTGGATTACTTAATGTGGATCATTTTTTTTCTGTTCGAAACAAGTTTACAAAAGGATTTAAGAATAATTTCTATTCATTTCTTTTAGCTATAAAGAAAGGTGCCACTATCAGATTTTGGGATAATCTTTTCTTTTCTAATAGGTCACAAATGAGCTTTCTTTGATTTATAAATTCTGCATTGCATTCATGTCCAACCATTATACCCAAATAACAAATTCTTACCCTGGAAAGAATCTGGATTTATTTGACTCTGCCAATCTACAAAATCAGCAGACTTTGAATGATCATAGATGCCAAGCCTCTCAAAGCTTTTGGTTTTATGTTCGTTCTCTGCCCAACGGCTTTTCTAAGACAGCAGTAAGCACTCCAGAGTTCACTTCTCATGTGCCCCTGGGTATCTGATCATCCAACAATGAATTGTTTTCTCTCATAGCTTTCCAAAACCTAGTTTCAATGCCATACCATGTCAAGAGTTTTTTAGGATATCATTTCCTGTACATATTTCTTTTTTTTTTTTTTTTTTTTTTTTTTTTGAGACGGAGTCTCGCTCTGTAGCCCAGGCTGGAGTGCAGTGGCCGGATCTCAGCTCACTGCAAGCTCCGCCTCCCGGGTTCACGCCATTCTCCGGCCTCAGCCTCCCGAGTAGCTGGGACTACAGGCGCCCGCCACCTCGCCCGGCTATTTTTTGTATTTCTTAGTAGAGACGGGGTTTCACCGTGTTAGCCAGGATGGTCTCGATCTCCTGACCTCGTGATCCGCCCATCTCGGCCTCCCAAAGTGCTGGGATTACAGGCTTGAGCCACCGCGCCCGGCCCCACATATTTCTTTTTTCTTTTTTTTGATATGGAGTCTTGCTCTGTCGCCCAGGCTGGAGTACAGTGGTGCAATCTAGGCTCACTGCAACCTCCGCCTCTTGGGCTCAAGCGATTCTCCTGTCTCAGCCTACCAAGTAGCTGAGATTACAGGTGCCCACCACCAATACCCAGCTAATTTTTGTATTTTTAGTAGAGACGGGGTTTCTCTATGTTGGCCAGGATGGTCTCAAATTCCTGACCTTAGGTGATCTGCCCTCCTCAGCCTCTCAAAGTGTTGGGATTACAGGTGTGAGCTACCACGCCTGGTCATTTCCTCTATATACTCTTCTTCTTCTTCTTTTTTTTTTTTTTTTTTTTTTGAGATGGAGTCTCGCTCCATTGCCCAGGCTGGAGTGCAATGGCGCGACCTCGGCTCACTGCAACCTCCGCCTCCTGAGTTCAAATAATTCTCCTGCCTCAGCCTCCTGAGTAACTGGGATTACAGGGACGTGCCACCACACCCAGCTATTTTTTTTTTATTTTTAGTAGAGACGGGGTTTCACATATTGGCCAGGCTGGTCTCGAACTGCTGACCTTGTGTTCCATGCACCTCGGCCTCCCAAAGTGCTGGAATTACAGGCATGAACCACTGCACTCAGCCCTTCCTCTATGTATTCTTTTTTTTTTTTTTTTTTTTTTGAGACAGAGTCTTGCTCTGTCACCCAGACCAGAGTGCAGTGACGCGATCTCGGCTCACTGCAAGCTCCGCCTCCCGGGTTCAGGCCATTCTCCTGGCTCAGCCTCCCGAGTAGCTGGGACTACAGGCGCCCGCCACCGCGCCCGGCTAATTTTTTGTATTTTTAGTAGAGACGGGGTTTCACCGTGGTCTCGATCTCCTGACCTTGTGATCCACCCGCCTTGGCCTCCCAAAGTGCTGGGATTACAGGCGTGAGCCACCGCGCCCGGCTTCCTCTATGTATTCTTAAGGGAGCTGTTGAAGAAAAAAATTATTCAGTGATACTTGTTAAAGCACAGTAGAATAAACTTTATTGAGGACCACGGCAATAATCATAGGGACCACTGCAATGGGATTCTGCAATGGGGAACAGAGATTGGGCTCAACTCTGAAATAGATGGACAAGTGGGAATTTATAGCCAACAACAGGACAAGGATCAGTGGATGAAAAATTACTAGGTGGAAATATCAGGGATAAGGGGGATGCTGGCTAAATCAACCTAACAGTATTTTTGCTGAAGATAGGCCAGGGTGGTCAGACATCACCTGGGGGGTGGTAGAGGATGAGGACCCTGATCAGATATTGAGGGTAGAGGGTTCTTGCTAAACTTTTTTCACCGGGTTCTTGCTGAAACTGGATTTTATACAGAAGTGTACAGGTCCACCTAGGGGAAGGTTCAGGAGCCCAACTAAAGATTGGTCAAGCAAAGAATCTTTGTCAGAGCAACCTGGCTCAGCATACCTCTTCTTTGGGACTTGGTGTTCTGTGTTGTTAGGCTCTCACCTCGTAGAATGTGACTGGAAGAGAGTGGTTTATTTAAATCTTGGCTAAGTGAACTTTGGGGAAAATGTGGGTTCTTTGCTCGTCATGTTCACAGGGTTGAAAATGCAGTCATGACTCAAAGTTGAGGCCTTAAAGAGGACAGAGGTGGCCCTGGGCAGTATTTGCATGGCTTGCTGGGCCCTGGGGATTTGCTGGTAGTGAAGTGATTTTTATGTGGCTGGACTGGTGCGGTGAAATGCTAACGTTCTTTGGCATCTCTATTTCCTCAAGTTCATTTCTAAATCACAACCCTGATTACCAGGGCATCCTGGGGATAGCAGAAAATAGAGATTAGTCTGAGATAGAGGGGAGTGGGAGTCAGTCCTCAGGGGTTTGCAGAGATAAAGTCCCTGCTTGAACTGGGGGGTCTTAAGAAGAATAAAAATCTAACTTAAAAGTGAGCTCACAGAGCTGAGCCATCTCAAGAGTGCTGCCCTCTGCCCCCCACCATGGCACTGTCGACTGGGCTCTATTTCCTATAGAGAGTAATAAAACAATAATAGCCTATGCCTTCCCTCGTTCACCCAGGGCATATGCTGATCTGTGCTGATGAATCACTTGGTAGCCACAGATAATTGAAGATTAATGATATGTTTGTTTGTTTTTCCTGGACCACTGTAGATCTAAAAGCTTCCCACAGTGGGGACCTCATTTTCCATTCCTATTACAATTTGTGGTTCTCCTTTCTTTCTTGTTTTCTTGCTTTCTTGCTTTCTTTTTCTTTTTTTTTCTCTATTGAACAGCCAGATTTCAGAGGTTCTCCTTTTTTTGAAATATCCAATTCTCTTCTTGTGTAGAAAAAACAATTGTCAACACATTTGTGCTTATGGGAATTTCCAGTTCCTTCTTTTCTTTCTTCCTCTTTCTGATATATATATATATATGTGTGTGTATATATATATTTCTTTTATTTATTTTTTTAAAAACTTTTTGTAGAGATGCAGTCTCACTGTGTTGCCCAGGCTGGTATCAAACTCCTGGGCTGAAGCAATCCTCCTGCCTCGGCCTCCCAAAGTACTGGGACTACAGGCATGAGCCAGCACCCCTGGCCCTTTCTACCTCTTTTTCTTTTTGACAAGGTTTTTGTATGGGAATTTCCAGTTTGTCCCTCCACTCCCCTCTCCTCTCCTCCATTTCCCTCTACTCCCTGCCTCCCCTCCTCCTGTCCTCCTCCCACCCTCCCCACCAGCCAAGTCTTCCTTTCCTATTTAAAGACAAGGTCTCACTATGTTGCCCAAGCTGGAGAGCAGTGGGCATTCACAGGTAAGGTCATAGCACACTGCAGCCTCCAACTACTAGGCTGAAGCAATCTTCCCACCCCGGCCTGGAATTCCCAGTATCTTAAGTGATCTCTTTCATTTACTCTATTTGTCAACTAGTTTGTGTATTTTATGTTTTTATCAGGTAACAGAGGTGAGCATTCTGAAATTTATAATTATTCTTGGAATTGATTTATTGTCCATTTTTATACT
This sequence comes from Theropithecus gelada, assembly GCF_003255815.1. NCBI lineage: Eukaryota > Metazoa > Chordata > Mammalia > Primates > Cercopithecidae > Theropithecus > Theropithecus gelada. The sequence continues at coordinate 116,767,214 of NC_037682.1, read as the reverse complement.
ACTGCCAATTCTCTTTGAAAGTAATATGATCTTGTTCTTAGTGCATGTGGTAGGGAGTAATTACCTGCTGACTAGGTGGCTATGAATAGATTTTGAATCTTGGGGAATATTCCATTTCCCTTGTGGAAACAAATCAGGGAGTTTAATCAACCCTGGATATTAAGGATGGAAATGAATAAGGCTTGAATTAAGTGTTGGAGTTTGAGAACTACCAGTGATGGAAAAATAGTCTTAAATTGTTGGTAGGTATGAGCTCATTTTTATTTGCTGCACTGTGATTGACACGGGTTTTCAATAAAGCCTCAGCAGCTCATTTCCAGAGTCTCATGGAAAACTGGCTTCATCAAGAAGGGTCTTTCTAAGGAAGATCAAATAAAATAAGCACAATACATAGCACATTATCACTGAATTTCTAATCTTAAAAAGCCATTTCTAGATTTGAAAGCCATTTTTTTAAAAGAGGAACTAGGTGACCCTATGAGGTCAATTTTCTCACCACTATAGGTGTGTTTCTATACTCCCATAGGTGTGTTGCTATCCTCCCAGTCTGGGAGGGATATTGGTTTCTGCATCAGGTCAGTGATCAGGCTAGATAAGCTTTAAATATTCCATATGTTCTAAGGTTCTTTGATTCTCTTATCAAGTAAATCAGAATGCCTTGAAATCAGCCCCTAGAGTGGTATTGATGGGATTCCAGGAATGATTTACTCTGTATCCCCAAAAAGCAGCAGTTTGTAGCTATGACTCAGCCTTAGTTTTTCTTTCATGTGTGTGTGTGTGTCTGTGTGTGTCTGCATGTGTGTGTTTTAGACAGGATCTCATTTTTTTTGTCTAGGCTTCTTTCTCTCTCTTTCTTTCCTTTTCTTTTTTTTTTTTGGTAGAGACGGGGTCTTATTTTGTTGCCCTGTCTGGTTTCCAACTCCTGGCTTCAAGCAGTCCCCCTGCCTCAGCCTCCCAAAGTGCTGGGATTACATGGCACCAGTCCTCAGTTTTCCTTACTTAGCAAACAGTAGCTTGTTTCATTATTAGGCACTAACTAGATTCAAGGCACTCAGCTTGTACGTAAGGGGTTCAACACTCACAAAAACCCCAGAAGGGGCTGGGCACAGTGGCTCACGCCTGTAATCCCAGCACTTTGGGAGGCCGAGGCGGGTGGATCACCTGAGGTCGGGAGTTCGAGACCAGCCTGACCAACATGGAGAAACCCCGTCTCTACTAAAAATACAAAATTAGCTGGGCGTGGTGGCACATACCTATAATCCCAACTACTAGGGAGGCTGAGGCAGGAGAATTGCTTGAACCCGGGAGGCGGAGTTTGCGGTGAGCTGAGATCGTGCCATTGCACTCCAGCCTGGGCAGCAAGAGTGAAACTCCGCCTCAAAAAAAAAAAAAAAAAAAAAAAAAACCCAGAAGGAGAAAATATGAGAGAAGTTAACGTTAACTAAGAAACATAGCTAATGACCTAATGACTGTGGAATCAGACCCCAGAACCCAAATCTCCTTTTGCATGTTTTGGTTCATTTATTTGACAAATATTTACTCAGTGCCCACTATCTTTTATTTCAATGCCTAAGTCATTCTATCAAATAATCAGCTTCTCTGTGGATGTTTTTTTCTTCCTTTATTTTTCATGTGTACATTTTCCTTTAGTGTATTTTATTTATTTATTTGTTTATTTATTTATTTATGTTTTTTGGAGATGGGGTTTCATTCTGTCACCCAGGTTGGAGTGTAGTGGTGCAATCTCAGCTCACTGCAATGTCTGCTTCTCAGGCTCAAACGATCCTCCCGTCTCAGCCTCCAGAGTAGCTGGGACCACAGGTGTGCAACACCATGCTCAGCTAACTTTTTATTTTTATTTTTTATTTTTAGTAGAGACAAGGTTTTTACAATGTTGCCCAGGCTAGTCTGGAACTCCTGAGCTCAGAAGGTCTGCCACCCTTGATCTCCCGAAGTGCTGGGATTATGGGGTGAGCCACTACACCCAGCTGGATATTTATTTTTGAGACAGGGTCTGGCTCTGTGTCTCAGGCTGAAGTGCAGTGGAGCCACCTCAGTTCATTGCAACCTCCACCTCTGAGGGCTTAAGCGATCCTCCTGCCTTAGCCTCCCAAGTAGTTGGGACTACAGGAGTGTACCACCATGCCTGGTCAATTTTTACTTTTTAATTTTTAGTAGAGACAAGGTTTCACCATGGTGCTCAGGCTGGTCTCAGACTCCTGGGCTTAAGTGATCCTCCTTCCTCGACTTCCCAAGGTGCAGGGGTTACAGGCGTGAGCCACTGCACCCAGTTGAAACTTTGTTAAGCTCTAGAAACTTTTAGTATGAGTAAAAATAAAATTAGATTAACTTTGATTGAAGGGATAGGGAGGTGGGAATAGCTCTATCAGCCCTAAGGAGGATCCCTGAAACCCCTAACAACACACAGTCAGCACTTATTGAGCACATACTATATGCTAGGTCATGTGCCAGTGCTTGACATAAATTATTTTCTTCATTGCTGCATCCTTAATTTTGGCAGTGCTTTGTACACAGGAGGTACTAAAGTATGTTGAATATTGAATTACATCCTTGACTCTTTTTAGGGTTCTATACTGGTTTTTTTTAGGACTGCCTTAACAATGACACCAAGTCGTTAGATTTCAGGACCACCCTAATCTAGTATGATCTCATTTTAACTAATTACATCTGCAAAGGCCCTATTTCCAAATAAAGTCATATTCTGAAGTTTGGAGTAGACATGTATTTTTGGGGAACATTATCCGTCCCACTACAGTCTACCCTGTGGCTCCCCCAAAATTCTTGTCTACTCCTCATGCAAAATATATTAATCCCATCCAATGTTCTGTTTTTTGTTTTTTTTAAATGGGAGTCTTGCTCTGTTGTCCAGGCTGGAGTGCAGTGGCACGATCTTGGTTCACTACAACCTCTGCCTCCCAGCTTCAAGCAATTCTCCTGCCTCAGCTTCCCGAGTAGCTGGGATTATAGGCACACATCACCATACCAGGCTAGTTTTTTACATTTTTGGTAGGGACAGAGTTTCACCATGTTGGCCAGGCTGGTTTCAAACTCCTGACCTCAAGTGATCTGCCCCTCTTGGCCTCCCACAGTGCTGGGATTATAGGCGTGAGCCACGGTGCCTGGCCCCATCCCAACATTCCTAAGGTTTAACCCATTTCAGCATTAGCTCTAAATCTAAATCTCATCTATTACAAATATAAACTCTAAAAGTTCCAAATCTCATCATTTAAATCAGGTATGGGTGAAACTCTAGGTGTGATATATTCTGGGGCAAAATTCCTCTCGCATTGTGGACCTTTGAAACTAGAAATCAAATTATCTGTTTCCAAAATACAGTGGTAGAGCAGACATTGGATGGACATTCTCCTTGCAAAAGGGAGAAAAGGAGGGTTGGGCACCGTAGCTCATGCCTATAATCTTAGCCCTTTGGGAGGCTGAGGTGGGAGAATCCCTTGAGGCTAAGAGTTTGAGACCAGCCTGGGCAACATAGTGAGACCCCATCTCTAAAAAAAAAATTTTAAAAACATTTTTGAAAGAGAGAGAAAATGGAAAGGAAACAGGGGCTCATTAGCCTAAAGCAAGCTTGCAGAACAGCAGGGGAAGTTCCATTAGGTTTCAAGGCCTGAGAAAAATCCCCTGTGGTTCGATGCTCCTTCCTCTGGATCCAAGGCAATGGGCTCCATCCTAAGAGTCATTCTTTCTTTTTCTTGAAGGATAATCCATGTTTGCTGCCAAGAACATGCATCAGCCTATTTTCTGCCTGTGGAATTTCAGAGGTCTAAGACTTGTCCTTCATTTTATCTCTGTCCTTTTCATTTCAGGCTGACAGTGTTTCTGTTGGTATAAAATTCTCAGAAACCATGTTGGTCTCCTGTGTAACTCACTACTTAGGAGTGAGTTACTCCTCCTTGCATTTTACTATAAGCAACAAGGAGAAACCTGGCCAAATCTCCTACATTTTGCCTGGAAATCTCAGCTAAATATACAAGTTCATTGCTTATAAGTTCTACTTGCCTTCCAACAGCAGGACAAAATTCAGCCAAGTTATCTGCCACTCTATAAAAAAGTTTCTCTTTTGTTCAGTTTCTAACAACAGTTCCTCATTTCCATCTTAGACCTTGCCAGAATCACCTTTAACATTCATATTTCTATTTTGTTATGATAATACATGTATTCTCTATGACCATAGAAACTTTCTCTATAGTCTCCTCATTTCTGAAGCCTCACTAGAATTGCCCTTAATATTTGTAATTCTACCAACAGTCTCTTTGGGGCAATATAGGCTTTTTCTGTCATGTGTCTCAAAATTCTTACAGCCTCTTTGCATTACCGTGTTCCAAAGGCACTTGCACATTTTTAAGTATTTGCTACAGCAGCACCCCACTTTCTACTACCAAAATTTGTGTTAGTTTCCTAGGCCTGCCATAACAAATGATCTTATGGAGCAATGTGTGATCTCATGGTTCTGGAGGCTGGAAGTCCAAAATCAAGCTGTCAGCAGGGCCATGCTACCTACTGAAGGTAGACACGAATTTTAGGAAGACACCATTCAATCCACCACAGGTTCTAAGCAGCAGAGTTTGGAAATCAATGTACTAAACATGGAACCTCCTGAAAGCATGCCTTCATTTTAGCTCCCCAACTTCTAGCCTAGGTCATAGAATGCAACCAATGTTTGCTGGAATTTGTACACCAATGTTGATAGCAGCATTATTTTTTTTATCCTTTCTTTCTCACTCTAATCTCATGACAAATTAGTAGCATTATTCACAATAGCCAAAAGGTGGAAACGATCCAAATGTCCATGGGCAGATGAATAAACAAAATGTAGTGGAATATTATTTAACCTTAAAAAGAAAGGAAATTCTGACATTGTTGCAACAGAGATGAACCTTGAAAACATTGTGCTAAGTGAAATAAGTCAGATACAAAAAACAAATATTGTATGATTACACTTATATGAGGTACCTAGAATAGTCAAATTCTTAGAGACAAAATTAGAATAGTGGTTACCAGGGGCTGGGGAAGGGAGTACTGGGAAGTTAGTGTCTAATGGATACAGAGTTTCTGTATGGATAACAAAATTTCTGTAGATGAATAGTGGTGGTGGTTACACAACAATGTGAATGTGTTTAATACTAGTGACTTGTATACTTAAAATGGTTAAAATAGTAATTTTTTTTTTTTTTTTTTTTTTTTTTTTTTTTTTTTTT